>NC_090438.1:82855573-83219002 GCF_031143425.1 Pleurodeles waltl | reverse complement strand
CTCTCTGTGTAAATTGTACTATTGATTGGTTTATCCATGATTGACTATTTAATTTACCTGTAAGTCCCTAGTAGAGTGCACTACATGTGCCTAGGGCATGTAGATTAAATGCTACTAGTGGGCCTGCAGCACTGGTTGTGCCACCCACCTCAGTAGCCCCTTAACCTTGTCTCAGGCCTGCCATTTCAAGGCCTGTGTGTGCAGTTTCACTGCCACTTCGACTTGGCATTTAAAAGTACTTGCCAAGCCTAGAACTCCCCTTTTTCTACATATAAGTCATCCCTAATGTGTGCCCTAGGTAACCCCTAGAGCAGGGTGCTGTGTAGGTAAAAGGCAGGACATGTACCTGTGTAGTTATATGTCCTGGTAGTGTAAAACTCCTAAATTCGTTTTTACACTACTGTGAGGCCTGCTCCCTTCATAGGCTAACATTGGGGCTGCCCTCATACACTGTTGAAGTGGCAGCTGCTGATCTGAAAGGAGCAGGAAGGTCATATTTAGTATGGCCAGAATGGTAATATGAAATCCTGCTGACTGGTGGAGTCGGATTTAATATTACTATTCTAGAAATGCCACTTTTAGAAAGTGAGCATTTCTTTGCACTAAAAACTTGTTGTGCCCTTCAATCCACGTCTGGCTAGGTTTAGTTGACAGCTCCTTGTGCATTCACTCAGACACACCCCAAACACAGGGTACTCAGCCTCACTTGCATACATCTGCATTTTGAATGGGTCTTCCTGGGCTGGGAGGGTGGAGGGCCTGCCCTCACACAAAGGACTGCCACACCCCCTACTGGGACTCTGGCAGACAGGATTGAACTGAAAGGGGGCTTGGTGCATTTCTTAGACACTCTTTGAAGTCACCCCCACTTCAAAGGCACAACTTAGTATAAAACAGGGCCTCTGCCCTACCTCATCAGACACTTGCTGGAACAGAAACCTGAACCAGAAACTACATCCTGCCAAGAAGAACTGCCTGGCTGCTCAAAGGACTCACCTGTCTGCTTTCTACAAAGGACTGCTGTCTTGCTGTTGCCCTGCTGCCTTGCTGAACTCTTGTCTGGCTGTGAAAGTGCTCTCCAAGGGCTTGGATAGAGCTTGCCTCCTGTTCCTTGAAGTCTCAGGACCAAAAAGACTTCTTCCTTTCACTTGGACGCTCCGTGCGCCGAAAATTTCGACGCACAGCTTGTTTTGCGGCGAGAAAAACGCCGCACACCGACGCTGATCGACGCGACGCCCTCGGGACGATCGAGACTTCGACGCACAACCTCGCAAGGACAAAGCCGCCCGACTTTCCAGGAGAAATCGTCGCGACGCCTACCGTGAGTGCGAAACTTTGACGCACGGCCTCGCAAGGACAACGCCGCCCGACTTCCAAGGAGAAATCGACGCGACGCCTGCCGTGAGACCAAAATTTCGACCACGGCCTCGCAAGGACAACGCCGCCCGACTTCCAAGGAGAAATCGACGCGACGCCTACCGTGAGATCGAAACTTCGACGCGCAGCCCCGCAGAACGACGCGCAGCCGGAAAATAAGCAGGAGAATCCACGCACAGACCCGGGACATCTGGTAATCCCCGCGATCCACAAAAAGAGACTGTCTGCGCGCCGGAAAACGACGCCCGACTTCCCCGCGTGGAAAAGAACGACGCAAGTCTGTGTGTGCTGAGAGGAAATCGACGCACACACCCCTTTTTCCACGCATCTCTTCTCCTGTGGCCCTCTGAGGAGATTTCCCACCAGAAACCAGGTACTCTGTGCTTGAAAGACACTTTATTGCTTTTTAAAGACTTAAAGACACTTAATATCACTTTTCAGTGATATCTTTACAAATTCGTATTGCAACTTTGATCGTTTTGACCTACAAGTACCCAGATAAATATTCTATATTTTTCTAAACACTGTGTGGTGTATTTTTGTGGTGTTATACTATGGTGTTGTATGATTTATTGCACAAATGCTTTACACATTGCCTTCTAAGTTAAGCCTGACTGCTCGTGCCAAGCTACCGGAGGGTGAGCACAGGCTGATTTTGGATTGTGTGTGACTTACCCTGACTAGAGTGAGGGTTCTTGCTTGGACAGAGGGCAACCTGACTGCCAACCAAAAACCCCATTTCTAACATTGGTGATCAGCGGTGAGGATAGGACTTGTGTTTGTGCAGTGACATACAGTAGCTAAGTATTTCACTACCTACCCACAGTTGAAGGTCAACTTGATTTTTCATCTTTTTTGGCTTTTGGTTCTCTGATGTCCTCCTGGATATACTATTGATATTTTGGACTTTGGATTTTGGTTTTTGCTAGTAAGATCTTATCAGAATGGGATTGCTTACCTACTCATTCTTTGTTCGTACTGACCACCTCACTAAGGCTGACCTAAGGAAGCTTTGCAGACAATGGGGCCTTCCTGTAGCAAGGAGATCTACTAAAGCGGAGATGCTCCATCACTACATAGTCTGGGGGGAGGAAAGATGGGCAGAGAGAGAGGCAGCAAGAAACCAAATGACTAAGTACCCCTCAGATGAGGAGGAAGACTACTCAGATGAGGAGGAAGGCTACTCAGAGTTGGACAGTGACTCAGAAATAGATGAATGGCTCCGAAGTCAAAGGCGACAGGAGCAACAATTAGAGGAGTATCTTGCAGAGGTTGAGGCAAAAAGACTTTTAGCCCTGGAAGAAGAAAAGATTGCAGCTCAAGAGCTGAGCTCTAAAGAGCTGAAACTGGAGGCCGGAAGGGCTGAGTCCAGTTCAGATGGTGGCAGCAAAAATCTTGCATCTAGTACTGCTGAAGAAGGGCACAAGCCCAGAGATGTGGTGCCCAACTTGAAGAAGGGAGTTGACACACCCCAGGCAGTTCAAGGGTATGAGGTAGTTCCCGTTATGCACAGGGTCCCTGAGAAGGATTGGGGAACTGGCACAGGGAGTCATATTCCTACTGGGGGGAGGGACACTTTACTGACTCTAGCAGAGAGTGACAGAGAAAAGGGTTCCCCCCTGGTGGACGTCCTGGATATAGAGTGTAGAGACATCCCAGAAGAGTTTGGGTTGAGTGTCAGGGACAGACAGATACTGTCTCACCAGTCTCAGGAGGGTGAAGTAGAGTGCTTTTCCAAGGTTGAGTTACTGGGTGGTTGGGTGAAGGGTACTGTGGTTAATACATGTGAAGGGCAGAGTGATGTAATTGCTGGAGAGCATATGTCTGGTCCTTATTTTCCAGAGCTACGCCAACACCAGGTGGAGTGTGAGTTCTCTGACCCCAGGGAACTTACAATGGAGGCAGACTTCTGGGTGAGTACCAGAGAGTCTGAAGAGGCATTTGGGGGTGCTCCTAAAGGGAGTGGTCTAGGTGGTTCCCAACCGAGTGTGGTGGGAGAGGATTGTAGTGTCCCAGGTAGGTCCCAGGTCCTAGAGGGTTCCATGAGGGAACACCAGGAGGGAAGCCTAGCCTGTACCGTAGGGCCACCTTTTGAGGGAAGCCCCGCAGTGTCAGAAGAACTTGGGGGGGTGACTGTAGCCAGCATCCCAACAGTTCTGCTGTCTGGCAGTACCCCTCCTAGTGAGGGGGTGCAGAAGTCCAGACATAGGGTTGAGAGGGGGTTGCAGACCCCAGTGGAGGACCTTGAGAGTCAGGGGACAGCTCTGAGAGCAGAGCCCCCCAGGAATGACCCAGGTGAAACCGTTTCTGGTTTGGGGGAAACCCAGACTCTGCCGGATGGGCAGAGGTCGGGAGACCTGCGCCAACCAGACTCTTGTGTGGCCCTTGGGGACGGTGTGTCCCTTGTGGGGGGTGAGAGTGCCCCCCAGGAAGTCCTGGCATGCCAGGCAAAGATTCAACCTCAGGGTGGTGACTCTGGGTTGGATACCCAGGTTCAGAGGTTAAACTCTGACCTGGTGGGAGGTAGATGTGCCTCCCAAGAAGTCCTGCTGTGCCAGGCAATTGTCCAACCTCAGGGTGTTGACTCTGGATTGGATGACCAGGTTCAGAGGTTAAACTCTGACCTGGTGGGGGGTAGGTGTGCCCCCCAGAAAGTCCTGGCGTGCCAGGTAATTGTTCAACCTCAGAGTGCTGACTCTGGGTTGGATAACCGGGTTCAGAGGTTAAACTCTGACCTGGTGGGGGGTAGGTGTGCCCCCCAGAAAGTCCTGGCGTGCTAGGCAAAGATTCAACCTCAGGGTGGTGACTCTGGGTTGGATACCCAGGTTCAGAGGTTAAACTCTGACCGGGTGGGAGGTAGGTGTGCCTCCCAAGAAGTCCTGCTGTGCCAGGCAATTGTCCAACCTCAGGGTGTTGACTCTGGGTTGGATGGTCAGGTTCAGAGGTTAAACTCTGACCTGGTGGGGGGTAGGTGTGCCCCCCAGAAAGTCCTTGCGTGCCAGGCAGTTGTCCAACCTCAGGGTGTCGACTCTGGGTTGGATGGCCAGGTTCAGAGGTTAAACTCTGACCTGGTGGGAGGTAGGTGTGCCTCCCAGAAAGTCCTGGGGTGCCAGGCAATTGCCCAACCTCAGGGTGGTGACTCTGGGTTGGATAACCAGGTTCAGAGGTCAAACTCTGACCTGGTGGGGGGTAGGTGTGCCCCCCAGAAGGTCCTGGTATACCAGGCAATGGTTCTACCTCAGGGTGGTGACCCTGGGTTGGAGAACCAGGCTCAGAGGTTAAACTCTGACCTGGTGGGAGGTAGGTGTGCCTCCCTGAAAGTCCTGGCCTGCCAGGCAATGGTCCAACCTCAGGGTGGTGACTCTGGGTTGGATATCCAGGTTCAGAGGTTAACCTCTGACCTGGTGGGGGGTAGGTGTGCCCCCCAGAAAGCCCTGGTGTACCAGGCAGTTGTCCAACCTCAGGATGGTGACCCTAGGTTGGAGAACCAGGTTCAGAGGTTAAACTCTGACCTGGTGGAGGGTCAGTGTGCCCTCCAGGAAGTCCTGGCGTGCCAGGCGATTGTTCAACTTCAGGGTGGTGACTCTGAGTTGAATGGCCCAGTTCAGAGGTTAAACTCTGACCTGGTGGAGGGTCAGCGTGCCCTCCAGGAAGTCCTGGTGTGCCAGGCAATTGTTCAACTTCAGGGTGATGACTCTGAGTTGAATGGCCAAATTCAGAGGTTAAACTCTGACCTGGTGGAGGGTCAGTGTGCCCTCCAGGAAGTCCTGGCGTGCCAGGCAATTGTTCAACTTCAGGGTGGTGACTCTGAGTTGAATGGTCAGGTGCAGAGGTTAAACTCTGACCTGGTGGAGGGTCAGTGTGCCCTCCAGGAAGTCCTGGCGTGCCAGGCAATTGTTCAACTTCAGGGTGGTGACTCTGAGTTGAATGGGCAGGTGCAGAGGTTAAACTCTGACCTGGTGGGGGGTAGGTGTGCCTCCCAGGAAATCCTGGTTTGCCAGGCAGTGATCCAGTCTGAGGGTACAGACCCTGGGCTGGAAGACCAGGTTCAGGGTGTCCCCCCGGACCTGGAGGGAGGGGCTACTGATAACAGTGCCCCTACCATGTTGTCTTCTGAGGAGGCCACTCCCAGTTGGAGGGTGCTGGACCCCAGAAGGGAGGGCAGGGGGAGGGAAGCCTCACCCCGGGCCCTAGTCCAACCTGAAGGTACAGGCCCCAGGTTGGAGGGCCAGTTGCAGGTTAACAGCCCTGCACTGATGGAGGAATGGTACAGGGTGACTTCTGTAAGCACCCTGACCATGTTGGACTCTGGGGGTACCGCTCCAGGAGGGAGGGTACAAAGCCCCAGAGGGGAGGACCAGGTTCAGGCTGTCATCCCTGACCTGGTGGAAGGGAGAGTGGTTAAAGGGTGCCCAGCACCTGGGGCTACCGCCCCCCACTCTCCACAGCCACAGTGGTTGGAGAGCTTTGAGAGGCCTGGGGACTGGCTCTCATCCCTGGCAGCTGTCAGTAATCACTGTGGCTTGCTGTCCGGGTGGACAGAGTTATCCCTGGGGAGGGGACAAGTGTCACACCCCAGGGGTAGAGTGGGCAACACCACTGTGTTGGTCATGGTGGTACTATCCTGCTCCTGGGATACATCTGTGAGCAAAGTAAGGTTAGGTGCTGCACAGATGGGATCCGCAGGAAAGGAGAAAGGTTCCCCATGGATGGGCTTAGTGGGTCCTGAGAGTATGGACAGAGGGATCCAATTGGAGTCAGGAAGGCGAAGAACTGGAGCATGCCCCTGCTGTTGTGGGCCTGGGTCCTTGTTCTGTCGCCTCAAACAGGGAAGTACATCAGGATAGTGATTGTTCTCCCCTGGCTTTAGGCTGGTGGGGGGTCATGTTGGACCTGGCTTTTTGACAGGGACATCCCCAAACTTTTTGCCTCCTTCCTCCTATTTTTTCTGACCTGTTGTTGTTGGCTTTTGACCTCTGAGCACTTTACCACTGCTAACCAGTGCTAAAGTGCATATGCTCTCTGTGTAAATTGTACTATTGATTGGTTTATCCATGATTGACTATTTAATTTACCTGTAAGTCCCTAGTAGAGTGCACTACATGTGCCTAGGGCATGTAGATTAAATGCTACTAGTGGGCCTGCAGCACTGGTTGTGCCACCCACCTCAGTAGCCCCTTAACCTTGTCTCAGGCCTGCCATTTCAAGGCCTGTGTGTGCAGTTTCACTGCCACTTCGACTTGGCATTTAAAAGTACTTGCCAAGCCTAGAACTCCCCTTTTTCTACATATAAGTCATCCCTAATGTGTGCCCTAGGTAACCCCTAGAGCAGGGTGCTGTGTAGGTAAAAGGCAGGACATGTACCTGTGTAGTTATATGTCCTGGTAGTGTAAAACTCCTAAATTCGTTTTTACACTACTGTGAGGCCTGCTCCCTTCATAGGCTAACATTGGGGCTGCCCTCATACACTGTTGAAGTGGCAGCTGCTGATCTGAAAGGAGCAGGAAGGTCATATTTAGTATGGCCAGAATGGTAATATGAAATCCTGCTGACTGGTGGAGTCGGATTTAATATTACTATTCTAGAAATGCCACTTTTAGAAAGTGAGCATTTCTTTGCACTAAAAACTTGTTGTGCCCTTCAATCCACGTCTGGCTAGGTTTAGTTGACAGCTCCTTGTGCATTCACTCAGACACACCCCAAACACAGGGTACTCAGCCTCACTTGCATACATCTGCATTTTGAATGGGTCTTCCTGGGCTGGGAGGGTGGAGGGCCTGCCCTCACACAAAGGACTGCCACACCCCCTACTGGGACTCTGGCAGACAGGATTGAACTGAAAGGGGGCTTGGTGCATTTCTTAGACACTCTTTGAAGTCACCCCCACTTCAAAGGCACAACTTAGTATAAAACAGGGCCTCTGCCCTACCTCATCAGACACTTGCTGGAACAGAAACCTGAACCAGAAACTACATCCTGCCAAGAAGAACTGCCTGGCTGCTCAAAGGACTCACCTGTCTGCTTTCTACAAAGGACTGCTGTCTTGCTGTTGCCCTGCTGCCTTGCTGAACTCTTGTCTGGCTGTGAAAGTGCTCTCCAAGGGCTTGGATAGAGCTTGCCTCCTGTTCCTTGAAGTCTCAGGACCAAAAAGACTTCTTCCTTTCACTTGGACGCTCCGTGCGCCGAAAATTTCGACGCACAGCTTGTTTTGCGGCGAGAAAAACGCCGCACACCGACGCTTATCGACGTGACGCCCTCGGGACGATCGAGACTTCGACGCACAACCTCGCAAGGACAAAGCCGCCCGACTTTCCAGGAGAAATCGTCGCGACGCCTACCGTGAGTGCGAAACTTTGACGCACGGCCTCGCAAGGACAACGCCGCCCGACTTCCAAGGAGAAATCGACGCGACGCCTGCCGTGAGACCAAAATTTCGACGCACGGCCTCGCAAGGACAACGCCGCCCGACTTCCAAGGAGAAATCGACGCGACGCCTACCGTGAGATCGAAACTTCGACGCGCAGCCCCGCAGAACGACGCGCAGCCGGAAAATAAGCAGGAGAATCCACGCACAGACCCGGGACATCTGGTAATCCCCGCGATCCACAAAAAGAGACTGTCTGCGCGCCGGAAAACGACGCCCGACTTCCCCGCGTGGAAAAGAACGACGCAAGTCTGTGTGTGCTGAGAGGAAATCGACGCACACACCCCTTTTTCCACGCATCTCTTCTCCTGTGGCCCTCTGAGGAGATTTCCCACCAGAAACCAGGTACTCTGTGCTTGAAAGACACTTTATTGCTTTTTAAAGACTTAAAGACACTTAATATCACTTTTCAGTGATATCTTTACAAATTCGTATTGCAACTTTGATCGTTTTGACCTACAAGTACCCAGATAAATATTCTATATTTTTCTAAACACTGTGTGGTGTATTTTTGTGGTGTTATACTATGGTGTTGTATGATTTATTGCACAAATGCTTTACACATTGCCTTCTAAGTTAAGCCTGACTGCTCGTGCCAAGCTACCGGAGGGTGAGCACAGGCTGATTTTGGATTGTGTGTGACTTACCCTGACTAGAGTGAGGGTTCTTGCTTGGACAGAGGGCAACCTGACTGCCAACCAAAAACCCCATTTCTAACAACTAGGGACTTAGAAGTAAATTAAATAGCCCAAAACCATGTTTAAAGGGAGAGAGCATATGCACTTTAGCACTGGTTAGCATTGGTAAAGTGTGCAGAGTCTAAAAGCCAGCGAAAACAGCATCTCAAAAGTGGAGGGAGGAAGGCAAAAAGTTAGGGGTGACCACTCTAAGTCTGGCAGGTCTAACAGTGGACTTATATCTACCCCAATTAATAATTCACTTTCTTACAAATATCTAGCAGAGGGGAAAAGGATGTCTTGGAGCAGCTTATGAAAGGGCAAGGAATAGAGCCTGACAGATAATAAGAGTTACAATTATTTAGTTATTTAGGCAAATACTGAGGTGTGATATGGCTAAATTCTCCCTAATGTGCCAAGGGGTTAATAAAGTAAGGGGAGGATGAAAAGGAGGAGTTAAAATCCCTAGGGATAATTATTTTCTCTAAATTGAACCAGTCTGTTCTGTGCCATAGAGACCAAGGATTGAGTTCAGGTTTAAATTACAGAAAGCTTTGCCTGGACGAAGGACGTTAGTGACCTTATTAGTTGTGGAGGACTAATATCATCCCATTTAATAAGTCACTTCCTTAGAAAAGGTGACCATGAAAAAATTGAGGATCACAAATCTGTCAAAGATCATATTCTGGTGTCTTGTACCATAATCAGTTGATGTTAAAAAGGTAGCCCATTATAAGGATCACAGATATTTGGTTTCAGTTGTGAAAAATGAAACACCAGCTGAATTATAATGTAACTTTCAATAAAAAGCTAGAGGATTCATCTGATAAAAAATGACAAATGGACCAAAACATTGTGGTTAAACAGAAAGAAAGTAAGGAGTTAACCACACTTTATCCTCAGGTGCAAAAGCAGTAGAACTTGATTTTGACTTGTCAGCAAGTTCCTTTATCTTGAATTTAGAATTATTTAAGCTTTCCATAACTAATTGTCTTTCTACCTGTAAAGGACTCAAAAAGTCACAAGCAACTGAAACCAAAAGATCTATACAAGTCGAAGAGGGAATCCTTTGAAACAGAAAAATTGGGAAACCGTGATGGCACTGTGAGTTTCATTATGATTAGAACATTCTTCATCCACTAGATAAGCGGGACAATTATAGTGAGTTGCATTACTGTACATTACAGATGCTGTTCCAGGCTTTGGTTGGTATGTTCTGTAGGCCAACTCGACTAAGGGTGCTAATCAAAAGAAAGCTTGTATAGTTCCTAATGCCTTGCAATGTTGTTTTCAAAAGCTTGTAAGATATTGAGTATCTTTGTGCCAGGAACCTGTTTGGTGCCACATGGCAGCAGGGAATTCTGATGCAAGTCCACCACTCTCCACCAAGTAGTAACAGTAAGCGGAAGAATAGGAACCCACATTTTATTAGGGGAAATAGGGAATGGGGAAGCAAGAGAAACCTGGAGTAGATGTAATGTCTCCCAGGTGTTTTTAGATGTTTCACAACTTGCACTATCTCCATTGGAGTTCTTAAAGGATTAGCATGCACTATTGGTACAGCAAGTCCCTCTTTAGCAATAAAGGCAGATGATATCAAACAGCAGTGGTAACAGTCTCCCAACCCTTTTGCTCTAACATGTAAAAATTAACCCAGGAAGAAACCAGATGCCTTCCCTAAGCTCGGAAGCACCAGGAGCTGCTAAGAAGTGGTGGTCTCATTGAATATCACTCAGCAGGTGTAAGTCAATTGAATGCCTTCAGGGTCATTGAAGAAGCAACAAAGGGGAAGCATGAGCATAAAGGACAGAACAAAACAAAGGTGTCAGGAACTACCAAGACAGTGGTCGAACTAAGCAACTAAGCAAGCAAGAGCCATACAACTCAACAGTTGTGAGGCAGCCTGCTACACACTCAGCTGTGTACATTGCCCAGAGTATGTATCAACCACTGATCTGGTTGTCTGTCCTAGTTTGTCTAAACTGAAAAATGAACCTCCTCTTTCTCAGCCCAGCCTCTCATGAACCAGTCTCCACAATCCTAGTGTTCTCATTCTGCGTTTCTACCATGTTCTTCTTCCTTAAATACCCACACCTTACCTGATCTCTCCTTGAATCACAATACTCTATCAGAAATAAGGACATCAGGGAAACAATGAAGAAACAATATCTCTCTAGAACCTCTGCTGTGGATAACTTGGAGGGGAAAATGTGCCACCTGCAACAATTATCAGTCAACATTCTTCTGAGGATGGATGTTCTGGTAGAAAATTAGTAGATGTAATATGCCATTTCTCAGGAGCCACTGCAAAAGGCTTCAAATGTCCAAATGTCTTGGAATTAAATGGATTATTCTGAACACAGATGGGACAAGAAAGAACATGTGCTAGGACATGAGACTAAACAGCAGGCTGCCATTGAAATATTGTAAAATTTGTTATAACATGTTTTTTCTTACCTATGGCTGGAAATAACAGAATCATGGCACATAAACATAACAACAAGCTGTAGTTCTTTGGTAGCTAATTTAAGAAGTGTCCCTAACTTCTTTGGATCCATTTGTTTTTGAGCCATCGTAATCCTTTCTAAGTAGGAGTGAACAATCCCAGTCACATATTGAGAGGGAATTACAGTTCGATCATAGACAAGTAACAACTCTGAATAATGATGAGATCAGATAGGAAATTCTTTTCACCAGGATGTCAGCAAAATGAGAAAATGAAGCTCTATAATTCAGATTGTTATATGAGAAATAATCTTATTTGAAAATTTCAAGGTAAAGTTCAAGGGTATTATCTATTATTTCTAAACTTCAAGGTCAAGTTCAAGGGTATTGTCTTGGCCCATTTAAAATGAGTTGCTATCAGATGGCTGTTGTCATTCACATCATTTCCAACAGGTACTCTCTCCTTTTTCCCAGTGTCTTTGCATTTCAGTTAATCACATTGCTAGGTAGAATCCACAATATTGGGGTAGAATTTCCATTTAGTCCCTAAGTACCCTTATGTTCCTTCAGACTCTCCAAGATCAGGGTGATAGTTATCTGCAGATATTTGAAAATGGTAATATTTCTCATCAGGATGCAAGTGTCAGTGGTTCAGCTCATTCCCTTTCCCACTTATCGATCATTTGCATCACTCATATCTAATCAGAACCTTCCTTCTCCATCCAAGATTTCCTCAACATATTGAAGGGGAAATGGGTGTGAGGAGACAAACTCCAGTGGTTTACCTTAACCCCACTACCTGAAGTGAGGGTAGTTCTTTTATAGAATGCTGTAACCTTACCTCTGATGATCTGCCCTGTCATCAGCCAATCCACATCTGCTCCTGTCTCCCATTCCACCCCTTTCTGCCAGTTGGAAGGAATACTTCCTAAGCTTCATCCCTTAAAAAAAGATGACTCCTCCCAACTCCTTGTCTTTCTTGGACTAAGGGCAGAGGTTCACAAACTATGCGCCGCACCATGCTGGTGTTCCCTCAAAACTAGCCAAGGGAGCCAGAAACAGATGTGCACCAAGCACAAAGCTTTGGAACCACTTGAAGCCTCATGTTCAGGTTTGTGAAAGGAGATATATCAGTCACATTTCTTATTTGTGACCTGAAAAGCAAGGCAGAGGCTTTGAGGTCGGACCACTTGCTGCGAGCACTTGTTGGTTTGTTGGTTCTCCACAGTTTCCACCCATCACGAAGAGGAGTGGCATATAGATACAGTGCATTACGGCAGATAGGTTGAACACACCACACCTCCTTCCCAAATTCACATCTTCTAAATTGAACACCACTCTGAGGTAATAAAGGCACACTGGCACTCCAGTGATTTCACTGCCTTAAGCACTCATGAATAACGGGAGTTAACTACTCATCTGTGGACCCTAACTTCATTTATGGCGAGGGCCTTTTGTTTTACGCCACTTCAGAGAAGTGCCTGCGCCCTTCCAAGAGAACAAGTCACACCGAATATGTTGTCTCCTTGATTTGCTCTCCAACTTTTATCTCACCCTCTTTTTTCTGCTGAAGACAGCTGTGTCCTACTAAAGATTTAAGGGGCAGATATATGAAAAGTGGCTGAGACAGACGGCCAAACATACATGCACACTGAGGGGGAGTGCACCTTTACAATAAAACCATAATAAACTTAGGCCCATATTTATACTTTTTTAGCCCCGCATTTGCACCGCTTTTTAATGCAAAAGTGGCGCAAAGTTACAAAAGACAATTGTATTTTGTAACTTTGCGCCGCTTTATCGTCAAAAAATTACACAAATGCGGCGCTAAAAAAGTATAAATATGGGCCTTAGTTTATTATGATTTTATTGTAAAAGGTTTGCAGCTGCTGCTGCTGGCGGGAGGGCAACACTCCTCCGCCATAGCGGAGGAGCCGCCCTGACTAGTTGACTTGGTGCCCACGCTTTTCGCTGCCCCTCGCTTGTTGTAAAGGGCTGAAGCAGATTGCTGCCCACGTCAGAATACAACCCTCCCCCTTTAATGCGCAGCGGACTTGCCCCCTTCTTCCCATGAATAAACACATGACATAGCCATATTTAATATAAATACTGCAATAACTGCTCATTCTGTGTTGTAATACCTTGTACTCATTTTATATAGCACTTTCCTGTCCTACCAAAGCCTCAAAACACTCAGTTTAAATGTCCTTCAGGGCTAAAGATGTGGTAAGTAAGTAACCAATTGCTGTTTACTTATTTTAACAGAAGAGAAAAGAAGCATGTGTGGCTGGGTGGTACGTAAATTATTAGTTGTTTTATTCATATTATCCTACATACATGCCAATGTTAGCAATTTTATCATTTACCAGCTGATTTTGAGACTGAAATGTATATCAGGTTTCCCCGTTTCTTGATCAACAAAGGGCAGGGGTTGGTTTGTTTACACTTTTGCTGAATCGCGAAACTGAAGGGACAGCTCTTCATCAAACAAAAATCGGCAAGTGGTGACCGATCGTGTTAATTTCTTTTTTCTAGGCAGGTGTTCCTCCTTCAGTGTGAGTTTTGTGCTCTCACTTAATCAATTGAATTGGTGAAACAGCCACCAGCAGATGTAGTCGGCTGAAGTGTCTAGCCGTTCACCTATTGGTGTACCTCCTTTAATTGATGTTCAGTTTGAAATTGTAGCTGTGTACTGTGCAGTGAATCTATCATGGTTGTTAGGCATTGCATATTTAAATGCAGATTACTGCTTTCTGCTGGCTTTTTGAGTCATTTGTAAGACAAAAAAAAACTTCTTCAACTGCCGCATTGTACATGGTGTGTGGAGGGCACAGATGACAACAACGAGAAGAAGGTTAGGGAGACAGTGCTGGTGACCTCATTAGCAAAGGGTTTGTGGGGTGCTAAGGCAATGGCAGGTGTTTTCATGATATTAGTAATAATTAACAGTTCACTTCTCCAAGAATCAATCATAAGGTCTTGTGAAGCAGGGCTTGACCCCCTGAGGGGTCTCCAGGCGCTGGTGAGGTCTGTGGGTGATGTGGGTCTGTGGGTGATGGAGGTCAAACAGCCAGGTCTTGAGCTGCTTCCTGAAGTCCTTCAGAGAGGGGGAGGTGCGCAGGACGAGGTCATTCCAGATCCTGGTGGCATGGTTGGAGAAGGCGCACCCTCGTTATTCCAGATCCTGGTGGCATGGTTGGAGAAGGCGCACCCTCCATAGCTGTCGTGACAGATGCAGGGGACATGGGCCAGGGCGAGAGTGGAGGAGCAGAGCTCTCTTGTTGGTTGGTAGAATGTCAGGGAGTTGTTTGTGTAGGCAGGTCCGACTTTGCGGAGGGCTTTGTAGGTGTGCGTGAGGAGCTTGAAGAGGCATCTTGTCTGGACGTGAAACAAATGGAGGTCCCTGAGGTGAGGGTCGCTGCTGGTTCTTCTGGGGAGGTTGAGGATAAGCCTTGCTGCAGAATTCTGGATGGTCCGGAGTCAATTCAGGAGCTGTTTGGTAGTTCCGGTGTAGAGTGATTTGCCGTAGTCGAGACAGCTAGAGATGAGGGCCTGGGTGATTGTCTGCCTGGTTGAGATGGGATTCCATCGGAAGATCTTGCAGAGCATGGGGAGAGTGTAGAAAAAGGCTGGGGAGACATCATTAATCTGCTGCTTAATGGTTAGTTGGTTGTCCAGGATGATTCCGAAGTTGCGTGCATGGCTGGTAGGTGTAGGTGAGGGGCCAAGTACAGAGAGCCACCAGGTGTCGTTCCAGGGGAGAGTTTATTCATTAAGAAGAGGAACTCTGTTTTGTCTGAGTTGAGCTCATCCATCTGGCGTTATCGTTCATCCTTTTCTAGAAGCTGGCCTTTGTGCCGATGACATAATCTGTGAGGGACATGATGAGCTGAGTGTCGTCAGCATAGGAGATGAAGGTGAGTCCGTGGATGTGAGTGATGTCTGCTAGTGGTGTCATGTAGGTGTAAAAAGGGTGAGGTGAAAGTGGAGCCCTGGGGGACGCCACAGATGATGTCTTTGAGTGCGGAAGCAAAGGGTGGTAGGTAGATTCTTTGTATTTGGCTGGAAAGGAAGGAGGTGATCCAGTTAAGTGCGTAGCCTTGGATGCCGATGTAGTGGAATCTGGTGATGAGACTGTGGTGGGAAACGGTTTTGAAGGCTGCTGATAGGTCGAGGAGTATCAGGGCATCTGTTCCTCGCAGATCGAGGAGGTATCTGATGTCGACCGTTGCTGCAATCAGTGCGGTCTCGGTGCTGTGAATCAGATGGAAGCTGGACTGAGAAGGGTCGAGCAGGTTGTTTTCTTCGAGGTAGTCTGTGGGCTGATGATCAATTGCTTTTTCCAAAACCTTGTCGGGGAAGGAGAGAAGCTTAATGGGGTGGTAGTTTTTGGGTTTGTTGGGGTTTGCGAAGGGTTTCTTCCGGAGGGGCTTGACTTCGGCATGCAATTAGGCACTGGGAATGGTGGCTGTGGTGATGGAGGTGTTGAGGATGTCTGTGAGGGAGCTTCCAATTGCTTCTCTTCCTAGGTTGTAGATGTGATGTGGGGAGGGGTCAATGGGGGATCCGAAGTGGATGGTGTTCATGATGGAGATGGTGTCTTCATAAGAGAGCAGCTTCCAGTCAGTGATCCGGTGGGGGTAGGAGGTGTTGCTTTGGGTGCTGAGGTGGTTGAGGTTAGTGGGTTGGGGACCGAAGTTGCTGTCGGTGTTGGAGATTTTGTGGGAAAGTAGTCTACTAGAGTGTCACAGAGGGCCTGGGAGGGGTGGATTGTGTTCTCTGTGGTAGATAGACAAGAGAATTCATTGACAATGCTGAAAAGTTACTTGGTATGATTGGTGCTTGTCTCGATGCGGGAGGTGAGGGCTTTTTATTTTGGTCTCCTTACAACGGTGGTGACAGCTGTTGAGGGTGGATCTGAAGGAGTTGAGGTTGGATGGGGTCATGTTGGAGTGCCATTGTCTTTCAAGTTTCTTGCAGTGTAGTTTGATGGTCAGAATCTCTGGGGTGAACCATCTTGTCTCTAATCAATCTTTAACACTGCATGAGGCTCTGCAGTGGATAGGATAGGATTACATATGATTATAATACCTTTATCGGCTTCATCCCAATTACTTTCAGGCAGAAAAATGGAAATACTCCTGAGGCTGGGCTTACATCTCCCCACTTGCCAAAAAAGTAACATAATGCGGAGTAGAGGCCAATGACTAATAAGTCAAGGGAGACGCGGGTCAAAAAAGTTTGGGAACCACTGGACTAAGGGTGTCATGGCAGTTCAGTGTGGAATTGGGAAATCGGGAAAATGCTGTCTTCATGGCACATATATTGTTACTTTCTTAACATGATGTGTGCTTGTTTGTCATCCAAAGGTCCTTTTTGTGAGATACCTCTGATACATACGACTTTCCCAATACCTGTTCTAGCCAAGGCAGCCTCCTGTAAGAAGCTACTATACCAGCTACAGAGGCTACCTGCTGGTACCCTTGAATGGCATGCGGTCCCATGGCTCCTGTAGTCCTGATGTACCCTATTCTAGCATCTAGGTTACTATATCTGGAGTCATACTTTATTACACAGGAAAAAAGAGGATAGTATTTCAATCGTGCTGTGCAAATAAAAATGTGAATCCGCATAATACACCTCTTCATTGAAGATTGATAAACACTGCAAACTGCAAATTGTAAAAATCAGTTGGTAGTTTAGGCGTGACCTTGAATCTCATTAAAAGATGTCTCCAATCAGTACAACCACTTTCATAGCCAAAGGCTGTCTTTTAAAGACTGAGGAATTGTGTTCACTCTCAGGTAACACATGAGACAAATAGAAAAGAGGGTGTCCTCATCACCCTTCACTGCTCTTTCTGATGGCATCCGTCTCTACAATGAACTTCTTAGAGGTAACTAGATGTCACAACATTGGGGTCTGGGTACACATTCCTTTAAGCAAATGAAGTTCAGTTTCAGTTTGAGCATCCCAATAACCCCGTTTTTCTGAATTTCATCTTTAAAACAGAGGTAACATCACTAGTTATTTCTATTTAATTTGCAAATCTAAGAACATTTTTAATCGCTTTAAAATTGGTGGGCAACCTTTCAAGGATGGCTAAATCCTTGTTTGGATCGATGTACAGGTCTGAAGTATTCAATATGAATCTACAATACTGAATATCCGCCTTCTCAGATTCAAGTTATTTAGGCTTATGGATGAAATTATGTTGTAGAGGGTTAGAGAAATACTGAGCTTACATCCAGGTAAGACAATACATTCAAAAGATTAGAAACATTTTGGACAACGCGAATGGCATTCCTTAATATTCAAAATGCCCAAACGGGGTGTTATGAACTATATTGCAATTATTATTATTTTGTATTTCTTTTTTGTGTGCAAAAGATGAATGCACCTCACAGATCAAGGGCTACATGTATCAAAGTTCTTCTTTGTGATTCGCAAGTTGTGAGTCAGAGCAACTCGCAATTTGCGACTCGCAAAACCGTATGTAGTATAGTGTCATTGACACTATTTGCGACTTTCAAGGGGGTCGCAAATGCCCGCCTCATGAGTATTCATGAGGTAGGTCGCAATTTGCGACCCCCTTGGGAATGGCGGCCCTCACAGGGATGGTGGCCTGCTGGAGACAGCAGACCACCATGTCTGTGACTGTAAATAAAGCATTTTTTTTTTTGTAATGCAGCACGTTTTCCTAAAAGGAAAATGAGATGCATTACAAAAACAAAAAATTAAACTTTTTTGTTTAATTTTTTCAGTGACATTCACAAAGGGGAAGGGGTCCCATGAAGACCCCTTGCCGTTTGCGAATGTGTTAGCACCAGTATGACACTGGTGCTAACTGCGATTGTTTTGTGACTGCATTCGCGGTCACAAAACAATCATACATGGGACTGCGAGTCACAATTAGGAAGGGAACACCCCTTCCTAATTGCGAGTCGCAATCCCATTTTGCGATTTGGTAAAAAGTTTACTGAATCGCAAAACTGGGTTCGTGCATCAGGAAGGGCATTTTGCAAGTTGCAAACAGCCATCTTCGCAGTTTGCGACATGCAAAACGTTCGTATATGTGGCCCCAAGTTCGGTAAATACTTGTGTGCTTTGCACCCACTCTAAATGAGAAGCAGTGGCTATTCGCACATCTCTGAATTCTGGGGAGCATGTGAATTAAAGGGCATTTCTCAAATAGACGTCTTTTTTATACACTGTCTTACATTTGGAAGGAAAAAATGTAGAGAAAGACAAGGGGCAATAACACTTGTTTTGCTATTCTGTCTTCCCCCAAGTCTCCCGATAAAAATGGTATCTCACTTGCGTGACCTAATGCTAATGCGTGGCCTAATGCTTGCGACAGGAAACACAACATGGACACATCACATTTTTTACATTGAAATCTGATGTGTTTTTTGCAAAATTCCTTGCTGTAGATTTTGGCCTCTAGCTCAGTCGGCCTAGGGAAACCAACCAAACCTGCGCATTTTTGAAAACTAGACACCTAGGGGAATCCAAGATGGGGTGACTTGTGGGGCTCTCACCAGGTTCTGTTACCCGGAATCCTTTGCAAACCTCAAAATTTGGCCAAAAAAACACTTTGTCCTCTCATTTCAGTGACAGAAAGTTCTGGAATCTGAGAGGAGACACAAGTTTCCTTCTACCCAGCGTTTGTCCAAGTCTCCCGATAAAAATGGTACCTCACTTGTGTGGGTAGGCCTAGCACCCGCAACAGGAAATGCCCCAAAATACAACGGGGACTCATCACATTTTTCCAAAGAAAACAGAGCTGTTTTTTGCAAAGTGCCTAGCTTTGGATTTTGGCCTCTAGCTCAGCCGGCACCTAGTGAAACCTACCAAACCTGTGCATTTTTGAAAACTAGACACCTAGGGGAATCCAAGATGGGGTGACTTGTGGGGCTCTCACCAGGTTCTGTTACCCGGAATCCTTTGCAAACCTCAAAATTTGGCCAAAAAAACACTTTGTCCTCTCATTTCAGTGACAGAAAGTTCTGGAATCTGAGAGGAGACACAAGTTTCCTTCTACCCAGCGTTTGTCCAAGTCTCCCGATAAAAATGGTACCTCACTTGTGTGGGTAGGCCTAGCACCCGCAACAGGAAATGCCCCAAAATACAACGGGGACTCATCACATTTTTCCAAAGAAAACAGAGCTGTTTTTTGCAAAGTGCCTAGCTTTGGATTTTGGCCTCTAGCTCAGCCGGCACCTAGGGAACCCTACCAAACCTGTGCATTTTTTAAAACTAGACACCTAGGGGAATCCAAGACGGGGTGACTTGTGGGGGTCTTACCAGGTTCTGTTACCCTGAATCCATGCAAACCCCAAAATTTGGCTAAAAAAACACTTTTTCTTCACATTTCGGTGACAGAAAGTTCTGGAACTTGAGAGGAGTCACAAATTTCCTTCCATACAGCGTTCCCCCAGGTCTCCTGATAAAATTGATACCTCACTTGTGTGGGGGCCCAGGTGCCTGCAACAGAAAAAGGCCAAAAACCCTATCGATATTGAGGGGATAGCACAGCAAGTTGATAAGCACATATTTTTCTTTTATACATCTTTAGGCTGACTCTGCTTTGGGGACCCACACAAGTGAGGTATCATTTTACTTGGGAGATTGAGGGGAACGCTGGAGAGTAGGAATTTTGTGCCGGAGCGGTGATCCTACAAAGAAAAGTCAGGAAAATATGCTTTTTTTAGCAAATTTTGAGGTTTGCAGAGGAGTCTGGGTAAGAAAATGTTTGGAGATCCACGCAAGCCACACATCCCTAGACTCCTTGGGGTGTCTAGTTTTAAAACATATCTTGGTTTGTTAGGTTTCCCTAGATGAAGGCCGCACCTGGGACCAAAAACATAGGTACCCCCCCAACACAGGTAGTTTTGTAATATATCATTTTGATGTGCCCATGTACTTCTGTGATGTTCCAAACACTAGAATTGTAAAAAGAAATGCACTTATGCTATGTTAAAAAAACTCTCACCCACCAAACAAGTTGGTGGCATGCTTCATCATCGGGGTCCCACCTGAGACACCTAGCGTGTCACAGGTGTGCTGCGACGCCTGATTACCGCAGAGCAGGTTTTGTCATTTTTACCACACATACTGGTTGGATTTGGCACAAGGGTGAGTGATGGTTCAGTAGATCAAATTTTATTAACAAGACTTTTCACAAAAATAAAATGCACTGTTAATAACTGAAAGGCCAAAAAAACTGAACCAATGACACACAGCTTGTGAGCTGTAAAGCTGCGTTAAGTCACCAACCGTTTTACAGACCATTCACACACCTCTCATACATGACATGCACAAGACCATTCACGCCACCAGGCACGGGCCCAGCACATTACAACACTCGCATCGACAGACAGCTCCACTCAAGGGCCCATCACTTACATACGCCCACATGCCTGATACAGCAATCACACTAGCTGATGGGTGTCAGGATACTTCAATTAGATTTCCTCAGAAGCAGAAGATAACTCCTCAGTCCCGACCCGAGCTACTCACAACGAATAATAATCCTTCGTGCTGAGTACCCCGGAGGGGGAAAGGGGAATGGGATGGTGGAGAGACTGCCACAGAGATGATGAATGCCAGTACTCAGTCTGCCTCTTCACATCTAAGATTGGATTCAGCACCTGCAAGAGTCACAGTCGCAATTACTAGGGACATACAACATCAGTTTTTCTCTTTAATTCTATTATTTCTTCACTCACCCTGAGTTCTCTGTAGCCTTGCTTCTCTCTATAAATGATAGCTCTTCTTAAAAAAATGCTTATTACTGATTCTGGAAGAACTTCTCAACCTTTGTTAGAGATTGGTTTTATGTTGCTATATATATATATATATAGTTGGTGATAATGCGTTCTTCAAATCAGCTGATGTTATTTAATTTCTCCTGTCTTATTGTGACTTCTGTCAATACTTGTATTTGTAAATGCTTGTTTATTAAAGTTTGTTTCTCCTTTCTTACTTCGACATTTGTTGATAACTTGTATTTGTAAATGCTTGTTTATTACAGTTAGTTTCTCCTTCCTTACTTCGACATCTGTCGATAACTTGTAGTTGTAAATGCATGTTTATTTAAGTTTGTTTCTCTTTTAAACTCTATTTTGGTTTATTACCATTGAATTTGTAAATGCTTATTTGTTAACAGTTCGTTTCTCCTTTAAACTTGGCCTTTGTTTATAACCTTGACATTTGTAGATACTTGCTCTTTTAAAGTTTGTTTTTTCTTTGACTTTAATATCTTAAACAAGAACCTTGTAAACATAAGGTTAATTCATACATTAACTCTGTAGCTTTGCCGACTTCCACGGGAACGGTCTACTATCAAACTCTTCGAATAAACCTTGACAATATTTATCTGTTTTCTGTAATATAATCTTAAAATGTAATTTTACCTCACAGGAGTTTCTGTTGTGAAGCGCGCTCTCTCTCCACACAGCTGATTCCTGTCAGACCTCAGTTGAAGTGCAAGGCTTCCAGCTGGAGAGCTCGTAACCTAGCAACCAACCGATTACAAGACTAGAACTGTAACTAACCTTCAGGACTCACAGCGGCCATCTTGGATCTTCTCTTCTTGATTCTTCCTTTTAAATAAGCGCAAGATTACTCTGCAAACCTTCTTCCATTTTGGGCTTTGCTGTCTCCACTGAGGATATCTCTTTGCTTTTCTCATGCACTTCTTTGATTTGACTTGGCAAGTTTGTGTGGTCATGACAATGGGAGTGTGTCGACTGACGTTTGGCTGGCACCGCCAGCCAAGCGCCACTCCACACACACCGCCAGCCAAGCGCCACCCCACGCACACCGCCAGCCAAGCGCCACCCCACACACACACCGCCAGACAAGCGCCACCCCACGCACACCGCCAGCCAAGCGCCACCCCACGCACACCGCCATCACTTTTTTTTGTTTATAAACAACAAAGAAGCCACTAACTAATTATAAAATAAGTACAAAACTACAAACACAAAAGCTCTAACTGATAACATGACAGAAATATGAAAATGATCATCTGAAAATATAAAACAGGCAGTTTACGCTCACAGTATTTCCCAAAACATTTTTGGGGTGTTGTAACTCCCGAAACAGCCGGCCACACACAGCCCAGGCTTTGAAGGGCGGGGCAGAACATCCGACTCTCCCTCCGGATACCTCTTCGGGTACATACTCTACATTTCTTAGTGAGCAAGTCTTTTTTGGGAGTTGGAGGAATGTGATCTGGAAAGTGGCGATCTTTCAATCTAGCCACATCCTCCACCACTGCTACTCTAGGAACTCTTGCCTGTTCCACCTCCTGTCTGAAAATTTCAGAGCTAGCAGCTCATTATTCCGAAAGGCACTGCACTGTCCCCTCTCAAGTTTTTTACAGACAAGCTCCCTTGGATAGCCTTTCCGGTTAGAACAGATTGTGCCACAAGCAACAGTGTCCACTCTAAACATCTCCTTGAACAACTGCACTCCAGTGTAGAAATTAAAATGGTGACCTTTGTTAAACAGTCGTCTACCAAGTTCCCTCACAATTTTCTTGCTAACTCCAAAAGTGGGTGGACAACCAGTGGAGTCAATACTGGAATCCCAACCAGTGTAGACCCGGAAATGATACACGCATCCCGTACTACTTTCTGACAGCATATACAATATACAATTGAATTCCATACCGTGCCCTTTAGGAATGTACTGCTTAAAAAACAAACGCCCCTTGAACAGGACCAAAGACTCGTCCACACTTATCTCTTTGCTGGAACATACACCTCTGAAAACCGATCTACAAAATGATCAAGGACAGGCCTAATCTTAAAAAGACGGTCACAATCAAGGTGATCTCATGGCAAGGCTAAAGCATTGTCTACAAAATGTAGCACACAAAGAAGAAGCAAATATTGATTACGAGTCATAGTTGCAGGAAATATAGCCGTTGCCATCAAGGGACTAGTAGACCAATAAGAAGCCAGTGGTGGCTTCCTTATCAACCCCATCAAAAAAAGTCAAACCCAAAAACCTTTTCATCTCTTCCAGATTTGTGGGAACCCACTGGGTAGCTCTAGGCTGAGGCCTAAGTCTGGCAGCATTGTCCCCACAAATATTGCTTCGCATACAAATTAGTCTGCTTAACAATGTCTTCCAAAAATACATCGTCCATAAACAAGTGAAAGAAAGTGACAGGCAAAAAGTTTTCCGTATTGACTCTACACCCTGGGAGACCAGTAAATGCAGGTAACTGTGGCTGCTCCATGTTCGGGGCAATTCAGGTGTCAGGTCTTCTAATAGGAAAGACTTCAGCTCCAGGCTGCTGCACTCTTGGCACATCAATGTCCTCCTCTAAAACAGGCCCTTCATCTGCACTGAGAGTGGCTTGCTCGTCAGTAGAATCCTCTCGGACAGAAAACTCTCTGCCAGAATCTCTCACTTCCTCCTCTGCCTCAGATGCATCGTCAGTCTCAGAATCATGGTCAGAAGACGACTCAAAAAGCATGCCAACAACCTGCTGAGCGGTCACTCTGCGGCTAGCCATGATACTTTCTAACAACAAATAGATTGCCAACAACAAACAGCACTGTCTAAAATAAGTAATAAAAAAAGTGCAGCTTTATCACAAAGAGTTATGTTCTAAAAAACTATACCAATCACTTGCCTGAAAAAGCTAGACCTACCAGCAACTACCCTGCACAGACACAGCAATCAACAATGATATCCCACTAAAAAGAAAAAAGCTAATTAGACATCAGACAACACAAATATCATTGTGCACAAATCTAAGGACAATTTCACACACAATCCTGCATTTAGTACACCACCTACAAACATGTCATTCATGCATGTCAACAATACCCCTTTGGAGTAAATTGCTTTTATTTACCTGAAACATGCAACTATGCAAACCGCAGGACAACTACTGCCAAAACCGCAAGGATCCACAACAAAGGAAGCAAAAACTTTGAACTAGAACAAAACGAAGAAATAAACGGTTATAATGACAAATACAATTACTTCGCCAGTTGACAAACGCCGCCACCAAGAACTTAGACATTTTCCCTGGTGCCTATGTGGCTTCTGCCCCCCCTTGGGGACAGATGGGCCTTAAAAAAATAGGCTGATCTGGCCCCAAGGGGGGCAGAAATGGCCATCAGTAATGTGCCCCCCTTTGGGGGGCGACCCTTGCCAAAGGGGCCGCCCCCCCACACAAAACACACACACAAGATCCCTGGTGCCCAAGTTGATTCTGCCCCCTTTGGGGGCAGATGGGCCTAAAAAAATAGGCCGATCTGCCCCATGGGGGGCTGAAATGGCCAACAGCTCTGTGCCCCCTTTGGGGGGCAACCATTGCCAAAGGGGGCAAAAGGGGGTACCCCAGCACAAAAAAACTAAGGGGGAAAAAAACCCAATTTCCCTGACGTCTTGGTGGCTTCTGCCTCCCCCTTGGGGGCAGATAGGCCTAAAAAAATTAGGCCGAACTGCCCCCAAGGGGGGGGGGGGGCAGAAATGGGGGTGACCCTTGCCAAAGGGGCCGCCCCCCACACAACACACACACAAGATCCCTGGTGCTTAAGTGGATTCTGCCCCCTTTGGGGGCAGATGGGTCTAAAAAAAATAGGCCGATCTGCCCCCAAGGGGAGCAGAAATGGCCATCAGTAATACACTGGAGGTGACCACACCCACAGTTCCGGGTTCTGAGCCTGTACCACCATTGCCAGACACAGATGGATCTCAATCACCTGAGCTGGCTGACCAGTGCGAGCTCCTCACCTGTTGATTGATTTGTGATTTCTAATGATGCCTGCCACCTTCTTATTTAACAAAGGGGGAGATGTAGTGTATTGATGCTATGCGCTCTGGGACATTTGTGGTTCAGGGTGGATTCTAAACAGGAACCACATGATATGAGGGGCAGTGTCAGGGTATGGTTCTAGGAAATATTACATAATGGGATTGGTGTGTGAGTGGATGTTGAAGAATAAGGAAATGTTCAGCCACAGCTCCAGTGTGCGGCATAATACATTTGCATGCTTCTGGGCTGGGTAGATGCTACAAATGCGTATATAGCTGTGAGATTAAATTACTGCCATGCAATCTACTTTGGTCTCCCAGCCAGAATGCCAAATAAACTTCAAGTAGTGCAGAATATGCTTGCTACAATGATACCAAACATTAGAAAACAAGTCTAGCCAAACTTCATTCACTTCCGGTTGGTAATTCTGTAAGAAATTTCACTGTAATGCCTTAGGTTAAGTTCACAAAGAATAGTGCAATGACAGACCCAAACCCCCTACTAAAAGATTCACTTTTTATATTCCAAGAAGGCATCTTCACACTGAGAATTCAACATTTGTGATTGTGCCGAGCTTCCATCAAGCCACCTCAGACAGTGAGGGAGTATTAGGGTAAATTCTCATTGACAGCAGCCAGACTGTGGAACTCAGAGTAAAAAACCATGAATGGAATTCCGAAAACTACTAAAAATGTGGCTTTTCTTTTAAACTGCTTCCTATAACTGATATGCAATTGCATGCAGTCGGTACGAATCCCATATTGTTTCAGCATAACTTCCGGAAGATGTCTCCAAAATCATCAAAAAACAGCAATACCTGAGAGACTCCAGCTCGGACTGCCTTTCATTTGATTTAAGGAACCTTGTAATTTATCTGGGTGATAGTAATGCCAAAAGTTATTTGAATGTTCTTTAATATTAGTTGTTAGTTGTTTATTATAAATCCCAATAAAAATGTTTTACAAATAATTGGCATGTAAGTATTGTACACTTACCTCCTGGACTTGGTGAGAGCTTTACAAGTTTCCTTTTAGATTGACTGAGGAAATGGTGATCCCTCCCAGTAGCCGCAGTGCTGCCCTGCAGTAAATTCACCCCTAAAAGGTATCAAGGCACAAATTTAAGAAGGGCCTAGTGCCACATTAGCATCATTTTTGTGATGCTAATGTGGCCTTAGGTTGGCAAAAACGCTGCACCAAATTTACAAAGTGGTGAAATGCATGCATTGCGCCACTTAATAAACCCTTGCGTCACATTATGCCTGCGCCAGAGAGATGTAAGAGAGCGTTCCTCTGTTATGAGTCCCAAAAAAATAGTGCAGTGGAATTTATGAGATTCCACTGCACCATTTTTAGCATCATTTTTAAATTGAGGCACACAATTGTTTATAATGACTTTGCAGGATTAGAGCCAACATTTTTGGTGCTAATCCTGAAAAGTACCACAATAGAAATAACATTGCAGGAAAAAGATTAGCTCCTCCCTGTTTAGAAACTTCAAACAACAATCACTGGAAAAGCTAATCAAGCTGGGTGATAATCAAAAGAAAGCTTGTATAGTTCCTAATGCCCTGCAATGTTATTTTCAAAAGCTGGTAAGATATTGAGTATATCTGTACCAGGATCCTGTTTGGAGCCACGTGGGAGGAGGGAATTCTGATGCAACTCTCCACCAAGTAGTAACAGTAAGCGGAAGAATAGGAACCCACATTCTTCTAGGGAAAATAGGGACTGGGGAAGCGAGAGAAACCTGAAGTAGATGTCATGTCTCCCAGTTGTTTTTAGATGTTTCACAACTCAGGCTTGCACTATCTCCATTGGAGATCTTAAAAGATTAACACGCACCATTAGTACAGCAAGTCCCTCTAAAGCAATAAGGGCAGATGATATCAAACAGCAGTGGTAACAGTCTCCCAACCCTTTTGCTCTAACATGTAATAATTAACCCAGGAAGTAACCAGATGCCTTCCCTGAGCTCGGAAGCACCAGAAGCTGCTGAGAAGTGGTGGTCTCATTGAATATCACTCAGCAGGTGTAAGTCAATTGAATGCCATTAGGGGCATTGAAGTGACAACAAAGGGGAAGCATGAGCATAAAGGATAGAACAAAACAAAGGTGTCAGGAACTACCAAGACAGTGATCGAACTAAGCAAGCAAAAGTCACACAACTTAACAGTTTTGAGGCAACCTGCTAGACACTCAGCTATGTAAATTACCCAGAGTATGTTTCAACCACTGATTTGGTTGTCTGTCCTAGTTTGTCTAAACTGAAAAATGAACCTCTTCTTTCTCAGCCCAGCCTCTCATGAACCAGTCTCCACAATCCTAGTGTTATCATTCTGCCTTTCAACCATGTTCTTCTTCCTTAAATATCCACACCTCACCTGATCTCTCCTTGAATCACAATAATCTATCAGAAATAATGACATGAGGGAAACAATGAAGAAAAAATATCTCTCTAGAACCTCTGCCGTGGGGAACTTAGAGGGGAAAATGTCCCACCTGCAACAATTATTAGTCAACATTCTTCTGAGGATGGATGTTCTGATAGAAAATTAGTGGATTTAATATACCATTGCTCAGGAGCCACTGAAAAAGGCTTCAAATGTCCAAATGTCTTGGAATTAAATGGAATTAAATGGCTTATTCTGAACACAAATGGGACAAGAAAGAACATGTGCTGGGACATCAGAATAAACAGCAGAGAAGAAATTCTTTGCACCGGGATGTCAGCAAAATGACTAAATGAAGCTCTAAAATCCAGATTGTTATATGGGAAATAATTTTATTTTAAAATTTCAAGGTCAAGTTCAAGGGTATTGTCTTTTGTTTCTAAAATTCAAGGTCAAGTTCAAGGGTATTGTCTTGGCCCATTCAAAATGAGTTGCTATTCGATGGCTGTTTTCATTCACATCATTTCCAACAGGTAATCTCTCCTTTTTCCCAGTATCATTGCATTGCAGTTAATCACATTGCTAAGTAGAATCCACAGTATTGGGGTAGAATTCCCATTTAGTCCCTAAGCACTCTTATGTTTCTTCTGATTCTCCAAGATTAGGGTGATGGTTATCTGCAGATATCTGAACATAGTAATATGTGTCATCAGGATGCAAGTCTCAGTGGTTCAGCTCATTCCCTTTCCTACTTATAGATCCTTTGCGTTGCTTATATCTAATCAGAACCTTCCTCCTCCATCCAAGATTTCCTCAACATGTTAAAGGGGAAATGGGTGTGAGGAGCCAAACTCCAGTCGTTCACCTCAAACCCACTACCTGAAGTGAAGGGAGTTCTTTTATAGAATGCTGTAACCCTCCCTCTGATGATCTGCCCTGACATTAGCCAGTCCCACATCTGCTCCTGTCTCTGATTCCACCCCTTTCTGCCAGTTGGATGGAATACTTCCTAAGCTTCACCCCTTAAAAAAATATGACTCCTCCCAACTCCTTGTCTTTCTTGGACTAAGGGCAGAGATTCCTAAACTATGCGCCACAGCACGATGGTGTTCCCTCAAAACTAGCCAGGGGAGCCGGAAACAGATGCGCACCAAGCACACAGCTTTGGAACCACTGAGAGCCTCACGTTCAGGTTTGTGAAAGAAGACACTCTGATATATCAGTCACATCTCTTGTTTGTGACCTGAACAACAAGGCAGAGGCTTTGAGGTCGGACCCCTTGCTGCAAGCACTTGTTGGTTCTCCACAGTTTCCACCCATCACAGAGAGGAGCGGAATACAGATACAGTGCATTAAGGGGCAAATAGGCTGAACACACCACACCTCCTTCCCATATTCACATCTTCTAAATTGAACACCACTCTGAGGTAATAAAGGCGCACTGACGCTTCCGTTATTTAACTGCCTTAAGCACTCACGAATGATGGGAGTTAACTACTCATCTGTGGACCCTAACTCCATTTATGGCGATGGCCTTTTGTTTTACGCTGCTTCCGAGAAGTGCCTGCGCCCTCCCAAGAGAACAAGTCGCACCGACTTGTTGTCTCCTTGATTTGCTCTCCTACTTTTATCTCACTCTCTTTTTCTGCTGAAGACAGATGTGTCCCACTAAAGATTTAAGGGGCAGATATATGAAAAGTGGCCCAGACGGTCGGCCAAACATACATGCACACTCCATCCCTGTCATCTCCTGTGGCCCCGCCCCTTTTACAATAAAACCGTAATAAACATAGGCCCGTATTTATACTTTTTTTGTGCCACATTTACGTAATTTTTTTATGCTAAAGCGGCGAAAACTTACAAAATACAATTGTATTTTGGAAGCTTGCGCCGCTTTTGCATCAAAAAGCGGCACAAATGTAGCGCTAAAAAAGTATAAATACGGGCTGTTAGAAATGGGGTCTTTGGTTGACAGTCAGGTTACCCCCTGTTCAAGCAAGGACCCTCACTCTAGTCAGGGTAAAAGAGAATCACCCTCAGCTAACCCCTGCTTACCCCCTTGGTAGCTTGGCAGAGCAGTAGGCTTAACTTCAGAGTGCTAGGTGTAAAGTATTTGTACCCACACACACAATAACTTAAGGAAAACACTATAAAATGACACAACACCAGTTTAGATAAATAGGAAATATTTATCTAAACAAAACAAGACCAAAACGACAAAAATCCAACATACACAAGTCAAGTTATGAATTTTGAAAGATTAAACTAAAAAAATAGCGCTTAGAAACAAAAATGCTTCGATGAGATGTTAACACGGCGTCGTGACAGAGTTGTTCCCAACAAGCCGACACCAGCGGCGCCGGACACGGAGTCGTGTAGACCCCCAAGTACAGTACCTTTGGTGAAGAGTGAAAACAAGTCGATGCGCGAAGTCGGGGATCGCGGCGTCTGTGCGAAGCGTTGAATCCGCGCACTTCGAGCGGCGTCGGTCACGATGTGGTGCGGCGACTTCCACGGAGTCGCAGACTTCAGCGGGGCTGCAGCGGCGTCGGGCCTGCGAAGAGCGTCACGTTCCAGCGAAGGTCACGGCGTCGGGTGCAGGCGGCTTCCCTGGATTCAGCAGCGGCGTCGGTCTGGAGTCGTCCGAAGTCGATTTCCTTGGATTTCCACCAGCTTTCCTTTCAAGGGCCCAGGGACTGGATAGGGCACCACTTGTCAGAGCAGGAGTCTCTCCAGAGACTCCAGGTGGTGGCGGAGAGAAGTCTTTGCTGTCCCTGAGACTTCAAACAACAGGAGGCAAGCTCTAAATCAAGCCCTTGGAGATTTCTTCACAAGATAGAAGGCACACAAAGTCCAGTCTTTGCCCTCTTACTCTGGCAGAAGCAGCAACTGCAGGATAGCTCCACAAAGCACAGTCACAGGCAGGGCAGCATTTCTTCCTCAGCTATTCAGCTCTTCTCCAGGCAGAGGTTCCTCTTGGTTCCGGAAGTGTTTCTAAAGTCTGTAGATTTGGGTGCCCTTCTTATACCCATTTTAGTCTTTGAAGTCACCTTTCTTCGAAGGGGACTCACACCTACTTGTGAAATCCTGCCTTGCCCAGGCAAGGCCTCAGACACACACCAGGGGGTTGGAGTTTTGCATTGTCAGAGGCAGGCACATTCCTTTCAGATGAGAGTGACCACTCCACCCCTCCCTCCTAGCAGAGATGGCTAATCAGGAAATGCAGGTTACACCCCAGCTCCCTTTGTGTCACTGTCTAGTCTGAGGTGAAAAACAACCCAACTGTCAAACTGAGCCAGACAGGGAATCCACAAACAAGGCAGAGTCACAGAATGGTTTAAGCAAGAAAATGCTCACTTTCTAAAAGTGGCATTTTCAAACGCACAATCTTAAAATCAACTTTACTAAAAGATGTATTTTTAAATTGTGAGTTCAGGGACCCCAAACTCCACATGTCCATCTACTCTCTAGGGAAATCTACACTTTAATCATATTTAAAGGTAGCCCCCATATTATCCTATGAGAGAGACAGGCCTTGCAACAGTGAAAAACGAAGTTGGCAGTATTTCACTGTCAGGACATATAAACCACATTAGTATATGTCCTACCTTATCCATACACTGCAGCCTGCCCTTGGGGCTACCATGGGCCTACCTTAGGGGTGCATTACATGTAAGAAAAGGGAAGGTTTAGGCCTGGCAAGTGGGTACACTTGCCAAGTCGAATTTACAGTGTACAAATACACACACAGACAGGCAGGTCTGGGACATGATTACAGAGCTACTTATGTGGGTGGCACAACCAGTGCTGCAGGCCCACTAGTAGCATTTGATTTACAGGCCCTGGCACCTCTAGTGCACCTTACTAGGGACTTACTAGTAAATCAAATGGGCCAATTATGGATAAACCAATTACATACAATTTACACGGAGAGCATATGCACTTTAGCACTGGTTAGCAGTGGTAAAGTGCTCAGAGTTCAAAAGCCAACAGCGACAGGTCAGGAAAAATAGGAGGCAGGCGGCAAAAAGATTCGGTATGACCCTGCATAAGCAAAAGTCCAACACGGGTCATAGTTTATTATGGTTTTATTGTAAAAGATTTGCAGCTGTTGCTGCTGGCGGGAGGGCAACGTCCCTCTGCCATCGCGGAGGAGGCGCCCTGACTAGTTGACTTGGTGCCCATGCTTATCCCTGCCCCTCGCTTGTTTGTAAAGGGCTGGAGCAGCTTGCTGCCCACATTAAAATACAACCCTCCCCCTCCAATGCGCAGCGGACTTGCCCCTTTCTTCCCATGAATAAACACATGACTTAGCCATATTTAATATAGATACTGGAATAACTGCTCATTCTGTGTTGTATTACTTTGTACAAATTTTATATAGTGCTTTCCTGTCCTACCAAAGGCTCAAAACACTTGCTTTAACTGTCCTTCAGGGCTAAATGTGCTAAGTAAGTAACCAATCGTTGTTTACTTATTTTAACAGAAGAGAAAAGAAGCATGTCCTGTCTGGGTGGTAAGTAAATTATTTGGTTTTTTTTTTCATGTCATGCTACATACATGCCAATGTTAGCTATTTTGTCATTTAATAGCAGATTTTGAGACTGAAATGAATACTAGGTTTCCTTGTTTCTCGATTAACAAAAGGCAGGGGTTGGTCTGTTAACACTTTTGCTGAATCGCAAAACTAAAGGGACTGCTCTTCATCAAACAAAAATCGGCAAGTGGTGACCGATCGTGTTAATTTCTGTTTTCTAGGCAGGTGTTCCTCCTTCAGTGTTAGTTTTGTACTCTCACTTAATCAATTGAATTGGTGAAACAGCCACCATGCAGATGTAGTCGGCTGAAGTGTCTAGTCGTTCACCTATTGGTGTACCTCCTTTAATTGCTGTTCAGTTTGAAATTGTAGCTGTGGACTGTGCAGTGAAACCGTCATGGTTGTTGGGCATTGCATATTTAAATGCAGATTACTGCTTTCTGCTAACTAGTTTTGAGTCATTTGTAAGACAAAAAGAAACTGGTACAACCGCCGCATTGTACGTGGGGTATGGAGAGCACAGATGGCAACAATGAGAAGAGGGTAAGGGAGACAGTTCTGGTGACCTCATCAGCGAAGTGTTTGTGGGGTGCTAAGGCAATGGCAGGTGTTTTCATGATATTAGTAATAATTAACAGTTCTCTTCTCCAAGAATCAATCATAAGGTCTTGTAAACACGGCTTGACACCCCCGGAGGTTCTCCAGGCGCTGGTGGGGTCTGAGAGCCTTGGTTGGTGGGTGATGGCGGTCGCACAACCAGGTCTTGAGCTGCTTCCTGAAGTCCTTCAGAGAGGGGGAGGTGCACAGGACGAGGTCATTTCAGAACCTGGCAGTGTGGTTGGAGAAGGCGTACCCTCCATAGCTGTTGTAGCAGATGCAGAGGACATGGGCCAGGGTAAGAGTGGTGGAGCAGCGCTCTCTTGTTGGTTGGTGGAACCTCAGGGAGTTGTTTGTGTAGGCGAGTCCGACTTTGTGGAGGGCTTTGTAGGTGTGCATGAGGAGCTTGAAGAGACATCTTGTCTGGACAGGAAACAAATGGAGGTCCCTCAGGTGAGGGCCGATGCTTGTTCTTCTGGGGAGGTTGAGGATGAGCCTTGCTGCAGAGTTCTGGATGGTCTGGAGTCAGTTCAGGAGATGTTTGGTGGTTCCTGTGTAGAGTGAGTTGCTGTAGTTGAGACGGCTGGAGATGAGGGCCTAGGTGACTGTCTGCCTGGTTGAGATGGGGTTCCATCGGAAGATCTTGTGGAGCATGGGGAGACTGTAGAAGCAGGCTGGGGAGACCGCGTTAATCTGCTGCTTAATGGTTAGTTGGGTGTCCAGGATGATTCCGAAGTTGTGTGCATGGCTGGTCGGTGTAGGTGAGGGGCAAAGTACTGAGGGCCACCAGGTGTCGTTCCAGGAGAGAGTTTATTCCTGAAGATGAGGACCTATGTTTTGTCTGATTTGAGCTCATCCATCTGGCGATGTCTGACATCCTGTTCTGGAATTTGGCCTTTGTGGCGATAACATCATCTGTGAGGGACAGGATGAGCTGGGTGTCGTCAGCGTAGGAGATGAAGCTGAGTCCGTGGATGTGAGTAATGTCTGCTAGTGGTGTCATGTAGGTGTTAAAGAGGGTGGGGGTGAAAGTGGAGCCATGGGGACGCCACAGAGGATGTCTTTGGGTGCGGAAGCAAAGGGTGGTAGGTAGATTCTTTGTTTGGCCGGAAAGGAAGGAGGTGATCCAGTTGAGTGCGTAGCCTTGGAGGCCGATGTTGTGGAATCTGGTGATGAGAGTGTGGTAGCAAATGGTTTTGAAGCCTGCTGATAGGTCGAGGATGATCAGGGCGGCTGTTCCTCGTAGGTCGAGGAGGTGTCTGATGTCAACCGTTGCTGCAATCAGTGCGGTCTCGGTGCTCTGATTCAGATGGAAGCTAGACTGGGAAGGGTCGAGCAGGTTGTTTTCTTCGAGGTAGTCTGTGGGCTGACAGTTAATTGCTTTTTCCAAAACTTTGGCGGGGAAGGAGAGAAGCTGGATGGGGTGGTAGTTTTGGGGTTTGTTGGGGTTTGCGAAGGGTTTCTTCCGGAGGGGCTTGACTTCGGCATGCTTTTCAGCATCGGAGATGGTGGCTGTGGTTATGGACGTGTTGAGGATGTCTGTGAGGGAGCTTCCGATTACTTCTCTTCCTAGGTTGTAGATGTGATGTGGGCAGGGGTCCATGGGGGATCCGAAGTGGATGGTGTTCATGATGGAGATGGTGTCTTCAGAAGAAAGCAGCTTCCAGTCAGTTATCTGGTGGGGGTAGTAGGTGTTGCTTTGGGTGCAGAGGTGGTTGAGGTTAGTGTGTTGGGGGCCAAAGTTGCTGTCGATGTCGGAGATCTTGTGGTGAAAGTGGTCTACTAGAGTGTCACAGAGGGCTTGTGGGGGCGTATTATGTTCTCGGTGGCGGATAGACAGGAGAATTCTCTGACGATGCTGAAAAGTTCCTCGGTATGGTTGGTGCTTGCCTCGATGCAGGAGGTGAAGGCTTTTTATTTTGGTCTCCTTGAGACTGTGGTGATAGCTTTTGAGGGTGGATCTGAAGGAATTGAGGTTGGCCGGGGTCATGTTGGAGTGCCATTGTCTTTCAAGTTTCTTGGAGTGGCGTTTGATGGTCAGAATCTCTGGGGTGAACCATCTTGTCCCTCTAGTCAGTCTTTGACACTGCATGAGGCTCCTCAGTGGATATGATAGGAGTACATATGATTATAATACCTCTATCGGCTTCATCCCAATTATTTTCAGGGAGACAAATTGAAGTACTCCTGAGGACGGGCTTACATCTCCCCACTTGCCAAAAAAGTAACATAATGGGGAGTAGAGGCCAATGACCAATAGGTCAAGGGAGCTGCAGGTCAAAAAAGTTTGGGGACCACTGGACTAAGAGTGTCATGGCAGTTCAGTGTGGAATTGGGAAATCAGGAAAATGCTGTCTCCATGGCACATATATTGCTACTGCCTTAACATGACGTGTGCATGTTTGTCACCCAAAGGTACTTTGTGTGAGATACCTCTGATACATACGACTTTCCCAATCCCTGTTCTAGCCAAGGCAGCCTCCTGTAATAAGCCACTATACCAACTACAGAGGCTACCTGTGGGTGCCCTTGAATGGCATGCGGTCGCATGGCTCCTGTAGTCTTGATGTACCCTCCTCTAGCATCTGGATTACTATATCTGGAGTCACTTTATTACATAGGAATAAATTAAATAGTATTTAAATCGTGCTGTGCAAAGAAAAATGTGCATCTGCATAATACACCTCTTCATTGAAGATTTATAAACACTGCAAACTGAAAATTGTAAAAATCAGTTGGAAGTGTAGGCATGACTTTGAATCTCATTAAAAGATGTGTCCAATCCGTAAATTCACTTTCATAGCCAAAGGCTGTTTTTTAAAGGAATTCTGTTCACTTTCAGGTAACACATGAGACAAATAGAAAAAAGGGTGTCCTCATCACCTATCACTGCTGTTTCTGAGGGCATCCGTCTCTACAATGAACTTCTTAGAGGTAACTGGATGTCACAACATTGGGGTCTGGGTATACATTCTTTTAAGCAAATGAAGTTCAGTTTCAGTTTGAGCATCCCAATAACGACGTTTTTCAGAATGTCGTCTTTAAAACAGGGGTAACATCACTAGTTATCTCTTTTTAATTTGCAAATCTAAGAACATTTTTAATCGCTTTAAAATTGGTGGGCGAAGGCCTTTCAAGGGTAGCTAAATTCTTGTTTTGATCCACATACAGGACTGAAGTATTCAATATGAATCCACAATACTTCTCAAAATCAAGCTATTCAGGCTTATAGATGAAATGATGTTGTAGAGGGTTAGAGAAATACTGAGCTTACATCCAGGTAAGGCAATACATTCAAAAGATCAGAGAAGTTTTGGACAACGCGAATGGCATTCCTTAATATTCAAAATGCCCAAACAGGGTGTTATAAGCTATATTCCAATTATTACTATTTTGTATTTCTTTTTTTTACGTGCACAAGATGAATGCACCTCACAGATCAAGTTCAGTAAATACTTGTGTGCTTTGCACCGACTCTAAATATCTCTATGAAGTAGTAAAAGATCATTAATTATGGTTTGATTTATACCGGTGAGTTCGTCACAAGTTCTGACATCCTGATTCTTCTTCACAATAACAAAAAGGATGTCCCTGCCGGAGAGGTAGTGGTTACAATCAGCCTATCTTGTTAGTTCTCCTGTAAATAAGCCCTAAATAACTCCTTCATCATTTCTGACTGGCAATAGGCACACCCAAAAATACAATAAAATGAGACTCAGTTAGAATAGTGCAATCATAAACCATATAAGGGGCAAGCAAGCAGACATTGGGCCTCGTATGAGGGATGCCATACGTAATGTCATAAGCAGTGTATGACAAGGGTGCATATGTTTTTTTCACCTAATCGTAATTGGTGAATTTCATTAATTTTTAGGGTTTTGTGTTTAACCATAACTCACTTTAACTGTGTTTTTCAGTGAATACCTGAGGATTGCTCATAACTTTGGCACGGTTTGACGAATCTTCACAAAATTTCCAAACAAAAAGTCTCATTCACCTCAACTTCTTCCTAGAAAGTTTCAAGTCTGTCACCTGGGGGCCAAGAAAAAGGAAGTCCCAAAACATGTTTTTTCCCAATCACTTTTCTATGGGAAAATTAGACACAGCTATAGCCAAAATAGCTAAGCGAAATTACAGTAAATTTGTGTGTTTTTTGTGATTTGGTGTAAATCCTTTCAGTAACGTTTGAAAAATTAAGGTTAAAATTTTTTCGCAGCACTGATGATCTGCAGCGATGACAGATTTCTATATAAGATCTTATTGACTGCCACTGCATCCAGAAAGCTGTGGCAGTATCCATGTTAGGATTCGGGGACTCAGTCTCTTGTCCTAGATAAAAGTTTTTAAAAAAACATGTTGGGGGCAGGGAAGAGATACCCTTTTCCTCCTAAGCCTGGTTGGGGCGGACGGGCTCTGATAAGAAAAATCGTGTTCTCCTACCTCTTTTTACTCCTCCCAGAGTGGGCCAGAGCTGATACATGATCGGGGAGAAGGGTATGTGGCCCCATCCCTCCGTAAGGCCCTGGGGACCTCATCCCCTTGCCATAGCTTTAAAATGAGAGGAGAGGGGTGCGCTGTCCCCCGACTCTGTGTCTCTGTGAAGCAACTGGGACCCCAAATCCTAGGAATGTATCTTTAAAATTATAGCTGTAGATCGGCCCAGGGGACCGCATTCCCTGGGGGCCTGATCTAATCAGTGTCCTGGGGATCCTACCCCCTGAGGCACTGCTGCCAAGGAAAGTGCGGGCACACCCTTGAAGGTCCCCATGACCCTCAATGTTTGCAAAATGTGGGTTACCCAGGTGGACTCCAGGGCACCCACTTAAAAAAAAAGAACAATGTTGGTGGCCACAGTGGTGGCTGGAGAGCCAGTTGGGGCCATGGGGACCTTGGGGCAATAGGCATCTTACCTCAAATTTAAAAAAGTAGACATTTAGTGAAAAAACACAAAGGTTAACATGACGTTAGGATTTTGAATTGTTATGATATGTTACTTTACATTAATGAAAACCTTAGACATTCACTGAAAAACAAAAGGTTAAAGAGTTGTTATAGGTGGGTGAAAATGTCAGTTACAACATACCATTTTAAGTTAACAGAACCACTGAAATTCACTGATTTTAGTTATCTCAAGTAATTATAACTGGTGCCCTAAGGTAACTATTAATTGCACTTTTACCTTACACCACTATTACCTCACATCATTGATATCATCACTACAACATCTGAATTTACATCATTGATACCAACACTGTGGTTGACGGGGTGGGAGCGATAGTTACTTTAGAGCATACATTATAGCTACTTGAGAAAATGAATATTCTTAGCCACCACTGAGGTTACTACTGTGTAGTTATAGCTGCATCAGTTTCCAAAGGAAGAGTGCTTTTGGTTTCCTTGGTAACGTTGGCACCATTTACAATCCTTCACTAAACTTTCTAAAAGAAAATTCATCCACCTCAGCTCCATGCTGGAAAATTTCAGAGTTATCTAAAGAGAGGGGGTCAAGAATAACGGGAGTGTCCTAAAAATTTGATTTCCCATATTAATGATGAATAGAAACTTCTGTGGTAGCAAAAATACTGAACAGAATGTACTCAAATTAAATAGAACATTACTCAGAATGTAGGCTATTTATTTAGTGTAAATTTGTTCAGTGATTTTCAAGAAATGTGCATATAAAGAGGTGCTTGGTGTAGTCATGAATGGGTTAAAAAGATAGATATATCTGTATGAATGCTCCAGCAGGAGCCCCATGGGAGTCCCACGGTACAATAAATGAAAAAATAGGGGCTTCTGATTGGCCGAAAGGCCTTTTCTTCCCATTGCCCATTTTGGTACCATGGGATTAGTAGCAATGTTGTGGGACCCAGTAGTCTGATTGCCTGGATACAATCCAGAGAAAATGCTATTCCTGCCATTGTAGGACTTGGGTACTGAGTCCTTGTGTCTTAGAAACGTTTCTTAAAGGGAATGCTAAGGGAGCAGGCTAGCGAAACCTTGACCTTTGTTTGGTGGGGGTTTCAATATTTCGTGCCACTCGTACGAGACCCAGCCCGACCCTTCCATGAGGTACTGTAGTACTCCTAAAGGCTGTGCGCAGTGGGGATTGTCCATTCACAGTAAATGTTATGGATCTATACTTGCACATTCAATAACTCCATGCTGTATATTACTGTGGTGTTATCGGTGATGCCATTGGCGGTGTGATCAGTGATGCCATTTGAGGTGTGATCAGTGATGTTATCAATAATATGAACATTTACCATGAGTGATCTAATATGAGAAGTCATAAGCAGTGCATGGCAAGTTATACAGATAGACAGATAGATCAAACAATCGATCTATAGATAGACAGACAGAAACTAGGCATGTTTTAAGAAGTACGAATAATATGATCAAATGCATAAGTATCTAATTTAGCTGCAAATGGTACGCCTGAAAGATCAAAAACAAAGTTATAGGTAGAACAAATATCTGCTGTTCAGGCCTCGTGCAAGGATTTACAGGCAAACTGGCATTTTGCAAGACTCTTTTATTATATTGGAAGCATGTTTCAAGCTTCTGTAGGCAACCTGACACCGCCCCCACACAGTCGGTGCCCTAGGCGAATAGCTAGCATTGCCTTAATGCAGTACTCTTGAGAATGTGCTGAAAGATCGAATCGATTCTGCAGCACTTGGGATGAAGGCAACACAAGCTGGCAGAAAACACAACAAATAGAAGTCTCTGAGGCCTGAGTGACCCATCTATTATAAATTCCCTTTCGAAGCAATTATTCTTTTCCATAGCGAGTTGTGCAGCATGCCACCTCGCCTCGCCATCGCTGGTGTAATTGCCGGCTTGGATTTACAAAGCACGGCCCAGCTGCACCTGCTCTCCCTTTGTCAGTCGGTACCAATGAAAACAGCTGAAAAAAACAGACAATTTCTGAAAGCAAGGAAACAAAATGCAGAAGGCTCCACTTGTGGCCTCGTTGCAATTTCGTATCTCCATTCAATCAACATATTGTAATTTGGAGGGATAATGTGAGCTACCAACTGAACTCTATGCTCTGTGTCTTTTGAAGATACATTGTATCTGCAAGCTGTCCCTTTCTCATAAAATGAATTTCTGTATCCATCATTGAACAGAGGTATCTCATAGGTCTAACGAAGCAGGTAAATGCTGCAATGTAATACATGGGAGAGCTGCAATACCTGCCTACATTCATACCTAATTTCCTTAGCACAGTCTATTTGTGACATTAGCACTGATCTCTCTCTCTCTCTCTCTCTGTCTCTCTCTCTCTCTCTCTCTCTCTCTCTCTCTCTCTCTCTCTCTCCAGCAAAGGTGGAGGCATGGAGAACAAAAACAACATGGCTGCCTACCACACACAAGCAAGCGACACTGGGTCTTTTACTCCTGATGTCTCAGGGCCCTTTCTACTATGGATTCTGAGCAATTGGGCCAAGGACCCCTTTAGCACTTGACTTTCAGAGGTAACACAGGTTGAGAAGTCCAAGGATTTTTGGGGGTGGGGAGGAGACACAGGGGGGTGAACACAGGCTCACAACTCAAAATACACACAGCAGCAACAAAAAAATATGATTTTCCAGTCCAATACCTGCTTTTGTGATATAGAAACATTTATCTACAACCACAAAGTAAAATATGATATTCAGAAACAATACACCTAAAGTTTAGGGCTCTAGTGTTTCATACTCAGATTCCTGAGTTCTATTCCCTTCAAGCTAGCAGTAGTGGTTATTCCCCATTCACAATGGCAAAAATTCAGGTCAAGCCTCACTCATAGTCCGAGTCTCAAAAGTCCCACTCCGACCCTGTATTAAAGTCAAAAGTGTTCCAATGCTGAAGCAGTATCTGGCAAGCAAGTTCCCCAGGGGGGAAATGGCCTGAATTCAGTTTTACCTGCACCAGCAGGATTGTAGTGACTGGAGTCTCTGAGCGTGCACTCTCCATAGGTTCAGCTGGTGTCTCTGGTAAGTCTTTCATAAGCATGGCCCAGGCGGGCTGTGCTTGGCTGTACCTGAGTTCCTTGTATGAGGCGCTGCAGAGGTGGTCTTGATGCTCCTCCATGCTCTGTAACTTCTTCAGCTCTCCCCACGAGTAGTGGCGGGAGGTTGTACAAATAGCCTGGTTCTGGTCCTCAGTTATGGTATGCCCACTAGGGTCATCATGGCAGCCTCTCTCCTCTGATGACGTTCTTGACAGGTCACACTTCCTCCTTGGTGGCCCCTTCTGGCATACTAGGTCACCATCTCTGCACTACACACAGGCTCTGACTTGCTTGGCATCATGGCAACTCCCCCTGGCATACAGGATCTCAGGCTTACCACCACACATGGGCTGCAGCCTGTTCGGCACAGCAAAGCTCTTAATGGCAAACCCATTCATCATTAAGGATCACAGACTTCACCCTGAATACGGGAGATGACCCGTTTGTTGCAGCAGTGATCATGGCTCACTTCACTGCAGCCCTCGTCTGGCATACAAAGTTTGCTAACTTCACCTGCATGCAGGCAACTACCCAATTGGTGCAGCAGCTGTATCCTCACAATGGGGTTCCATTCACCAGGATTCCCAACTGACCCGTGCTCCCCTCTTCCTCACAATTCACACTGGTCTTAGCAAGCAGGCAGGCACTGGTGTTCCATGCTCCAGGGCAGGAGGCCTTGGGTGTGCTGGGTGATGTTCCCTCACCCAGATGGGAAACAAACAGGTCTTGGCCCCCCGTCCTGGTCACAGGCAGAAGTCTTGCAGAGCTACTCCTCCTTGCACAGCATGACTAGCTGCTTCACAGTTGACAATTTTTGGGGTTTTCAAGCTCTCCTTCTTATAGTCCATTTCCAAATACCAAATATGATTTAGAGTCCGAGGCCCAGATTTATGAACAAGTCACACAGCAAATGCTGCAAACCACCTTGCTGTGCTGCATTGCATGACAGGGAGAGGGCAAGAATGTTCTAAGTTATGGCACATTGATGCTTTCTCCCTGCTTCCTTTTGAAGTGTCCTCTCCTTTGCTCTCTTTTCCTCATGAATGCAGTCTGTTACAGCAGAAGCTACTGCATATCTAATAGCCCCACAACATATGTCATGGAAATGACTAGAGGTTCACACCTGGATGCCAGCCACAGTGATTTGCCCCACTTTTTATGATTCTCTTATCAGCCCCATCTCCTTCCTGAGATGTGCCATGCCCCTTCCGTGTGGCTTCTCTTCGGATGAAAGAGCACCCTTTGATATGTACTGGAGAACCTGGCTCTCCCTTCCTCCATTGTGTCCCACCCAGCTTACAGGAATGCAGCAATACACAAATCTGTCTGGGGAATTCTTCTACCTCCTCTCATCATGGTTTACCATGCAGCCCTCGGTCTTCTAAAAGTCTTCGATGTACTGTACCAATTCCAGGCACACATACACCCAGCACATGTATACACCATACACCCACTGCATAGCACTACATCCTTCATGTGCTGTACTACTAACAGGCACACATAAACTGAGTACATGCATAAACCGTAAATGCACTGCAAAGCACTACATACTTTATGCATTGTACCACTCACAGGCACATATACACCGAGCACATGCATATAACATACACACACTGCACCATACTAAATTTTTCCTTTACTGTATATGTACTGAGCACTTGTAGGTCACACGTGCACTGTGCAGCACTACACACCAAACTGTTGTACGACAGGGATGATTTAAGCACACAGCAGAGGAACTTTAAACAAGTGAGCCTGTAGGCTTCACTCTGATGACGCAGGCAAAAAGGACCTGTTCACTACTGATCAATACAGGGTATGCTGACACCACCATGCTTATGCCGCTTAACTTCTAGTAAAGGCAGTAACCTTCCACCATTATGATTGTAGTGCTTTGGGTGCCCCTCCCAGTCCAACAAGACCACAATCCTCTAGACAGGCCTGTGTCATGGTACACACGGATGATCCATGGTTGCCTATGACAACAAAAATCAGAATTAGTGATCCAGACATCAGTACAGTTAGGGCATTTGGAGCAGGAGTGCACGTTATACACACACCCACACAACCTCACACACACACACACAAACACATACCCTAACACACATAAAAAGCATTTCACACTCAAACGTTACCTGAATGGTTGCCTGAAGTATAAAGGGTAACACAAAATGACTTTCAAGTTTAATTTGATGGTATGCTAATCAAAGATCCATCATACTGGAGACGTGTCCTCCTGCCAGGATAGATAACTTTTCAGCAATATTAAGTAGACGCTTTTTAGTTCCTCAAGTTCTGCCTTCAACAGTTGCATTGTAAGATGTTAAAACATTTCAACTCTGTGACCCATAGGTCTTGCTGTTTTATTTACTACAACTTTATGTCAACTTTATGTTCAAAGTCAAGTAACAGTACTAATTTGTCATCAAACACCCCTGAAAAAAGATTGATAACATCCTCCTCTTCACCCAATCTTGATATCATCTTCAGCTGGAAAGGTGAATTGTGGTTGAACATCATTCCCAAATCATGCTGATGATGCCATCCAAGCAAGTTATCTTCACTTTTGGCAACAAATACGTTGCCTACTGTTTCAATTCTTTCTAGAAATATGTTCATGGAGACATGACTAATCAGATCAACACAAACAGCTCTGTATCCTCTCAGACTGATAGCAGGCTCTCTTAATGCAATCTAGTCTCTGTTGAGAATCACTTCCCAATTGCAGTCTTAAATCAAAGTATCTAGAGACCCCGGATCGACCAAGGAATTTACTTCTCTGTCTCCAATGTAAGTCTGCATCTTAATCTTTCACATATTTCATTCACTGCTCATGACGATCTCACCAGTGTCCCAAAAAGAATGTTCTTCTCACTATTCTGGACTTCTTCCACCTGCCATAATAGAATTCTGCTTGAACTCTCCGCCTCATCAGAGCTCTTTCACTCCCTCACACAATGGACCTTCTTTCCACTCTTCCTGCATGAAACACTCCCAACATAATAATTCACTTTACTGGCTTTGCTCATTCTACTTCCACATCAGTTACAATGTGTTGCTCAAATGAACTTCTGAGGTTCTTTGGCATTTATTTTCATCTTGTTTCCTACTTCTTGGCTGCCCTTCTTTACTCTGGAAATTGCTGCAGCTGCCCCTTCTTTATTCTGCATCTCACTCACCCATCCTGAGTTATTCTCAAGCCCCAAAATAATGGAATCAGCATAGTCGTGATCTGGATTATTGGTCAGTAGTTATTCTTGTTCTTACAGCATCCCAATTCATCTATAAGCAATGAGTCTCTTAATTCACCAAGGGCAAGATGTACGTAGGTCATTGTTTGCAATTACCAAATAGGGAATTTTTGCGAAGGGCTATTTGGTAATCACAAACACCCATGTTCAAATGTGTGTATTACACAATTTGAAATTTCCAGTGAGACACAAATAGACCTACCTCATGAATATTAATGAGGTAGGTCTAGCGTTGTGACCAATTGGGAATCGCTAAAATCACAGAGATGGTGGCCTGCTGGGGTCAGCAGACTACCATGTCTTCGACTGCTTTCAAATAGAGCAATCTTTTCTTGGTAACACAGCCCATTTTCCTTAACCTTGCACTCCCCCTATGAGCTTCCCACCCACCCCCCTAGGGCAGGGATGGAAGGGAAATCGCTTCCTCTTACACCCCCAACCCACCCACCCTCTCAGTGACATGTGATGGCGCCAGCATGCAATTGCACGCTGACCTCATCAGAGGTCACCTCCCATTGCACTGGAAGTTCAGCTTCCAGCGCGATCTGAAGAGAAACGCTTTGTATTGCTCTTCCGACCGGGAGGTGGGGGCAGGCAGAGGCATGAAAGGAGAGACCTTTCCTTTCCTTTCATGGCTCTGGAAGCATTTACAGAGGGCTGCAGAAATGCCCACTAGACACCAGGGATTTTGTGTTTTTGTTTGCTTTGGCCTATTTTATATATAAGGGGAGCGGCCCCGTTGGGCAAGGGTCACTTCCCAGGGGAGCAATTAAGTTATTATGCCTTTCTGCCCCCCGGGGGGCAGATCAGCCTATTTTAATTAGGCCGATCTGCCCCGGGGGTGGGGAGGGTTTAAGACGCACTAGACACCAGGGATACTTTTTGTTTTTTGTTTTTTTACATGTGGGGAGCGATCCCATAGGCAAGGGTTGCTCCCATGGGGGAAAATCGTTTTTTGCCCATTTCCCCACTAGACACCAGGGAAATTATTTTTTGGGTCAATTTCACTCAAGGGGAGCGACCCCTTAGGCAAGGGTCACTACCCTGTGGGGGAGATTTATCTTAGGCCATTTCTGCCTTCCCTGGGGGCAGATCGGCCTATTTTAATTAGGTCAATTTGCCCCCGGGGGCAGAAACTGCTAGGCACCAGGGATATTTTTATTTTTTTACACTTGGAGACCAACCCGTTACGCAAGAGTCACTCCCCAAGGGGTACATTTTATTTCAGGCCATTGCTGCCCACCTTGGGGGCAGATCGGACTATTTTTTTAGAACAATTTGCCTCTAGGGGGGCTGAAACCACTAGACACCAAGGATTTTTTTTGCGCCAATTTCACTCAAGGGGAGCGACCCCTTAGGCAAGGGTCGCTCCCCTGGGGCAAATTTATTTTTATTAGGCCACTCAGCTCCCAAGGGGGGCAGAAACCACTAGGCACCAGGGATTTTTTTTTTTTACAGAAGGGTCACTCCCCCGGGGGGCAAATTTATTTTAGGCCATTTCTGCCCTCCTTGGGGGCAGATCGGCCTATTTCTATTTGGCTGATCTGCACGAGAGGGGGCAGAAACCACTTAGTCACCGGAGATTGGTGTGTGTGTGTTTTGTTTGGGGGGCAGTCTCTTGGGCAAGGGTCGCTCCCCATGAGGGCACACTACTGTTGCCCATTTCTGCCCCCTGTGAGGGTAGATAGGCCTATTTTTGTAAGTCCCATCAGCCCCCAAGGGGGGCAGAAAGCCCACCAGAGACCAGGGAAGATTTATTCTTAAAAAAAGAGGGTGGGGGCATACCCACACCCAATATAAATGGGGACAAAGTTATCCTGCCTACCGGTGGGCAGATAGGGCAACTACCCCCGATCCACTCCCCGGCAGGGCAGAAAGCTTACTAGACGCCAGGGAATTCAAAAAAATACATTATAATGGTGTTGTGGTTACTTACCAGTATGGGCATGGTTATGCCCACACCCCAACTGAAGAGGGTAACAGTCTTTCAGCTCTCCCCTCGCACACTAAGACATCTTATCCTATGGCAAGCAAGAGGACATTTGATTATTTTGGGTTTTGGTTTTACATTTGGGCCATGAGAGCTTGTCTAACTGTCAGAGTCACAAGATACTCGGGGTCTGTGCACGTTCCCAACACGTCCACCACTGAACAGCTCCAAGACTCTGATAGATAAATCACAGAGACTGAGAGAGTTCAAGAGGGGAAGAGGGGATTAGGAAGGGAACAGCTGGGAAGGAGATCTGTAGTAAGAAAAAGGTTAGAATACACAATATGAAAATTATATATCCTGAAATCTATACTAGACTATGATTCTAAGCCTAGCCACTCTGAAAACATGAACAATCTAAGAGTTAAGTTTAAAATGACAAAGTTTCAAGATGGCCGGATACCTGTAGGGGAATCAAGATAAATTAAATGAAAACTTTCTTATTCAAGTACTTTCCTTTACATGAGGATCAGAAAAACATTCTGACTACATTTTAAACCAGTCATATAAATCCTGTTTTGAGAATGTATACTTGGACCATACAATATTGCATCTAGAAACTCTGGCCTCCTGTGTACTCTTAAAATGTTTCAACACAAATTGCGCATGTTGCATATATATATATATATATATATATATATAGTAAACACCATAAAAAGGATTGTGCACCATGAATAACACAATATGGATTCAGGAAACAAATCACATAACTTGTCAACTCGAATATTACATAATAATATCTTAGAGTAGTGGCATACAATAAACAACATGAAATAAACTTGAGGAGAGAATCGTGCGTCTTGCCGATTCAGGTGTCACCATGTAAAATATCAAGAAATGGTAGCAGGCAATGAATATCAAAGTCAAATCATCATTAATCGAATCGTGCGTCTTGCCGATTCATAAAACACGATGTAAATATCAAAAAATAACAGCTCACAATAAATAACAAGATCAAAGTACAATGGAAACGAATCACGCTTCTTTTGCCGATTCTTAAGCCACCATGTAAATGTCAAGAAATGGTAGCGCGCAATGAACAACAAAGTTAAATCCTCATGAAACGATTTGCTCGTCTTGCCAATTCGTAAAACATCATGTAAATGTCAAGAAATAGTAGCGTGCAATGGACAACAATGTTTAAACACCATAAAACAAATTGCGCCTCTTGACGATTCTTAAGCCACCATGCCAATATCAAGAAATGGTAGCACGCAATGAATAACAAAGTCAAACCTTTATGAAACAAATTGCGCATCTTGCCTGTTTGTAAACTACCATATAAATTTCAAGAAATGATAGCGCGCAAGTAATCTGTTACTCTTTTAAGAATTAAACCAAGAATATGAAAATTCTCAATAACGGTGTCGGGACAGTCCAACCACCATCTTACCGCCTGGAACAATGATCACCAATGAAGGATGAAGGGCAGAAGACTGGAAGATCCAACTAGGCCGCCGGGACAGGAGCTCAGGAAGAAGCTGCTGCTCTGCACCGGGACCTCTGAATAGTGAGCACTGGGAGTTGGGCTGGCTCTCTTTTATAGAGTCTTGGCCCAGCCCAGAACCAAGCCCAGGCATGTTGCAGGGAAAGTGTCTGGAAGGCCCTGGAAAGGGGCCACACCCTAACACACTCTGAAAACCTGCAGAAATACATTGCAAAAGAACAGTATTTGTAAGTATATTAAAAATAAGTTTTCAGGATTGAACTCTGCAATGCAAAAGGTTATACCACATCATATCAGCACAATGCATAAATTACGTTGTTTTGAGAGTGCTGGGTTTTTGCATTTTTGTTGCCAATAGAGCGAGTGCTGCTCTGGTGTTGACACTAAAAGTCAAAATCGTCCCACTTGGAATGGTGAAGACTGCACTTTTTGGACTTTGGGACGCTGCCATGTAGAAAAATCTACGAGACCTAGACACATCTGAAAACCAAACATCTGGGTGAATCCAGGTTGGTGCGCTTCACATGCACCTGCACCATTTTCTTACCGATAATGCCCTGCAAACCTCCAACTTTGCTTGAAATCACACATTTTTCCCACATTTCTGTGACGGAACCTTCCGGACTCTGCAGGAATCCACAAAATTCCCACAACCCAGCAATGTCGCAGCTATACCAATAAAAATTCTGCCTCACTTGTCAGCCTAAAAATGTTTATTTTTTTTAAACTGCCCTACTGGACCTGCTTTGGTTCCCCCTCATTGTTTAAATGTTTTTGGCTCTTTCCTGTCACAGGCACTTGACCCACCTACACAGATGAGGTATCATTTTTATCAGGAGGCTGGGGGAAATGTTGGGTCTTAGGAAATGTGGGCCATTGCAGTGATCCCTCATAGAAATGTCGGAAAAATGTGATTCTTTTGCTAAATTTGAGGTTTGCTGAGGATTCTGGTTAAGAAAACACTGGGGGATCCACGCAAGTCACACCTCCCTAGACTCCCTCGGGTGTCTAGTTTTCAGAAATGCATGGGTTTGGTAGGGTTCCTGTGGCATTCGGAGCATAAAATGTCAGTCATAAAGAGTCTTAGTGATGTAACCAGAGATACGGGAGACACAGTTGAGAGAGGAGTTTGGTCGTAGGAGGACGAACTTGTGAAGGCTGGGATGTATATACATGTGCTTCAATAAGCCTGGAGACTTTTATGCAAGACTGTCTCTTTAACTTCATTTAGTTGGCGACAACTTGATGGGATTTTTGCGGATCTACCGGAACTATTGTCACCCCAACTCACAACACTCCAGTGAACCTTTGAACTGTATGTATTCCTCAACTCAATTTTAGTGTGCTCTTCTGGTGTTTGAGGAAGCAGACCTATGTAGAAGACTGACTCAGTACGTGTAAATACATACAGTTTATCTAATGGAATATCGTACTGTTTACCTTAACGTGCGTGCAGCCTTTAACCGGTTCTGTGCCTTGGACGAGATGATCTCGTCCAAGGCTACAGTTCCCCTGTGCCTTGGACGAGATCATCTCGTCCATGGCACAGGGGAACTTGGGGGCGCGCTAGCGCACCCCCCGTGCACCCCCCTCCCCCCCCCCAAGTCGGGATGGAAGGGGAAGACCTTCCCCTTCCACCCCGACCCCCCCCACCCCCCCCTGTGACATCAGCACGCTAGCGCGCGCTGATTTGTCACAGGGGCCTCCCTAGTCGCGCTGGAAGCTCTGCGTCCAGCGCGATTGAAAAAGAAATGCAAAAGCATTTCTTTTTCAATCACTTGGGAGGCCCGGAGGGGCTTCAAAGGGAAGGAAAAGTATTTCCTTCCCTTTGAAGTCCCTCCGAGGGTTTCAAAAGCCGGATTGCTTGCAATCCGGCTTTTGAAACCCCACTAGACACCAGGGATTTTTTTTTTTTTATTGAAACTGACATAAGGGAGCGACCCCTTGGGCAAGGGTCGCTCCCAGGGGGGGGCATTTTTTTGAGAAGGCCTTTTCTGCCCCCAGGGGGGGCAGAAACCTCTAGGCACCAGGGACCATTTTTTTTTTTTTTTTTTTTAATGTTTCATTTCTTTTTTTTTTGGTGGGGAGCGACCCCTTAGGCAAGGGTCGCTCCCCTTGGGGGAAAATTATATTTTGGCCATTTCTGCCCCCCTTGGGGGCAGATTGGCCTATTTTGATGAGGCCAATCTGCCCCCAAGGGGGGTAGAAACCACTAGACCCCAGGGATTTTTTTTTTTTCATTGTTATTGACAAAAGGGAGAGACCCCTTGGGCAAGGGTCGCTCCCAGGGGGGGCATATTTTCGGGAAGTCCTTTTCTGCCCCCCCTGGGGGCAGATCGGCCTACTATTAGGGGGGGCAGAAACCTCTAGGCACCAGGGACCATTTAAAAAAAAAAAAAAAAATGTATGTTTCATTTTTTTTTTTTGGTGGGGTGCGACCCCTTAGGCAAGGGTCGCTCCCCTTGGGGGAAAATTATATTTTGGCCATTTCTGCCCCCCTTGGGGGCAGATTGGCCTATTTTGATGAGGCCAATCTGCCCCCAAGGGGGGTAGAAACCACTAGACACCAGGGAGTTTTTTCTTTGCGTGAATTTCACGCAAAGGGAGTGACCCCCTGGCATTATTAGGCCGAACTGCCCCCAGGGGGGGGGGCAGAACCCTCTAGGCGCCAGGGCAATTTTTTTTTTGTGTTTTTTTTTTGTTGTTGTTTCTTTTTTTGGAGATGGGGAGCGACCCATCAGGCAAGGGTCGCTCCCCTAGGGGGCAAATTGTATTTAGACCATTTCTGCCCCCCTGGGGGCAGATTGTCCGATTTTAGGTCAATCTGCCCCCAAGGGGGCAGAAACCACTAGGCGCCTGGGATTTGTTTTTTGGCGCCAATGTCACGCAGGGGGAGCGACCCCGTAGGCAAGGGTCGCTCCCGGGGGGGGCAAATTTATTTTAGGCCATTTCTGCCCCCCCTGGGGGCAGAAACCTCTAGGCGCCAGGGCAATTTTTTTTTTTGTGTTTTTTTTTTTTTGTTCTTTCTTTTTTTAGAGATGGGGAGCGACCCATCAGGCAAGGGTCGCTCCCCTGGGGGGCAAATTGTACTTAGACCATTTCTGCCCCCCTGGGGGCAGATTGGCCGATTTTAGGTCAATCTGCCCCCAAGGGGGCAGAAACCACTAGGCACTGGGGATTTGTTTTTTGGCCCCAATGTCACGCAGGGGGAGCGAGCCCGTAGGCAAGGGTCGCTCCCGGGGGCGGGGGTGGGGGCTGGGGGGGGCAAATTTATTTTAGGCCATTTCTGCCCCCCCTGGGGGCAGAAACCTCTAGGCGCCAGGGCAATTTTTTTTTTTGTGTTTTTTTTTTTTGTTTGTTTGTTTTTTTCGAGATGGGGAGCGACCCATCAGGCAAGGGTCGCTCCCCTGGGGGGCAAATTGTATTGAGGCCATTTCTGCCCCCCTTGGGGCAGATTGGCAGTTTTAGGTCAATCTGCCCCCAAGGGGGCAGAAACCACTAGGCACCTGGGATTTGTTTTTTGGCGCCAATGTCACGCAGGGGGAGCGAGCCCGTAGGCAAGGGTCGCTCCCGGGGGCGGGGGTGGGGGCTGGGGGGGGCAAATTTATTTTAGGCCATTTCTGCCCCCCCTGGGGGCAGTTCGGCCTATTATTAGGCCGAACTGCCCCCAGGGGGGGGCCAGAACCCTCAGGGCACCAGGGCAAATTTTTTTGTTGTGTTTTTTTTTTTGTTTGTTTGTTTTTTTCGAGATGGGGAGCGACCCATCAGGCAAGGGTCGCTCCCCTGGGGGGCAAATTGTATTTAGGCCATTTCTGCCCCCCTTGGGGCAGATTGGCCGATTTTAGGTCAATCTGCCCCCAAGGGGGCAGAAACCACTAGGCACCTGGGATTTGTTTTTTGGCGCCAATGTCATGCAGGGGGAGCGACCCCCTAGGCAAGGGTCGCTCCCGGGGGCGGGGGTGGGGGCTGGGGGGGCAAATTTATTTTAGGCCATTTCTGCCCCCCCCCCCCCCTCCCGGGGCCGGCTGAGCTAGAGGCCAAACTCCACAAGTAGGCACTTTGCAAAAAACACCTCTGTTTTCTGTGAAAAAATATGTTCTGTCCACGTTGTGTTTTGGGCCATTTGCTTTCGTGGGCGCTAGGCCTACCCACAGAAGTGAGGTACCATTTTTATCGAGAGACTTAGGGGAATGCTGGGTGGAAGGAAATTTGTGGCTCCTCTCAGATTCCAGAACTTTCTGCCACAGAAATGTGAGGAACATGTGTTTTTTTAGCCAAATTTTGAGGTTTGCAAAGGATTCTGGGTAACAGAACCTGGTCCGAGCCCCGCAAGTCACCCCTCCTTGGATTCCCCTAGGTCTCTAGTTTTCAGAAATGCACAGGTTTGGTAGGTTTCCCTAGGTGCCGGCTGAGCTAGAGGCCAAAATCTACAGGTAGGCACTTCGCAAAAAACACCTCTGTTTTCTTCCAAAATTTTGGATGTGTCCACGTTGCGCTTTGGGGTGTTTCCTGTCGCGGGCGCTAGGCCTACCCACACAAGTGAGGTATCATTTTTATCGGGAGACTTGGGGGAACGCTGGGTGGCAGGAAATTCTTAGCTCCTCCCAGATTCCAGAACTTTCTGCCACAGAAATGTGAGGAACATGTGTTTTTTTAGCCAAATTTTGAGGTTTGCAAAGGATTCTGGGTAACAGAACCTGGTCCGAGCCCCGCAAGTCACCCCTCCTTGGATTCCCCTAGGTCTCTAGTTTTCAGAAATGCACAGGTTTGGTAGGTTTCCCTAGGTGCCGGCTGAGCTAGAGGCCAAAATCTGCAGGTAGGCACTTCGCAAAAAACACCTCTGTTTTGTTTAAAAAAAATGGGATGTGTCCACCTTGCATTTTGGGGCGTTTCCTGTCGCGGGCGCTAGGCCTACCCACACAAGTGAGGTATCATTTTTATCGGGAGACTTGGGGGAACATAGATTAGCAAAACAAGTGCTATTGCCCCTTGTCTTTCTCTACATTTTTTCCTTCCAAATATAGTAGAGTGTGTAAAAAAGACATCTATTTGAGAAATTCCCTATAATTCACATGCTAGTATGGTCACCCCGGAATTCAGAGATGTGCAAATAACCACTGCTCCTCAGCACCTTATCTTGTGCCCTTTTTGGAAATGCAAAGGTTTTCTTGATAGCAATTTTTTACTCTTTATATTTCAGCAAATGAATTGCTGTATGCCCGGTATAGAATGAAAACGCACTGCAGGGTGCAGCTCATTTATTGGCTCTGGGTTCCTCGGGTTTTTGATGAACCTACAAGCCCTATATATCCCCGCAACCAGAGGAGTCCAGCAGACGTAACGGTATATTGCTTTCCATAATCTGACATTTCAGGGAAAAATTACAGAGTAAAATGTAGAGAAAAATTGATGGTTTTTTCACCTCAATTTCAATATTTTTCTTTTTCAGCTGTTATTTTCTGTAGGAAACCCTTGTAGGATCTACACAAATGACCCCTTGCTGAATTCAGAATTTTGTCTACTTTTCAGAAATGGTTAGGTTTCTGGGATCCAGCATTGGTTTCATGCCCATTCCTGTCACTGACTGGAAGGAGGCTGAAAGCACAAAAAATTGCAAAAATGGGGTATGCCCCAGTAAAATGCCAAAATTGTGTTGAAAAATTGGGTTTTCTGATTCAAGTCTGCCTGTTCCTGAAAGCTAGGAAGCTGGTGAGTTTAGCACTGCAAACCCTTTGTTGATGCCATTTTCAGGGGGAAATCCACAAGCCTTCTTCTGCAGCCACTTTTTCCAATTTTTTTGAAAAAAACGAAATTTTCACTGTATTTTGGCCAATTTCTTGGCCTCCTTCAAGGGAACCCACAAAGTCTGGGTACCTCTAGAATCCCTAGGGTGTTGGAAAAAAAGGACGCAAATTTGGCTTGGTTAGCTTATGTGGACAAAAAGTTATGAGGGCCTAAGCGCGAACTGCCCCAAATAGGCAAAAAAAGGCCTGGCACAGGAGGGGGAAAAGGCCTGGCAGCGAAGGGGTTAAGTGCGTGTTGTGTCCCTCGCTTGTTACGGTTCGCTGGTGCACGTGCAGTCTCTTTCCACACGCGACGTTTCATTCTGTGGATATTCTGCGCGCACGCATTTGCGCTCTACGAACTATAGAAGCCAACGTGAAAACCTCACGTTTAAGAAACAAACCCAAACTGCTCACTAACATGACAACTACACGTTACTGCGGCGATTTTAACACTTTGGGCCACCGTCCATCAGGTTTAGGCTCTAGCACATTGATCGATGACAGGCCCATCTAACAACTTTCAGACAGAGGCCCATATTTATACTTTTTTTGCGCCACATTTGCGCCGCTTTTTGACGCAAAAGCGGTGCAAAGTTACAAAATACAATTGTATTTTGTACGTTTGGGCCGCTTTTGCGTCAAAATGCAGCACATTGGCGGCGCTAAAAAAGTATAAATATGGGCCAGAGTGCCTTCATGAACGGAATCACTGGAATATTTGGTTCCACCGAGAACCACCACTTAAATTGAATGGCCTTAGCTTATAATAAGTGTTGGAAGGAGGAGATACATTGTAAAATAAAAAACTATCGGGTGACTCCTCACACAACCACTGGGTTTACACAGTTTGAATTGTTTAAGAGGAGAAAACTCAACACATTTATCTGTCCTTCATGGGTAAATGACAAGGTGGGTGAGAAATTGGAAGTTAGTAGTAATGAGAAAATTAAAAGTGCGAGAGAACATAAACAAATTTCAGAAAGGAAAATGTAGTTTGATAGACGGAAGGCTGTGAAAAAAATAGTGATTCAGGTGGGTGATTATGTCGGAGTGAAGAATCCCCGTTTGGGTCTTTCAAGAGATCATTCAAAGTTTTTTGCTCCTCTCAAAGTAAAAAAAGTTTTAGGAAATGCCATAAGGACAGAGGATCGTAGGATGTGGAACATTGGAAGAGGGGTGAAAATCAATGCTGGGTTATACAGTTTGGGAAAAACCATCTCGGTCAGAAATGGTGGGGTAGAAAGGAAGGCTGATGAAGATGTTTCAAGTTTAAGGAAGAGTTCTAGGATGATTAGACGTACTAAATTTTTAGAAAACTTTGTAAAGTAAGTTTGAAAATAAGAATTGATATTATTTTCTTTTGCACTTTTGCACTATACTTTGTACAATGAGTTTTATTGTTATTTTCTGTATTTATAATTTTTGTGTTTTGTTTTCTCCATGTTCATTTTTGTTACAGTGAAATTCATGTTATATTAATAGGATGGAGATGTGTGGCATTCTGAGCATAGAATGTCAGTCATGAAGAATCTTAGAGATGTAACCAGGGATATGGGAGAGACAGTTGAGAGAGGAGCTTGGTTGTAGGAGGACGCACTCGTGAAGGCTGGGGTGTATATACATGTGCTTCAAGAAACCTGGAGACTTTTATGCAAGACTGTCTCTTCAACTTCATTTTAGTTCCCCAGATGGCTGCTGAGCCCAGGACCAAAAACACAAGTGCCCTCCCGCAAAAACAGGTAGTTTTGTATTTGATCATTTTGATGTGTCCACATAGTGTTTTGGAGCATTTCCTGTCGCAGGCACTAGGCGTACCCACACATGTGAGGTACAATTTTTATCGGGAGACTTGGGGGTAAGCTGGGTGGAAGGAAATTTGTGGCTCCTGTCAGATTCCAGAACTGTCTGTCACCAAAATGTGAGGAAAAAGTGTTTTTTTGCCAGTTTTTGAGGTTTGCAAAGGATTCTGGGTAACAGAACCTGGTTAGAGCCCCACAAGTCACCCCAACCTGGATTCCCCTAGGTGTCTAGTTTTAAAAAATGCACAGGTTCGGTAGGTTTCCCTAGGTGCCAGCTGAGCTAGAGGCCAAAATCCACAGCTAGGCACTTTGCAAAAAACAGGTCTGTTTTCTTTGGGAAAATGTGATGTGTCCATGTTGTGTTTTGGGCATTTCCTGTCGCAGGCACTAGGCCTACCCACACAAGTGAGGTACCATTTTTATCGGGAGACTTGTGTGAATGCTGAGTGGAAGCAAATTTGTGGCTCCTCTCAGAATCCTGAACTTTATGTCACCGAAATTTGAGGAAAAAGTTGTTTTTTTTTGCCAAATTTTGAGGTTTGCAAAAGATTCTGGGTAACAGACCCTGATGAGAGACCCACAAGTCACCCTATCTTGGATTCCCCTAGGTGTCTAGTTTACAGAAATGTCCAGGATTGCTAGGTTTTCCTATGTACCTGCTGAGCTAGAGGCCACTTGCAAAAAAAGGTCAGTTTTCTTTGGGAAAATGTGATGTGTCCACATTGTGTTTTGGGACATTTCCTGTCGCGGGCACTAGGCCTACCCACACAAGTGAGGTACCATATTTTATCGGGAGATTTTGGTGAATCATTTGTGGGAATCAATCAAGTAAGGGAATCAAGGGAATCAAATCGAGTAAGGGACTGCTGCATTTTTCTATTTTGATTGCATTTTAACTCTAATTCATTCTATCTGGGGCATTTGGGGTTATTTTTGCTGTGATCTTGGGGTGTTTTACATTGTTTTTAGAATCACTGGAAAGTTCAGATTTTTTAGATTTTAGATTTTACCTTCTCTCTGGGGATATAGTTCGGGGGCATTTTACTTGAACCCTGGCAGAGTTTTTTCTGCTGCTGGTCTGCCCCGTGTCTCGAGGTTTGGGCCTGTTAGAGCCCACCTCCTTCTCGGCACATAGCGGGCAGACATTTTTGGAAGGATTCCGGGTCAGCAGGCTAGTTGCTAGCTGACGCTTTAGCTTCCGGGGGTTAGTCACTACTGATGCGCTTGCTGAAGCGAACGTGCGCAGCGGGTGCGCCGCTGGCGCGCCAAAGGCAAGCACATCTGCGCCCGTCCGCCCACCGAAAGGGGCCGGGGGGCGGTCATTATACCTCTACACATTGTATGACCTACCTTAATCAGGACTTATTATCTTTACACAAAGTCCCTTACAATCACGGCTGCAGGCAATTAGACCTTGCAGTAGATATGAGTGCTGCTTGCAATTATTGTCATTGGATGCCTTCGCCCCACCTGGAAGAAGGTACTATTTTAGACTTAAATAGTAATGAGAAGCCCTGCAAGCCTAGTATGACATGGGGTTTAATTAATGCCTGTTCTTTGATTAAACATGCCTTTGAAATCAATGAATTGATTAAGTCAGCTAACCTTGATTGCCTTTTCATCACGGAAACTTGGGCCAGAGCTGACTCTGACCCTGACTTTTTAATTGCATCACCCCCAGGTTACTCTTTTGTTAGACACAATAGAGAAGAAAAGAGAGGAGGGGGGATAGCCATAATTAAAAAAAAATATCTATGTTGTTCACTAACAGATCTTAAGGGTAGCCTTCAGATATGTGAAGGGTCTTATTTTAAAATGAAAATTCAGAATAGTCTGGTCATTAAAGGCCTACTTCTCTATAGACCGCCAGGCCCCAAAAATGCTTTTTTGGCGGCCTGGCCTTCCTTGTGGAACCACTTCTTCTTGCTAAGAATGTTCTGGTATTAGGTGACTTCAACCTACACTTAGATGATTTATCCGACCCTGCCTTGGTGGACTTTACCAGCTATATGCAGAGCTTGGACTGGCATTTGGGAGATATTGCTCCCTCGCATACAGCTGGCCACATGTTAGATGCCATCTTTACAAGATCAGGATTCATCTCTAGAAATAGTAATAGGGAGGTAGACTGGTCAGACCACTTTTTATTATCTTATAAGTTATCTTGGCTGTCCCCTGCACCTAAATTGCCTCCTAGTACCGCCCAAAAAAGACCATGGCACGAAATCAAAAAGTCCAATTTTCCTCAGGCCCTGAAAACTGGCTGGGCCCAGGCGAAGTTAGTAGGAGGCTCACACCTTGAGATTTTTGACCAGGGTTTGAAAAGGGCCATTGATGGGTTGGCTCCTCTATCTGTGATAACTTCTAAAGCCAGACGTGTTCAGTCGGCACCCTGGTATTCGGAAGAGCTGAGAGATTTACAAAGAACTTATCGCAGGCAGGAGTGGAATGGCTATTAAATAAAACCCATGGAGAAAGAGGAAAACTCAGGGAAGCCCTTGGGAAGTATAAAGTGGCCATTAAGTTAGCAAAATCCTCACACTTTTCTAAAGTAATTAGAGGGGCTTTGAACTCCTCTAAAGAACTGTTTAATACAGTTCGTGCCCTGACGTCTTCTACGACAAGACTCTCGCCGTTAGAAAACTCTCCACAATACTGTCAATCAGTGGCGGATTTTTTAAATAATAAAATTACCAACCTGCTGACGGACTTTAGTCCCCCCCCTTGATTTAGAGGATGAACCCCCTTCATGTTATGCAGAGCCAGTGAATTCGCTGAACAGCTTTCGATCCCTTTCTGCAAAAAAATACTTGATTTTCTCATGGCAGTGAAATCAGGCTCACCTACAGATGTTTGTCCGCCTCGCATTTTAAAATTAGCCCCTCTGCTGGTGGCCGATGCTTTGGAGCCAGTGTTTGCAGAAATTCTTCAGGAAGGGAATTTCCTGGCGGTCTGGAAACAGGTCACAGTGATTCCTCTCACAAAAAAACTGGGAAAAGATGCTGCTGACCTTTCAAATCTTCGCTCGATCTCGTTACTGCCGTGCTTGGGCAAAATGTTAGAAAAACATCTAAACTATGAGTTATCTGCTTTTCTTCAAGAGAATGGCAAACTGGACCCGTCACAGCACGGCTTTCGCGGTGCTCACAGCACGGAAACAGCACTAATCTCTACTTCTGATATTATTAGCCGAAGAGGCGATTTGGTAGAGGGTTATTTTTGACAACACCCTCTCTTTTAAGCTACAGATTAATCATATCGTCAAGATCTGCTTTTGGATATTAAAAATACTTAAACATGTTTTACATCTTTTAGAGGACGATTTAAGGCGGCCGGTTGTGCTGGCGTTAGTCACCTCAAGACTTGACTACTGTAACGCGTTGCTGCTCAATGTGAATAAATCATCTTTAGACAAATTACCGTCTATTCAGAACACAGCAGCACGCTTAAATTTGAATCTCCCTCAGTCTATGGGGGTCATTCTGACCCTGGCGGTCTTGGAATGCCAGGGCAAGAATGACGGAAGCACCGCCAACAGGCTGGCGGTGCTTCAATTCCTATTCTGACCGCGGGGGTAAAGCCGCAGTCGCCCCGCCGGGGCCGGCGGTTTTCCGCCGTTTTTGCCCCGGCTGGGAGAATCCGCCAGGGCAGCGCTGCAAGCAGCGCTGCCCTGGGGATTCTGACCCCCTTACCGCCAGCCTGTTTCTGGCGGTTTTCACCGCCAGGAAGAGGCTGGCGGTAAGGGGTGTCCTGGGGGCCCTGGGGGCCCCTGCACTGCCCATGCCACTGGCATGGGCAGTGCAGGGGTCCCCTAACAGGGCCCCGGCCAGCTTTTCACTGTCTGCCTAGCAGACAGTGAAAAGCGAGACGGGTGCAACTGCACCCGTCGCACGGCCGCAACACCGCCGGCTCCATTCGGAGCCGGCTCCTGTGTTGCGGCCTCATTCCCGCTGGGCCAGCGGGCGCTAACTTGGTTAGCGCCTGCCGGCCCAGCGGGAATGTCAGAATGGGGGCTGCAGAATTTTGCCCGCATGGCGGCCAAATGGCGGTTTCCGCCTGGCGGGCGGCGGTAGCCGCCCGCCAAGGTTGGAATGACCCCCTAAATCTGCTAGCACATGTTTGACATCCCTACATTGGTTACCGATTAAGAAGAGGATTATTTTTAAAACACTCTGTCTTACTCACAAAGCATTACAGTCGGAGAGTTGTGACTATTTGAATTCCACTCCGCAATTTTATCAACCGATGAGACATCTGAGATCCTCTTTCAAATATATGATCAAGATGCCTCGCTGCAACAAGGCTATGTGGGGAGACCGTGCTTTTATGGTGGAAGCGGCTAGGCTCTGGAATGCCCTGCCTCTTACGCTTCGTCAAATGGCAACTCAGTTTCCTTCAGGAAAAGCCTTAAAACCTGGCTTTTTGTAAATTAGGTATTCTTGTGGGTTGCTTGTGCTCTTTCCCTCTGTCCTCGGTTTGATTAGCGATTCGATGCTTTTACCGGAATGCGCTTTATAAATGAACCAATACAATACAATACAATACAATAGAATACAATGCTGAGTGGAAGGAAATTTGTAGCTTCTCTCAGATTTCCAAACTTTCTCTCACCAAAATGTGAGGAAAAAATGTATTTTCTGGCCAAATTTTGAGATTTGCAAAAGATTCTGGGTAACAGACCCTGATGAGAGACCCACAAATCACCGTATCTTTGATTCACCTAGGTGTCTAGTTTTAAAAAATGTATAGGTTTCCCTAGGTGTCGGCTGAGCTAAAGGCCAAACTTCACAGCTAGGCACTTTCCAAAAACAAATTTCAGTGTAAAAATGTGATGTATCCATGTTGCGTTTCCTGTTGCGGGCATTAGGCCTACCCACGCAAGTTAGGTACCATTTTTATCGGGAGACTTGGGGGAACACAGAATAGAAAAACAAGTGTTATATGCCCTGTAATTCACATGCTAGTATGGGGACCCCAGAATTCAGAGATGTGAAAATAACCACTGTTTCTCAACACCTTATCTTGTGCCCATTTTGGAAATACAAAGGTTGCCTTGATACCTATTTTTCACTCTTTATATTTCACCAAATGAATTGCTGTATACCGGTATACAATGAAAACCCATTGCAAGGTGCAGCTCCTTTATTGGCTCTGGGTACCTAGAGTTCTTGATGAACCTACAAGGGCTATATATCCTCACAACCAGAGGAGTCCAGCAGACATAAAGGTATATTGCTTTTGAAAATCTGACATTTCAGGAAAAAGTTGCAGCGTAAGATCGGATGAAAAATTGCTTTTTTTTGCCCCAATTTCAATATTTTTTTTTATTTCAGCTGGTTTTTCCTGGAGGAAAACCTTGTAGGATCTACAGAAATGACCCATTGCTGAATTCAGAATTTTGTCTACTTTTTACAAATGTTTAGCTGTCTGCGATCCAGCATTGGTTTCACACCCATTTCTGTCACTAACTGGAAGGAGGCTAAAAGCACACAAAAAATAGTTAAACTGGGGTATGTCCCAGTAAAATGCCATAATTTTAAAATGTGTTTTTCTGATTCAAGTCTGCCTGTTCCTGAAAGCTGGGGAGTTGTTGATTTTAGCACCACAAACTCTTTGTTGATGCCATTTTGAGGGAAAAAAACACAAGCCTTCTTCTGCAGGACTATTCCCCATTTTCTTGGTTTAAAACAAAATTTCAGCTGTATTTTGGATAACTCCTTGGTGCCCTCCAGGGGAACCCACAAACTCTGGGTACCTCTAGAATCCCTAGGATGTTGGAAAAAAAGGATGCAAATTTGGCATGTGTAGCTTATGTGGACAAGAAGTTATGAGGGCCTAAGCGTGAACTGTTCCAAATAGCCAAAAACAGACCAGACACCTGAGGGGGGAAAGGCCTGGCAGCGAAGGGGTTAAAGGAAAACAAGATGTTAGGGGGACGAACTGTTACTGTTATTGTTGATTGTTTACTACGTATCTGGAGATCACCATGGGTGAACAACTGAATGAATGTACAAGATCTGACTACATAAATATGTTCTGCTCAGTTATTGGGACTGTATGATACACACCTAATGAATAGAATGTGGAAAAAAAGGAAAACAGGATGTGCCTAAAAAAAAAGAAAAGTTTTCTTTTCATTTTTTAAGAGTAGGCAGTGGTCCATGAGACCACTGCATGACCACTGCCTACTCTTAAAAAAAGTTCTTACAAACATTCACAAAGGGGAAGGGCGTGAAAATGGGTTACCACCTTCTTGAAGTAGGTGGTAAAATGCAAATGTTTTGTGACTGCATTTCGGTCGCAAAAACATTCACACATACCACTGAGATTCGGTATTAAAAAGGGACGCCCTAATATGCCCCTTCCTTTTTTAAAAAATGTGTTTATTACTGTTGGACTTTTTTGCTTATGCAGGGTCATCCTCAATCTTTTTGCCTCCTGCCTCCTATTTTTTCTGACCCGTTGCTGTTGGCTTTTGAACTCTGAGCACATTACCACTGCTAACCAGTGTAAAGTGCATATGCTCTCTCTGTAAAATGTGTATGTGATTGGTTTATCCGTGATTGGCATATTTGATTTACTAGTAAGTCCCTAGTAAAGTGCACTAGAGGTGCCAGGGCCTGTAAATCAAATGCTACTAGTGGGCCTGCAGCACTGGTTGTGCCACCCACATAAGTAGCTCTGTAATCATGTCTCAGACCTGCCACGGCAGTGTCTGTGTGTGCAATTTGAACTGTAAATTCGGCTTGGCAAGTGTACCCACTTGCCAGGCCTAAACCGTCCCTTTTCTTACATGTAAGACACCCCTAAGGTAGGCCCTAGGTAGCCCCAAGGGCAGGGTGCAGTGTATGGATAAGGTAGGACATATAGTACTGTGGTTTATATGTCCTGACAGTGAAATACTGCCAATTTCGTTTTTCACTGTTGCAAGGTCTGTCTCTCTCATAGGATAATATGGGGGCTACCTTTACATATGATTAAAGTGTAGATTCTCCTAGAGAGTAGATGGACATGTGGAGTTTGGGGTCCCTGAACTCACAATTTAAAAATACATCTTTTAGTAAAGTTGATTTTAAGATTGTGCGTTTGAAAATGCCACTTTTAAAAAGTCAAAAGTCTCATTCAGTGACTCTGCCTTGTTTGTGGATTCCCTGTCTGGGTCAGTTTGACAGTTGGGTTGTTTTTCACCTCGCACTAGACAGTGACACAAAGGGAGCTGGGGTGTAACCTGCATTTCCTGATTAGCCATCTCTGCTAGAAGGGAGGGGTGGAGTAGTCACTCTCATCTGAAAGGACTGTGCCTGCCTCTGACAATGCAGACTCCAACCCCCTGGTGTGTGTCTGAGGCCTTGCCTGGGCAAGGCAGGATTTCACAAGTAGGTGTGAGTCCCCTTTGAAGAAAGGTGACTTCAAAGACTAAAATGGGTATAAGAAGGGCACCCAAATCTACAGACCTGAGAAACACTTCTGGAACCAAGAGGAACCTCTGCCCGGAGAAGAGCTGGTAGCTGAGGAAGAAGTGCTGCCCTGCCTGTGACTGTGCTTTGTGGAGCTTTCCTGCAGTGCTGCTTCTGCCAGAGTAAGAGGGCAAAGACTGGACTTTGTGTGCCTTCCATCTTGTGAAGAACTCTCCAAGGGCTTGATGTAGAACTTGCCTCCTGTTGTTTGAAGTCTCAGGGACAGCAAAGACTTCTCTCTGCCAGCACCTGGAGTCTCTGGAGAGACTCCTGCTCTGACAAGTGGTGCCCTATCCAGTTCCTGGGCCCTTGAAAAGAAAGCTGGTGGAAATCCAAGGAAATCGACTTCGGATGACTCCGGACCAACACCGCTGCTGAATCCGGTAACGCCGCCTGCACCTGACGCCGTGACCTTCGCTGGAACGCGACGCTCTTCACAGGCCCGACGCCGCTGCAGCCCCGCTGAAGTCCGCAGCTATGTGGAAGTCGCCGCACCCCGTCGTGACCGATGTCGCTCGAAGCTCGTGGATTCAACGTTTCGTACAGACGATGCGATCCCGACTTCGCGTCACGGCTTGTTTTCACTCTTCACCAAAGGTACTGTACTTGGGGGTCTACACGACTCCGTGTCCGGCGCCGCTGGTGTCGGCTTGTTGGGAACGACTCCGTCACGACGCCGTGTTAACATCTCATCGAAGCATTTTTGTTTCTAAACGCTATTTTTGAGTTTAATCTTAAAAAATTCATAACTTGACTTGTGTATGTCGGATGTTTGTCGTTTTGGTCTTGTTTTGTTTAGATAAATATTTCCTATTTTTCTAAACTGGTGTTGTGTCATTGTGTAGTGTTTTCATTGAGTTACTGTGTGTGTTGGTACAAATACTTTACACCTAGCGCTCTGAAGTTAAGCCTACTGCTCTGCCAAGCTACCAAGGGGGTAAGCAGGGGTTAGCTGAGGGTGATTCTCTTTTACCCTGACTAGAGTGGGGGTCCTTGCTTGAACAGGGGGTAACCTGACTGTCAACCAAAGACCCCACTTCTAACATTGGTGATCAGCAGTTGGGATTTGGACTTGTATTTTTACTTGACATACAGTGACTAAGTGTACACTACTGTTTGAGTTCAGACCATTACGTGACCACATACTACTTGTTTGGTGATCTTTTGCTTTTTCTCTAAAGGACTCCTTTTTGTTCTACTTCCATGATTTTGCTGATCCCTTGACGGATTCTTTTTACTTCATTGGGAACTTATTTTCTGCCTTTGGAACTTTGCACTTGTGACCATCATGTCTCAATCTGGAGATGCAACAGCTGGAGCTGTGTTTGAAATAGAGAAACTGAAGGAGTACTCAGTTGCTCAATTGAAACAGTTCCTTGCAGATCTTGACTGTCCCATTGAGAGCTCCACCAGGGAGGGGGAGCTGCAAAAGGCACAGAGGGCCTGGGAGACAGTCAAGGAGGCTGGAGGGCACACAGAGGAGGAGAATGTGGGTGGGGAAGTGCAGAGGATACGCAGTGGGGAAGTGGAGGTACCTGTTACACCTGGGGAGAGGGTCCCCAGGAGGGGTAGCAGGGTGTCATCCAAGGGTCTGACTCCTGGAGAGTTACAGGACAGACAGGCAGAGAAGGCTCACCGGTTGAGGTTCAAGGAGTTGAGGATGCAAAGGGAGAAGGAGTTGGAAGAAAGGAGAAGGGACTTAGAGATCAAAAAGAGGATTTGGGCTTATGAGCTCAAAATGAAGGAGCTGGAAGTCATAAGGGCTGAGTCCAGCTGGAATGGTGGCAGCAACAATTTATATCTAGTGCTGCTGAAGAAGTGCACATGCCCAGAGATGTGGTGCCCTACTTGAAGGAGGGAGTTAACACACACCAGGAGGTTCAGGGGTATGAGGTAGCTCCAGTGATGCACAGGGTCCCTGAGGTTGATTGGGGAACTGGCATGGGGAGTCATATTCCTACTGGTGGGAGGGACACTCTACTGACTCTAGGTGAGAGTGAAAGGGAGAGGGGTTCCCCCCAGGTAGAAGTCCTGGTTATGGAGTGTGAAGACATCCCAGAAGAGTGTGGGTTGAGTGTCAGGGACAGTCAGGTACTCTCTCACCAGTCTCAGGAGGGTGATGTGGGGTGCTTTTTCAAAGCAGAGTCACTGGATGGTTGGGTGAAGGGTACTTTGGTTAATTCATGTGAGGGGCTGACTGATGTAATTGCTGGAGAGCACATGTCTAGTCCTTATTTTCCAGAGCTACGCCAACACCAGGTGGAGTGTGAGTTCTCTGACGCCAGGGAGCTTACAATGGAGGCAGACTTCTGGGTGAGTACCAGAGAGTCTGAAGAGGCATTTGGGGGTGCTCCTGAGAGGAGAGGTCTAGGTAGTTCCCAACCAGGTGAGGTAGGGAAGGATTGTAGTGTCTCAGGTAGGTCCCAGTGTAGTGGGATGGGTGAGGGACCCCATGTCCAGTCTCAGAGGAGAGAGAATGGGGATGGGTTGAGGCCCAAGTTGCCCGAGATCTGGTCCCAGGTCCTGGAGGGTTCCATGAGGGAACACCAGGAGGGGAGCCTAGCCTGTACCATAGGGCCATCTGTTGAGGGAGACCCCACAGTGTCAGGAGAACTTGGGGGGGGGCAGCTGTAGACAGCCTCCCACCAGTTCAGGTGTCTGGCAGTACCACTCCTAGTGAGGGGATGCAGAAGTCCAGACAAAGGGTTGAGGGGGGTTGCGGACCCCAGTGGAGAACCTGGAGGGTCAGGGGTCAGCTCTGGGAGCAGAGCCCCCCATGAATGACCTTGGTGAGACCATTTCTGGGTTGGGGGGAATCCAGACTCTGTCAGATGGGCAGAGGTCAGGAGACCTGCACCAGCCAGACTCTTGTGTGGCCCTTGGGGACGGTGTGTCCCTTAAGGGGGTAAGTGTGCCCCCCTAGAAGTCCTGGTGTGCCAGGCAATGGTTCAACTGCAGGGTGGTGACTCTGGGTTGAATGATCGGGTTCAGGGGGTAAACTCTGACCTAATGGGGGGTGGGTGTGCTCCCAAGGACGTCCTGGTGCGCCAGGCAGTGGTTCAACTGCAGGGTGGTGACTCTGGGTTGGATAGCCAGGTTCAGAGGGTAAACTCTGACCTGGTGGGGGGTAGGTATGCCCCCGAGAAAGTCCTGGGTTGCCAGGCGGTGGTCCAGTCTGTGGGTACAGTTCCTGGACTGGAGGATCAGGTTCAGGTTGTCCCCCCTGACCTGGAGGAAGGGGCTACTGCTAACAGTGCCCATCCCATGTTGTCTTCTGAGGGGGCCACTCCTAGTTGGGGGGTGCAGGACCCCAGAAGGGAGGGCAGGGGGAGGGAAGCCTCACCCCTGGCCCTAGTCCAACCTGAAGGTACAGACCCCAGGTTGGCGGACCAGTTGCAGGTTAACAGCCCTGCACTAGTGGAAGAATTGTGCAGGACTGCTTCTACAAGCACCCTGACAGTTTTTGACTCTGGGGGTGCCGCTTCTGCAGGGAGGGTACAGAGCCCCAGAGGGGAGGACCAGGGTCAGGTTGTCATCCCTGACCTGGTGGAAGAGAGAGTGGTCAAAGGGTGCCAGGCACCTGGGGCTACCGCCCCCCACTCTCCACAGTCACAGTGGTTGGAGAGGCCTGAGGTCGGGCTCTCATCCCTGACAGTTGTCCGGGCCACCGTGGCTTGCTGTCCTGGTGGACAGAGTTGCCCCTGGGGGGGGGAACGAGAGTCACACCCCAGGGGTGGAGTGGGCAACACCACTGTGTTGGCCCTGGTGGTACTATCTGCCCATTGGGATACATCTGTGAGCAAAGTAAAGTTAGGTGCTGCACAGATGGTGTCTGCAGATGTGGAGAAGGATTCTCCATGGGTTAGCTTAGTGGACCCTGAGAGTATGGACAGAGGGATGCAACTGGAGTCAGGAAGGCGTAGAACTGGAACACGCCCCTGCCGTTGTGGGCCTGAGTCCTTGTTCTATCGCCCCAATCATGGAAGTACATCAAGGTATTGATTGTTCTCCCCTGGCTTTAGGCTTGTAGGGGGTCGTGTTGGACTTTTTTGCTTATGCAGGGTCATCCTCAATCTTTTTGCCTCCTATTTTTTCTGACCTGTTGCTGTTGGCTTTTGAACTCTGAGCACTTTGCCACTGCTAACCAGTGTAAAGTGCATATGCTCTCTCTGTAAAATGTGTATGTGATTGGTTTTTCCGTGATTGGCATATTTGATTTACTAGTAAGTCCCTAGTAATGTGCACTAGAGGTGCCAGGGCCTGTAAATCAAATGCTACTAGTGGGCCTGCAGCACTGGTTGTGCCACCCACATAAGTAGCTCTGAAATCATGTCTCAGACCTGCCACTGCAGTGTCTGTGTGTGCAGTTTTAACTGTAAATTCGACTTGGCAAGTGTACCCACTTGCCAGGCCTAAACCTTCCCTTTTCTTACATGCAAGACACTCCTAAGGTAGGCCCTAGGTAGCCCCAAGGGCAGGGTGCAGTGTATGGATAAGGTAGGACATATAGTACTGTGGTTTATATGTCCTGACAGTGAAATACTGCCAATTTCATTTTTAACTGTTGCAAGGCCTGTCTCTCTCATAGGATAATATGGGGGCTACCTTTAAGTATGATTAAAGTGTAGATTTTCCTAGAGAGTAGATGGACATGTGGAGTTTGGGGTCCCTGAATTCAAAATTTAAAAATTCATCTTTTAGTAAAGTTGATTTTAAGATTGTGCGTTTGAAAATGCCACTTTTAGAAAGTGAGCATTTTCTTGCTTAATCCATTCTGTGACTCTGCCTTGTTTGTGGATTCCCTGTCTGGGTCAGTTTGACAGTTGGGATGTTTTTCACCTCCCACTAGACAGTGTCCCAAAGGGAGCTGGGGTGTAACCTGCATTTCCTGATTAGCCATCTCTGCTAGGAGGGAGGGGTGGAGTGGTCACTCTCATCTGAAAGGACTGTGCCTGCCTATGACAATGCAGACTCCAACCCCCTGGTGTGTGTCTGAGGCCTTGCCTGGGCAAGGCAGGATTTCACAAGTAGGTGTGAGTCCCCTTTGAAGAAAGGTTACTTCAAAGACTAAAATGGGTATAAGAAGGGCACCCAAATCTACAGACTTGAGAAACACTTCTGGAACCAAGAGGAACCTCTGCCTGGAGAAGAGCTGATAGCTGAGGAAGAAGTGCTGCCCTGCCTGTGACTGTGCTTTGTGGAGCTTTCCTGCAGTGCTGCTTCTGCCAGAGTAAGAGGGCAAAGACTGGACTTTGTGTGCCTTCCATCTTGTGAAGAAATCTTCAAGGGCTTGATGTAGAACTTGCCTCCTGTTGTTTGAAGTCTCAGGGACAGCAAAGACTTCTCTCTGCCAGCACCTGGAGTCTCTGGAGAGACTCCTGCTCTGACAAGTGGTGCTCTATCCAGTCCCTGGGCCCTTGAAAAGAAAGCTGGTGGAAATCCAAAGAAATCAACTTCGGACGACTCCGGACCGATGCCACTGCTGATTCCGGTAACGCCGCCTGCACCTGACGCCGTGACCTTCGCTGGAACGCGACGCTCTTTGCAGGCCCGACGCTGCTGCAGCCCCGCTGAAGTCTGCGGCTCCATGGAAGTCGCCGCACCCTGTCGTGACCGAGGTGTCGGCGTGTTGGGAACGACTCCGTCACGACGCCATGTTAACATCTCATCGAAGCATTTTTGTTTCTAAACGCTATTTTTGAGTTTAATCTTTAAAAATTCATAACTTGACTTGTGTATGTTGGATTTTTGTCGTTTTGGTCTTGTTTTGTTTAGATAAATAATTCCTGTTTTTCTAAACTGTGTTGTGTCATTTTGTAGTGTTTTCATTGCGTTACCATGTGTGTTGGTACAAATACTTTACACCTAGCGCTCTGAAGTTAAGCCTACTGCTCTGCCAAGCTACCAAGGGGGTAAGCAGGGGTTAGCTGAGGGTGATTATTTTTTACCCTGACTGGAGTGAGGGTCCTTGCTTGAACAGGGGGTAAACTGACTGTCAACCAAAGACCCCATTTCTAACAATTACATTTTCATAGGGAAACAAACAATGCTGCCATATTGCAAAAGAAGAGAATGCTCTGACCACATACATTTGTGAACAGTACATTCCATGACACAAATATGATGTTAATATGAATGAATACATCTGCAGCACTCATTAAAGGATTAAAAAAGGAGGAAAGGAAGTGGGTGGGGGAGGGGAGGTGGGAAGGTGGGGTAGTTGGTGGCTCAGTCAGTAGCACCGTTGGCAACAGTATCGCCCAGAGTCAGAACATATGTCTGGAGAGGTTCCCAAATGTCCTTAGGCCTGGAGGTAGGAGGCTAAAGTACGGCATATAGTTCACTGTCGGATCACAATACTGCATATTCTTCAGCCAATTAGCAGTGGTGAGAGGCGCACTATTGCCCCAGAGAAAATCTATAAGTCTTTTAACTATGAGCAAGGCCATGGTGTTGAATCTCCAAAGGCCAAGGCTCAAGGCCCTAGGATTGCTATTAGAGGATCTGGATCTATGGTGTGTTCTAACATGGCGGGCAAATATTGCTGTCCAGTAGGCCCAGACAACGTTGCAGTTGCATGTAGGTAGCGTGAAATCAGCACAATCAGCTATGCATCGGGGGCATTGATGTGAGCATGAGGGGTCATAGAAGGCTAGGGACTTTGGGGTAGTGTACTCTCTATGCAGGTATTTGTAATGCAGGAGTTTATATCTTCTATTTGGGGATACCTGCTTAGCTTGTGTGCAACAGTAGGCCCATATTTTCTATGTAGCAAGATTCCAAAGTATTTAGAGGGTTCGGTAGACCAGTGAAGAGGATATTCCAGCGAGCAACGAACTGCGGCGACGGTAGCGGAAAAAGTTCAGATTTACTCCAGTTGATGGAGAGGCAGAGAACGCCCTGCAGCTTACAATTTCCCAAATAATGGGTGGCAGATGTGTGGGGGGATCATGCACAAATAGAAGAATATCCTCTGCATAGATAGATGCCAGGAAGGGTCCCTTTTGGAACCTGAGCCCTCTGTGGAGATGCCGCTCTTGCGGATGATGAGTCAGAGGGCCAAGGGCAATAATAAAAGGAAGAAGGGAAAGGGGACATCCCTGCAAACTCCCTTGGAGATGGACAAAGCTTCTGTCAGTTGGCTGTTGAGCTGCAGTTGAGAAATGGGAGAGGAATGCAGGATCATAACAAGTTCGCTGAAATTACGTGGTGGGCCTAATTTCTGAAGGGTAGCTTTCAGAAAGGGCAATTCTAGAGAATCAAATGTTTTTTCAGCATCTAGGAGGATTACCATAGTGGGGAGAGCAGTAGAGATTTGATTCAGGACCGAAAATATGGTACAAAGTTTAATAGCGTTGGAAAGATGTGGCACAAATTCGGTCTGTAATGGGCAAATAATTTGTTCCAGGCAAAAGTCCAGATGTGTTGCCACAACATTAGCCGGAATTTTGTTGTCATAGTGGAGGAGAGAAAGAAGGCGGTATGATGTGCATCGATTAGCTGGTTTACCTAGCTTAAGCAGAACTGTGATTACCGCTTCACAGTGCGTGGATGGGAAAACTCCATCCTTGAGGGCTTCAGCACATGCCTCTGAGAGATGAGGTATTAATACGTGTTTAAATGCTTTATAGAATTTGCCAGTCAGGCCGCCAAGCCCAGAGGCCTTAGATCCACCCATGATCATCTATTGCCTGTGAGATTTTGTCATGAGTTATGGGGGATGCCAAGAACTGGTGCTGCCCATCAATTATCCACACCATAGCGATTTCAGAGAGGAAGGAGTTCAGCACATCTGTTTGAACCATAAGCTGTGTGGTGCTGAGTTGCTGGTAGTAGGATGAAAATGTATTGACTATGGTGGCATTATCAGTGATTGCAGAACCTGTCTCAGTGACAATAATTTTGATATAGGATTTCTGGTAGATGGGATGAACTAAATCCATGAATGTGTGACCCGGTCTCTCACTCTCACTGTTGCGATGGACATGCGCGTATATGCCAAGAAAGGGCAGTTCACGATCAGTAAGTTTTCATAACTCCTGCAGTAGAACCGAGCACCTATGTGACAAAGGGCCCTTCGTAGTGCTGTCATCATATGAGTCGATGGTGAGGAGCTCCTGCTCCACCTTCGCCAAATAGGCTTGAATGAATTGATGGACTTCTGAGTATTTGGATATGCAAATGCCCCCGATGTAAACTTTGAAGGCCTCCCTGAGTGTTGCTTGGTCACTGAGCCGGTGTTCAATTCCAAGTATTAATTGAACACATCTAATAGTTTCGACCTAAATGAAGCAACTAATAGTGTGTTTTCAAAAAAAGCGCCATGATCTGTTTGGGGAGACAGCAGATGGGACAATTAATGTGATACTGACAGGACCATGGTCAGAGTGTGCGGGGAAGGTGAGCGGCCTCTGAGAGCAAAAGCAAGGAAGTGCGGGAGAGGAACCAATAGTCTACGCGGGACCAAGTGTCTTGTGGAGCGGAGTAGAAGGTGAAGCCCCAATCGTGAGGGTGCTGGGCACACCATGAATCGCTAGGCTGATACGTGTCCAAAATGTCCTGCAATGCACGTTGCAAGGGAGTTTAATTAATGGCAGAGGGGTCTGTTGAGATAATCAGGGGATGGAGAGTGATGTTGAGGTTGCCCCCTAGGAGGACAAGGATGGATGGAAAGCGGGATAGTGAGCAAGCGTGTGATAGAATTCAGTTGAAATCTATATTGGGTGGATATGCATTAGGTAGAAGGATTGTCTTGTCAGCCAGGGAGCCCGTTAGTAATAAATATCTACCAACCATATCCGCTACAGATGGTGATAGATGAATGGACGAAATTTGTGAATCAAATTGCACACCCCTCTGAAGTAAGTACTATAATAGGAAAAGAATCAGTTTGCACCCCAAGCAGACGCGAACCAGCAGTTCTCACAGGGTGACAAATGCGTCTCCTGGGGAAAGGCTAAGTTAATGCTGTGCCTGTTAAGATATGATATCAGTTGTTTCCCTTTTCTCAGGTTATTTAACCCATGGATGTTCTGAGACAGAGATGTAAGAGTTAATCCAGAGGCATCCCTAGAATGACCAGTGGTGTATGGAAATAGTGTGAAGCAATAAATGGGTGTCTAATCTGTGAAGCGCAGGGATGCGATGTAGCATTAGCAGCAGTAGAATGAAACAAACATGAGCATACAACAAAAACTCGTACCTCTTCCCACAGCAGAGACCAAGGACTGGTGCATACCTGTATAAATATAAAGAAAATATAACCACTGAGTGTCAGTGTTCACCTCAGCGAGGTGGCAACGCCTCGCGAGTGTGTACTCCACAAATAACAGTAATTAGTAGGCAGTGAATAAAAATCAATATGAATGAGGGTTTCCACCATCACCAAGAGAGAGAAAGGCAGGTAAGAAGTGCACTAAGTCTATGAAAAGAGTATAATGAGGTGAAGGAGCCAAAGGCATCCGGCCACAAGTAGGGGGGAAGAAGAGGTGGCGGCAGCCAGGGGGCATAGTCGAGTGGGTTCTGTGCAGAAGCATGATTCCTAATCTCGGGCAGCTGGTGAGTAGTAGTCTGTCTAGACAAACAATTGCTTCCTGCATTTTGTTTACAGAACTGGGCCACCTCAGAGGGACTGCTGAAAATATGCTGACGACCATTAGCTACAGTATGAAGACGTGCTGGGTAGAGCATGCTGTACTTCAAGCCCTTCTTGTGGAGGGGGCTCTTGACATAATTGAATTTGCACCTAGCCTCCTGCACAGTCAGCGTAAAATCAGGGAAAATCGAGAAGGGGGAGCCCTGATACTCAAGAAGGCCATGCTCATGAGCCAGATTGAGTGCCTTATAACGGTCCAAATAATTAAGGAGTTAGGCTATATTTGGGCAAGGAGGAGTGCCAACGAGAGGGCCTAAGGATCGAGGTCTCGCTGCACTACAAATGTGTCTGTAAGGACCTTTTGACCAAAGAGTTTAATCAACAGTTTTTCAACACATAGATCCAGGCAACATTTGTTAGTGGTCTCTGCCATTCCCAAAATGCATAGGTTATTGCCTCAGAATCTGGCTTCCAGATTCTAATTCTTAGCTACAGTAGTCTTGAGAAGATGCTCCACCCTCTCCAAGGGCCTTGAGATGCTGGAGGCACCATCTTCCATGTCTGAAATCCTTTGCTCTGCACCATCTAAATAGGCAGTATGGTGGTCGAGGCACTCCCCCAGGCAGTCCAAATGACTGTTAAGTGAGTCTAGGGGTGGGTCAATGGACTGGAAACTAGCCTGCTGCTCTGCCATGAAGGCAGGGTCCGAACATGGAGGATCTTCAGTGTCCAATGAGGAGTGTTGGTTTCGGGGGGCAAGCACTTGGATCAACTGTCAGTCTTTTTTGCTTTGGTGTCACCCTGACCCATGACTGCAGAAGATGGTCCAAAAGGTAGTATGGTATAGGCATAAGTTGTAGCTGAACTGCACACCGAGAGGTAGCTCTATCTAAAAGTTTGGAGGCACTTGGCTGGTCCAGGGGGCCTGAGCAACAGATCAGGCCAAGTGGGTGTAGTCCGGTGGGGCACAGTCATCCCCTGTACAGTTGGGGAAGAAAGCGGTGTTAGTAGGTGTCCCCAGTTATTGTTGCAGAGGGGAACACCAGGCAGAGAGCCTCCAGGAGAGAGACAGGGGTTTCAGGGTCCCAGGCGTGCTGTGCAGCTGAATACGGCCTACCAGTGATGATAGGTTTCCAGGAGAAGGCCCAACACCACCAATGTCAGGGCCGGCGGGCTTCATCTTTAGTGCATGCAGAAAGAGGTTCAGAAGTGGCAGGGTGATGGGAGTCAACCCCAAACCCCCCACGTAGTGAAGGGCCCCCAAGCCAGATGCACTAGGGTACGACATTATCCCTGCCGGGGCAGCAGCAGAGGCCGATCAGCCATACACATGCAGATGAGGTGTTGCCTGCAGGCGGCTCCAGCCCAGATCCAGCAACAACTGCTATGCAGGCCAGTCGACATGAAGATGATGCAGGGGGCAGGGAGCTCAGTGGTGTTACGATATGGAGCTCAGACCCGGCCCCCATCAGCGTAGATGGAGTAGCAGCATCGGCTCCCGTAACACCGTGCCATGCTGCTCACTATGCAGCCCCCACCTCAGGCTCACCCGCAATCCCTGTCATCACTGGGGCCTCCAAGGACTGCGTCAGGCCACGGTAGGCCACTGGCACAGCAAGGATGATAGGGCGGCAGACCTGATTTAGAGCTGCTGGTGAGGCAGCATTTCAGGAAAGGATGGTGATGGAAGCCAAGAAGGAAGGCCAGAGCTACCCGGAGCTTCAATACCATGTGGCCATCTTGGCTGTCTGCTTGGGCACGCCCCACTCATGCCCCTTCCTAATACCGAATCGCAAACCCAAATTACAGTGTGTGTACTTTAAAAATGCCTTTTTGCATGAACGTGAAAAAGCTTTGTACATCTGACCCTCGATTCACATGTCCATGCCATGTATTTACCAAACTCACAATGTAATTGGTAATTCTTACTGGGTTTCCTTGTTGACAGCCCAAAAACTGACACCTCTCCTGAACAACATTGATGCACGTAGTCGTAAACATCTCTAGACTCACTCTCTCCATTAGCTGCAGCAATTTTATCAAGACTCATAAATGTTTCTGCCTTCTGTTTCTAAATTGTGGAGTTAAACTCCTTGTTTTCTTGCTGCGGAAAACTTTTCGCCTTCAATCGCAATTAAGTATGAATCAAATAATTTCTTCTGCCTCATCAAAGGCAAAAGTGGTTCTCCTGAGTCTGATAAGAACAGCGGTGGTAGCAGCAGGCGAGTAGCTGCCATGACAACAAGTTTAAGTATGAGTGCCTTCAGAAAGCAACAAACTGAAACAGTAGGTTTAGATGACAATTCAACTGGCAATTTAAAATAATAGATAACAAATTAAGAAAAAAATATGAAATAAGAATAGGATGACTGGGAGGTCAAAGAGTCTCAAAAGCATGTACACACTGGGAGGCCACAGAGACCCAGATTCACAAAAAAACAGCAAAGCAGCACAACTAAAGCTGCTTTACTTGAAAGGGAGAGAGCAGAAGAGCACCATATCTACTAAGATGTGGCACTGTTATCCTCTCTCCATGAGCTGGCGCATGGTAGACTGCCACGTGCCAATGCACATGCACACACACCATAATGCAAGATGCGTGTGTTCTGTACGGAACAGTTTTTGAACTGGAAGTGCACTTTTCCAGCACAAAACTATCCTCTGACAATTTTCCTGCTTAGTAGTGTGCTGCACAATGCAGCACATATGCAAAGAAGGAAAAACAAGAGGCGATTGAAACATTCCTCCTTGTTATGGCTGCCTCGAGACGGCATAAGGTTTATAGACAGGGATTTGCATCAAAACCAATGAATGCCTGCATGGGAATGCCGATGTACCACCCATGAAACCCCCTCTTGATTCAAACTAATGCAAAGCACTGCATAGCAGAACTCTGGCCCAGATGTACAATAATCTGACACATCAGTACTGATGCACCCGATTTCTTGCGCCCCCCCCCACAGCCAACTAACGACACCATGGGTGTGCTGTATTTACAATACAGTGCACAATGGCACACGTTAGGCCCATAGCATCACCATTTTTCATGCTATTGTGATGCTTTGCTCCACTAGCACAAATTTTGACGCTAGTTGAGCAAAATGCAAGGAGGCCCATACATTTCAATGGGTGCATCCTTTTAACGCCTGCTTTGAGCAGGCTTTAAAAATGACACCAAAAATAGCGCAATAAAATCTTGTAAATTTCATTGTGCCATTTTTGCGGGCCTTGTAACGCCGGAAAACCCCCTTTGCATACATTATGCCTGCCACAGGCATAATGCGTCGCAAAGGGTTGCAAAGTGGCGCAATGCATGCCTTGCGCTACTTTGTAAATATGGTGCCGCGATTTTAGCCTCGTTGAGCCACATTAGCTTTAAAAAAATTATGCTAATATGGCACAAGGAGGCGCTAGGACCTTGTAAATTTGTCCCTTTGTGTTTCTTTGGAAAACTATCCAAAGCAAGTCCTGATATGCATTGGATAGGAACTCCCAGCATAACAATTTGCATTGGGTTTACGTTACAAAAGTAATGCTAACCCATTGCACGGCGTTAGTAAGTCAGGGCCATTGTCTCTGCAGAACGTCCAACTGCACCATGCCATGCGATGGACTATTAGAAAGATTTCTCTCACCTTCTGATTTTTGTTCTAAAAGTAGCATTGCGTGCAAGGCTTGCTTCAGGAATCTTCTTATCTTTTCTTGACATGTGCATAAGATCATTTAAAATATGCAAACAAGCAACCTGAATGACAGAAAGATGCAACCCTAAGTGGATAGGAGTGTTTCCCAATGGAAATGCAAGATGTCCTCTGTGCATGACCAAGCATAACGTCAGGTGGCGTATCTCATCTGATGGCTATGAGAGAGCTGCATTGAAGTGCACCTACCTTGAGCAACCATTACAAAACTCTGCTGCTGACAAACTTTATTTGAAGGTACCCACTCACTGGCCATCAACCATTGAGCAGATTCATAATGGCATTGACTAGAATTTTCTCGAGGCAATAAAAGTGCCCATCAGAGTGTAATTAATGTGTCCGCTAGTTTTTTTTACGTTTGCCTTATTTTTTAAAGCTTTCCAAGCTTACTTACAGCTTTCAGGCGCTGGTGGTGTGAACCTGTCCCGTGCAAGGCATCTCGTTGCCACATATTAACTTTACTGCTCACCAAAAGAATTGGGAGACCACACAGTATTCCAGTTAGTATGTAGTACATGAGTTAACCCTTTCGTCATCAGAGTTACAGGACAGCACTGCTTCCTAAAGCCTCCTACCCCAAACAGATCTCACATTCCAAGAGGAAAGCTAATGACAAATGGGCATTCTATACTTCAGCTGTCCACCCCATGCAGAACAACTTACTCATTTGTGGGTGAGATTTTTAGTAGCACGTCCAGATGTGTTTTTGTATTGATATGTCCATCCCTAAATGTCACACATATATATTCTGCATTTTTCCAACACTCTTCCTTATCCCTCCCACATTAATCTCTGCTTCCCTCTGGTAGGTTGGCACAAAAGCATTCAGGCTTAACTTTGAGTCAATGTGTAAGTATTTATTCAGCACTCAAACAATAAAAAAATCCACACTAATTTAGAAAAATAGAGTAAAATCATTTGATACTGAAACAACAAACATGCAACCAGTAGAGCCGGAGTTATAGATTTTTAAAAGTTTTAAGAAAATCTAGCACCTAAAAGATCAAATTGCCAACCGTGGACATCTAGCCCCACAAGACTGGGAAAAGTCAAAAGGTATGGCCGACCTCGATGGAGTAAAGTTTGGTTACACAAAGTGTATTGGGTCTGATCTCCGCATACTAATGGGTATAGGAGAAATTTCACAAATAAATGTCTGAGAAGGTAAAGTTCAGCAGGCCAAGGCAGATAGTGGTGTCCGAGGAGGAGGTGTCGTCACCGGGGAGCCACTGGGCGAAGCTGCAGTGAAGATTTCTATTTTTGGACTTAGGTCCTCATTTAGATGTTGGCAGTAATGTCCCTGCCATCTAATTTGTGACTGAAAACCTGTCTGCCGCAGGACTGTTTGCCCGCCGTATTTATATGTTGGCGGTCCCATAGCTGAAAGCTTGCATTCGAACCACCGTCTCTGCCAAGAAACACCACCTGCATTGATGACGGGATAGGGAACAGTGGCTGCCGGCGGGATCCCTGCCACCCTTCCTGCTGTGCAAATTTGGTTGTGCATTACTGCAAAGCAAAAGGTGGCAATCTGACCTCCACTTCTGAGTTGGCAGATTTTGGGTGAGGTGGGAGGGGTGAATACTGACCTTTTGTTTATCCTTGGAGCCCCTCTTGAAGCCCTAGTTTCAAGCAGGAAATCAAACCTCAAGTGCCATGGCTGTCCTCTGAGGGCACAGGGCAGGCTTCAGGCAGCAGGGCAGTCCTCTGAAGTACACAGCAGGACCCAGTCCTCTGAGGTGCTGCATAAACTAAAAGTTTGGCATAGTTCTACAGGATTTGCTTTCCCACCTACAGGTGACACAGGGGAACTCAGTTCAATGCAATGTGAACAACTGGTTATTGAAGCCCCACACAACCCCACTCAATACATTGCTGAAGTTGAGTTATTGCTTTTGAGTTATGATGACGCTGAAATGAAGGTTTTACATTTATTAGTGCATAAACGTAGTGCTGCAATAATCAAGTGTGACTTTAACCGAACTAATAAAGATTGTACGGGGACAAAATGTGCCCTCAGAGTAGTTCGCCAACATTTAGAAGCGTGCTTTATATAACGTGATGTATTAGAATTGTACTAATCTGACATAACCGTAAACGTGTGCCATGATTTGCTGTTTGAAATGTTTTAACTTAGCATAACTTTAGTGGAGGCTTCGGCCTAGTTGCCTTGTCTCACGATTTAGATGCTCGTGTTTTTCTAATGTGCTAATAAACGTGTATTCCTGCTTGAAGCTGTACTTTTCCAGTGAGATCGGTTCACATGCTTATCTTAAGGTTTCGTGCCAGCCTGGCATCTTCTTCTTTGCTCCAAGGTCAATCTGCAGGTGCGGACAATGGAAGCTCTGAAAGTGAGTTAATTGGTATAATATGTTGCAACTTACGTACCCGTCTCCAAGGATAATGTATGCCTAGGTAGAAGCTTGAGAACTGTTGTTTTTGATTGGACAATTTGAAGCCAACCTATGAACCCTCCAATGGAAGACCCTACTGGATTTGAACTGTTGACTATTTAAACCTGGTGCACGAGAAGAAAGCAGCCATTACTCGCCATTTTAGCCATTTTTAGCCCATTACCCATTGCACCCATTGAGGACATTAGACATTGCAGCCATTATGGCCCATCTTGCTGACTTCGTCATTTCGCCATCTTCTACGATGCCAATTGATGTTCGACGCCATTTTGAATGAGACTTTGATGCTTTCTCTAATCGAGAGAAAGAGACTTTAAATAATTCTCGCCTTAGAGACTTTAACTTTGATCTGCCCCTTTGCATGAAGTAGTCGTCCTTTATCTTGCCGCTGTGAGGCAATTGCCCCGTCCACCCTACCCCTTTGCCCCGTCCCATGCTGATCGAGAAACGGTACCTGTGAGACGAAGACTTCCTTGAATGCTGATTGAATTTGGTAAATATGAAAGGAAAAATGTACAATTGCATTGTGTTTCTTTTTAGGTAACCAACTGCTGATTTTGATAAGAGCCCTAGTTAGGAGTTTTCCAAATTAATGTTACTAAATTGTTTTTGCATGAAGTCCCACATGCCGATGCTAATTTGAGGTTAGATGAGGATTCCTTTTGTTGCACGATGCAATTTGAGACCTTGTTATGCTGACTAATGTATGCAATTAGCTCATTACAGATTATAGTTTTTGTGATTTGCGTTGCTATTATCGAATGCATTGTTATTCAAATGCTGCATAGATTGCATCTTTTTCGCCGTTATGGACAGCTATTAATGTTCATTTACATATATCATTTGGTGCTGAGACACATTTATATTGTGCTAGCTTTGTTAATATAGGGAAATAAATTCATTAACTTTGAATAAACTGGTGTGGTTATTCATGACCGAAAGGTCATGGTTCTTCGAAATGTTTTCTGGATTAATTGTTAAGTGTTATGTTGATCAGGGCATTGCTTATGTTCGTTATTGATTATTGATTTGATTAAATTGATTGATCTCGGGTGAAGAGAGTCCCACTTGGTCAAAAGATTCATCGACCCAAGAGCGTCCAAATACAGGTAATTTATTAGGCTGGAACGCTCTATCAGTTACTAACAATCCCTGCAAAAGAATCAGAAGCACGTTGGTAACAGAAACAAACCTATTTTGTTATTCACAATATCACACTCACTGCACTAATAAGAACACTTAACTAAAAGCAGATATTACAAAAGAACAAGTCTGTTTTTTCAGTACATATAAAATAACTACACAGGATATTGTAAAAAGCAAGAAGGCATGTTGTGAGCAACAACTATAAAATGAACATTTCTAACATGGATACAATGTAATCTAAAGCCTAACACCATAAAACCTAGCTCTATGTGCTATATTCATAGAGCATGGAAAGTAGAGCAAGTTGCCTTTGAAGTTTCTTGGGAGAAGAGACACGCTGCATACCTTGCTGGCAGCGAAAGGTGTTGTTATCAGCAGAGGTATGAAGGCAGAGTTACCGGCAAAGTGCAAACACGCGCCGAAGTGGTGGCCTTCATCCGGGACCCAGCTTCATCAGTAACAGCTAAGATGTAGCATCTTTGAAGTGCACTGGCATTGGGTGAGACCGTCTCTGGCAGAATCTGGTGTGAAAAAGTAGGTGAGGGACCTACCTGACAAGTGGTTAAGTAGCAGCGCTTCAATACTAAGGCCTAGATTTAGGAAAAGTAGGGATGCACCTAGTTCAGCGCCACGTTTTTTGCGCTCCTAATGTCACCGTGTGTGATGTATTCAAAATACAGTGCACCGTGGCAGTAGTCGAGGGATGAGCGTCACAATTTTTTATGCTAGTCTGGCTCTTTGCAGGCTGCACAGAATGGGAGAAGCACAGAATGGGAGCCTCTTTTTAATGGCTGCACTTATAAGACGTAAAAAAATGCAGACAAAAATGGCACGAAAGAATCTCGTAGATTCCTTTGTGCCATTTTTACGGCCTCCATAGTGCTTGAATTCCCCCCCTTGCATACATTATGCCTGGTGCACTCATAATCAGGAGCAAGGGGTTACAAAGTGTTGCAATGCAAGCATTGCACTACTTTGTAAATATGGCACAGCATGTTTGCCCTTCCAATGCCACATCAGCATAAAAAAATGATGCTAATGTGGCATTGACATGGCGCTAGGCCACCATAAATCTAGGCCTAAATTGAAACAGAGATTTGAATTTCTGACATAAGTTTAGGAATGTCTGATATAGGTAATGTATTTCGAGGTGTGCATCCCAGATGTTTTTTATGAACAGATAAGGTGGAAGGACGTCAATTCAGAATACACTACATTGGCATATGTCTGTGTTTGTTCTTATTTGATCTTCACATGATAAGTAGCCACTTGTCCCAGACTGATGTTCCATCACGTGTTATATCTATGTTATTAGATGAATGACCTGACAGCTTAGAAAGATAAGGTCAGATGACATCTGCGTCGATGACAGACATGACAACGATTCTGCATGATTTGAGGAATATTGTAACTCCCATTACCTAAAATTGAAAAAAGGGACTTCCATGTCTAAGATGGAGTTGGGCCCTATTTAAAATGGAGTTGGACCTTAGGGGCGTTAGGTCAGAGAGTCCTCTGCAGGTCCAGAAGTGAACTAAAGAGTGATACTAAAGGTCCTATTTTAATACCTGGTGACAGCTTATAAATGAAAAAAACTTCTGGAGTTTCCCCCTTCAGAATTTTCTGAAATTTCCAGCCTCCCTGCCTTAGTCCCGGGATATCTGGAGTCACAAAAGGCTAGTTTGAAGTTGTTTTTGTGTGCCCTGAGGCAGTATCTTTGAAGAGCAAGTGGCACTGTGCACAGCTCCACTCCCCCCAGGCTGCCAACACGCAGGCCCTCAATTTTGCGACTGTCTGGTAGGAATACAAAAAGACCAATTACCACTGACACCTATTCATGTGACCCAGGATCAGGATTCTGGCACCAAATAGTTTGGACAAGAAAATGGCAACTTTCTTAGAGTGGCCTTTTCAGAATTGTGACTTAAAATCCGACTTTACCATTAAAGAGGATTTTACATTACAAGTCTTTAGACACCAAACATAAAATTTCTACCTGTTCCAGAACAAACGTTTTCACTTATTAAATATAATAGGGCACCTTTGGGAGAGGTAGGCCGCACAGTAGTGAAAAACCAATTTGTGACTTTTTCACTACCATGATGAGTATAACTTAAATGTACATATCCAACTTTTTAAATACAATGTAGCCTGTCCTCTAGGCTGTTCAGGGCCTTCCTTAAGGGTGGGTTATATATATTAAAAAGGAAAATTTGGGTCTCCCAAAATGTTTAGTTTACCAGGTCGAAATGGCAGTTTAAAACTGCATACAGGCTGCAATGGCAGGCCTGAGACATGTTTGAAAGGCCTACGTAAGTGGGTGACACAATAAGTGATGCATGCCAACCAGTAGCATTTAATTTACACGCCATGGACACATGTTGCACCACTTTACTAGGGACTTATAAGTAAATTAAATGTGCCAACCAGGTGTAAGCTAATTGTACCATGGTTTATAGGGAGGACACAAGCACTAGCAGTGGTAAAATGCACAGAGTCCTAAAAGCCAACAAAAACAGGTCCAGAAAACAGGAGGGTTGAAGGTAAAAAAGTTTGGGGTGACCCTACAGAGAGGGCTAAGTCCAACACTCAGCTCTTTAGAAATAGAGACTGAAACTGATGTACTTTTACAAAAATACAATCCTTTCATCATTTGGCCAAAGTAAATTGGAACTTCACCAAACAGCTCTAAAGAACAAAAAAATGCAACATGATAATGGACTCTAACTGCTCACTCTAACCTCAGATTAACAGAGTAACCAGCAGATCTTCACCATGAGATCCCAACAAATTTCAAGCTGGGTCTTTCCTTATCTGGTACTCCTCCTCGGGGTCCTGGGAAAAAGAGATCCTCTTTTATTCTATCATGTTTTGACTTTGCTAGTGGGCTCTGCATTATACTTATCAGACACCTAATCAACAACTGCCTCTCGAAGAATCTTATTAAAAAGTTATCAGCATTGCTCAGTGGGGAATTTGTGAGCTGTGTCTTATCTCTCGGCATTCTAAAATTGAGACTTCACTGTAAAAGGGTAAACCTCAGATTGACAATGGTTCCACTGTTGATTACATCCTCATTTTAAAGTGACTAATATAGACAGGAGGCCCATTTCTGTGCAGGCATACAAACTCTAGAACGCTGTCACGAAAAACATATTAATAGTCAGTGATTAAATTGAACTGGTATTTGCAGGTGGAGCCCACCTGCACTTATTTTTCCTCAACAGCCTTGGACCAAGACCAAGAGAGGGAAAAACGCATATGGCAGAAAGGACAAGGAAGAGAAATATGGGAAAACTATGGCAAAGGGAGAAATTGGTAACCTACAAGAGTGAGAGAAAGGGTCAGGGAGTGTCTGGTAGTGGATTAAAGAGTCATTAGGTGGAACCAAGACTAGCTGCTTTGGCATTCTGCATGCTGACATTCGGTAGACCTGGCCCCAAGCTTCTGAGGAAAGGTTTGGGTTAAGCACTAATTATTGTCAAAATTACAGCCCTGTGAATAATCAGCAACCATCTAGACGCTACAGCTGACAACAGCAATGCAGACCAAGCTGTTTCCTGAAACCTAATTTCACTTCAGTGCAATCTGCAAGAACCACTGCTCTTTATTTGCAAACTGTGATATTAATATTTTTTGTTTTGAATAATCTTTAGTACACTCAGTTGAGGAGCCATTCAGTGCATAAATCTCATTAACGCATTCAGTCACACCTCTTTCTCATTTTCTCCACACCACAAGTCTGCAGCAACGTAATTGGAGAGCTCTTCCAAATTTCACATTTGAGGGAAATACATACCTCCCATTTGCAACATCCTAACCTCTCAGCTGTGCATAAAAGGACAAGTAGATAAAATTCCACCTTGAAGGCGATTTGGGTCTCCCGACTTCAGAAAGGCGCTAAAAAAATGCCAATACATTACGAAAGAGCACTCTGGGCTGTGTGGGATTTGGTTCAGGCCAGAATAAAGACGGCATTAAGTGAGAGGCAGGGACTTTGAGAACATGTAATTTGGACAGCATGTTGTACATTTTTGCTATTCACAAATACATTTTACAAGTAGTATCTTTAGGACTGTGAAGTCTCCTCACATAAGTTTGCTATGTAAAAAGCAAACAATTGTAAACTACACAAAATTGTAAATTTACATTTGTGAATCAGGCTCTGAAAGTCTAAATGCCCTACAATGAATTCTCTAAGTAAGCTGCCTGGTTGCCATTGATTAAAGATTTCTGAGGCATTATTACATCGTGAGGGCTGCTGCTGAGAGAGGCGATAATTATGACGTGTAATTCTAAAATGTGTCCGCTAGGGGAGTAATTATGTTCACATTTCACAGTAATCTCTTCTCCCCCGAGTAGCGGCTGGCTTTGCTTTCCAAGCTGGATAAAAGGTGTGTTATTTACAAAATTGCTGATGTGTGGAGTAAAATGTATAACTCCAGGCGTTCCTAAATAATATGAATTAACGAATTAAGCAGCCTAGTGTTTTGAAAATTGATAGAATGGATTCACGTGGCGTGAAGGACGCTTGCAAAGCAGCATTACGCAAAAGCAAACCTCACAAATGCGTCAGCAAACTGAGACTAAGTCGGAAGCCATTTTACTCCTGTTTTTCAGGACTTTATTTTAAACATTTTCCTTTTTGTTCTGTCGAGGGCTCTATGGGCCTGTTTAGGAGGGCAAACTAAAATCTTAGAAAATAAGAAGTAACGTAACTTCCATCACAAGGGCAGTTTCCACCCGGGATACAGTCCAGGAAATAACTTTACTACTACTTTTCGAAAGATTGTTCGTCATTACATTCTCTAAATCTTTACTTGAGGGCCCGGTGTATGTAGCTTTAAGGTTTGGGATTTCCTAATAGTGAATGTTATTGATTTGCTATTAGGAAATTGCAAACCGGGATGTATAACAGTGTGTTTAACACTGTTAGCGATTGCCAATGGGGTTGCAAATGACCTGCCTCATCAGTAGTCATGAGGTAGGTCACAATTTGCGACCCCATTGAGAATGGCCGCACTCAAAGGGATGGTGGCCTGCTGGAGAGACAGACCACCATGTCTGTCACTGCTTTTTAAATAAAGCTGTTTTTTTAAATTGAAATGCAGCCCATTTTCCTTAAAAGAAAACAGGATGCATTTCAAACAAAAAAATGAAAAGTTGTCTTTTTCATTTTCTTTTTTTCAGAGTAGGCAGTGGTCCAGAGGACCACTACCTGCTCTAAACAAATAGTTTTGCTTCCATTCACAAAGGGAGGAGTCCCTGGGGACCCCTTCCTGTTTGTGAATGGGTTGTGAATGGGTTGAAGTTGGTGGTAATTGCGCCCATGGCACAACCCTTCCTAATAGCGACTCGCAAACCTATTTTGCCAGTCGGTAAAAGGTTGCTGACTCGCTGAATAGGATTGTTAAATGGGGAAAAGTCTTTTCGCGGTTGCAAATGGCCTGATGAGCCGTTTGTGACTGGGAAAAGGCTTTCAGACACCTGGCCCTAAATCCTTTGCTTTTGTCTGCAATAATTAATCACCAGCTATAGATTTCTAGCAGCAGGAAGGCCAGTTGCACCCAAGGTTTCTGTAACTATTGTCAGATGTATGTGCCTTAACGCATCACGGCTCTCTCCTCCAGAAGATTTGGGGGTATTTATGGAATCGTACCTGGCATCCAGTGCACATCTCACTTTCACATTTTACTTTACAATGCCTTAAATGGCCCTTTTAGTTAGAAGGCTTACTGGTGATTTTCAGGGGTTCAGTTGTACTACTTTGAGAACAAATTGAGCCATTTAAACATAAGTGTTTGATTATAATTAGAGGAATTGAAAAAAATGTACTCCGGGAACTCATAAATTGAGACTCTAGGTGTGACAATGAAAAGGGGGTGGAGTCATGATAAACAAAGTCATGAAAATTGGAGCATGATAATCCATTTGTGAATCTAGGGGCATCTTTATGACAGAGATTGCATTGCTCATGCACTATGCAAAGTTGTGCATGCACATGGCAAGCCTAAAATGCAATTTTTTTAAGCCACGCAAGACCACCTGCAGCACCCATGCAAAGAGAAAAGTGCCTTAGGGACTGTTTCAATTGGTGCCTATAGTTGGCAGTGGTTTGTATCCTGTCCAAGTAGGGACCAGCACTCTATTCAAGGTAAGGGAGTCACACAGCTGAGATAACTCCTGCTCACCCCATTGGTAGCTTGCTTCAAGCAGTCAGGCTTATCTTAGAGGCAATGTAAAAAGTACTTGTGTGCGCACACACACACACACACACACACACACACACACACACACACACACAGTAACACATTGAAAACACCACAAAAGTACTCCACACCACTTTAGAAAATAGCCAATATTTATCTGATTAAAATAAGATCAAAACAAAAAATAAACCAACAAACACAAGCAAAGATACACATTTTCAAAGATTATATCCTAGTATAGCACCAACTGGGGCTATCACGACGTCTTGACAGAGTCGTCTCTAACAGTCTAACGCCACTCCCGCAGGAGTGCAGGACGGTCATGGAGTCGCACAGATCCCAGTTACAGTACATTGGAAAATTATAAAACAAACAAGTTGCACAGAGCTGGGGAGGTGAAGAGCCAGTGCGACGTTGGTTCCTTACTGCCACCGGGGAGGTGAAGTGTCAGTTCCTTACTGCAAGGCAGGGGAGGTGAAGGTGTTGATTCCTTACGGTTGCAGGGGAGGGAATGCAGCATTGGCGGCGAGGCATTGGCTCCTTACAACAAGGTGGAGTCGATGGATCCAGCAGGTCAAGACATGAAGTGTGGACTATACGGTGTCCCGATCACACCACAGGGCCACAGTTGCTGCTGTGGAGTCGGAGTTGGGAGTCACGGATGTCAGTGACATGGCACTCGGGATTCAGACTGTGGCGGGACTTCAGAGGTGCTGCAACAGTGTTAGGCCTGCATTGTAGGTTGGGGTCAGCACTCAGCGGGGACCGCGGCTCCGGTGCAGGCAGTGGCATGGAGTCAGACAGTGGTGCTGGTTCCGAAGTCACACTAGAGTCGATGTGCCAAGTTTCTTCTTAGCTGCAACAGAGCTCACTTCCAAGAGCCCAGAAACTGGGTCTAGCACCACTTGGCAAGTCAGGACTCTCAGCAAGAGAGCCCAGGTTCTGGCAGGTGAAGTCTTTGATATCTCTGAGACTTCTTAACAGAAGGCAAGCTCAGTTCAAGCCCTTGGAGAGCCTTGGAAGACAGAATGTAGAAAGCAAAGTCCAGTTTTTCTGTTCGTGGGACAGAAGCAGCAGGCCAGCACAACTAAGCAACAGTCAGAGTGGCAGCCTCTCTTACAGCATCCAGCTCTTCTTCCTGGCAGAATGTTTTCAGTCCAGAAGTGTTCTATGTGATGTCAGGAGTTCAGTACTTAGATCCATTTCTGTTTTTGAAGTAGACAAACTGCAAAGAGAAGTCTTTGTAATGCACAGGAGCCTGCCTTTCCCTGCTCTGGCCCCGGGCACACTCCATGGGGTTGGAGACTGCTTTGTGCAAGGACAGGCACATCCCTATTCAGGTGCAAGTGTCAGCTCCTCCCACCATTCTAGCTCAGGAGGAATCACCAGGCTACACAGTCCCCACAGGCACACCTCAGCTCCCTTTGTGTGACTGTCTAGACTCAATTCACAAACAGCCCAACTGTCATGCTGACCCAGACATGTATTCCATAGATAGGCAGAGGCACAAAATTGTTAAGCAAGAAAATGCCCACTTTCTAAAAGTATAATTTTCAAACTTACAATTCAAACACCAACTTCACCAAAAGATGCATTTTTAAATTGGGAGTTTCAGAGACCCCGAACCCCATATCTCTTTCTTCTTCTAATGGGAAATTACTCCTAAAAGATATTTCAAGGCAATCCCCATGTAACACTGTGGGAGAGATATTCCTTGCAATAGTGAAAACCCAATTTAGCAGTATTTCACTATCAGGACATGTAAATCCCACCTTTTGAATACACTGCACCCTGCTCAGTGGGCTGCCTTGGGCCTACTGTATGACTTACATGTAGTAAAAGGGAAAGTTTGGGCCTGGCAAGTTTATGCAGTTGCCAGGTTGAAATGGCTGTTTAAAAACTGCCCTCACAGACACTGCAGTGGTAGGTCTGCGACATGTTTATAGGGCTACTCATGTGGGTAGTGATAACGCGTCCAGCCCTTATAAATTTCTTGTACCTGGACACATTGGAGGTCGGTGAACCTTTTAGCCGAGTTGGGCTCTCCTCATCCTCGAATAGTCTGGTTACTTAAATCAATAATCAATAACTGTTGTACGCGATAGCCAATACTCAATTAATAGATCAAAATAACACATTAGGAATCAATAACAGTTGGTATTTCGATGCACCATAACCTTTCAGTCATGAATAACCACACCGGTTTATTCAAAGTTAGTGAATTTATTTCCCTATATTAACAAAGCTAGCACAATGTATATAAGTCTCAAAACCAAATGATATATGTATACGAACATTACTAGCTGTCCATAGCGGCGGAAGAAACGCAATCTACGCAAAATCTGAATAATGATACATTCAGTTATGGCAATACAAATCACTAATATAAGCAACTGAATTTGACTAATTTCATACATCGGTCAGCATGACAAGATTTCAATTCAACATGGTGCATCAATTGCATACCTCGACTAACCTCTAATTAGCATTGGCATGTGGGGCTTCATGCAAAACGAATTTAGTCAACACAAATTTGGAAAACTTCTAACTTGGGCCCTATCAAAATAGCAGTTGGTACCTAAAAGGAAAAACACAATGCATAATACAATTATCCTTTCATAGTTACCAATTACAATCAGCATTCAAGAAAGTCTTCGTCCTTCAGGTACCGGTTCGATCGGCATGGGACAGAATTTCAAAGGGGGCAAAGTTAAGGGTAAGTTTCCTTGCAGCAGCAAGGAGGATGGGGCAAAATTACTGCATGGGCAAGACAGGGCAAATTAAAGTTAAAGTCTCTAGGGTGAGAATTCTCAAAGTCTCTTTCTCTGGAATGGAGAAAAGGGCATCAAGATGTCGTCTAAGATGGCGTCTGGCATTTGGCTTCAAAGATGGCATCAAGGAAAATGGCTGACTTCTCTTTGTCCAGTGGGTTTAAGTAAGAAACATTCCAAATTCTGCAGGGTCTTCCATTGGAGGGTTCATAGGGTGGCTTCAAATTGACCAATTAAAATGTCTTTCTGCTAGTACTCATTTATGCATACATTGTCCTTGGAGCCTTGGAACACAAGTTGCAACATAGTTTGCCAATTATTTTGATATCTGTACCCTCATTGTCCGCACCTACAGAGACTGACCTTGCTTCAAAGGGGATGAAACTTGCCTAGTACGAAAACTTGGAGATAAGTGTATTAGTCATCTCTACTGGAAAAATACAACTTCAAGCAAGAATATATGTTACTTACATTAGTTTAAAGAAAAGCCACGCAGTTAGAATTTGAGACCAGGCAACTAGGCCAAAGCCTCTCCTAAATTTAAGCTAAGCACAAACAGTTTCAATAAGAAATCATTGGCATACATTTGCAATTATGACGGATTACTAAATTTTTCAATTCTTCATGATTAATAAAGCACGTTTATAATATTGGTGAACTACTCCGAGGACACAATTTCCCATGTACATTATTTTCTTTACTAAAATCACACTACATTATACGATTTTGGTTACATGATATATGAATATATGTAGGACCCTCTTTTTCTGCGTCATCAATCCCTCCTCTGATGACTAATTATGTCATCACATCAAATCTTCCCACAAATTTTATTCCATTAAAATTCTGTTTTAGTAATTTGGCATTTCAGTCAATTCCCTCTTTCTTTTTGTTCCCTTTGATTTCTCTCTGTATATTTCTACTATTTTGTTTTCTATTTTCTCTTCTCTTTTCCTTTTGTTCCTTGCTTTCAATATTTTGATAGCTTTCCATATTCCCCAAATACCTAATAAACAAATTAATATTATCAATATTCCTTTTATTATTTTCAGTAACAATCCGTTCCAAACGTTGCTGAGCCAATTTCCCACCGAAGCAAATCCTTTTCCAACCTTCTCCCATACTCCTGGTTCTTTCAATTCCTTTAAATCTATACTTTCATTAGTTAAGTTTGTAAGCATCTTTCTAATTTGCCCATTGCTGTCTGGTATATATGTACAACAGTGACGTGTACCAAGCATTTTGCAAACGCCGCCATCCTTTGCTAAAAGAATGTCTAAGGCAAGCTGATTTTGAAGAGTCATAGCTCTTTCTGCAGCAAGTTCAGCATCCATCAGGATTATAGCTCCTGAGAATTTTGTCAGCATGTTATCCACAATAGTAGACAACTTTCGTATTTTGATTGAATACAATATGACTCCTACTGAAGGAATCATTGCTCCAAATATATCTCCTACCACACCAGAAGCTGTCTCTCTCTTCTGAACATGATGTGATTTAGACAGCTTTGGGAATTTCTTTAAGTCGTCCAGTTGATAAACCTTTGGGAATACTATTCCCAAATAACATCTCCCATACCATCCTTTAGGAAGACGATAATAGGCGTTAAGTCCACAAATATAATATACCCCTGGAATAATCGTGTCTTGTCCATTCAGCATGAACGTCCATTTAGGTTGAAACAAAAACGTATGTTTACATTCACTCGTTCCCACAAAAACTGTGTCATAATATGATTTATGTCTATGAATACAGAATCTCTCTACGTGTAATGTATCTAAAGCTATTTTCCCTTGTGTCTTTATCGCGGCAAAAGCATAGTTATCTACAGATGTCCTTTTGTGTAACTCCCTTTCTAATTCCTCCTTCATCTCTTTCCTCCTATCGTCAGTGTTATCTAAAAAGGTTATCTCCATCGATGAAAGCAAGCATGTAAGGTTCTCTCTATGTGCTTGAGCTGTGTGAAAAGGTGACAATGGCTCAAAGAAGCCCCTCATCAATTTTATATAATAATCTCTGGCTATTTTACTCAGGTACTCGATTATGGGGACATATGCAAATGTAACATCATAATTAGAATAAAAGTAGTGGATATACTCCTGACCATAAAATCTGGACGTTATTATACTACATGTAATCCTGTACATAAGAGGCATACTATGATATGTCACCCCTTCCACTACTGAGGTAGGTATTTGTGTGCACACATAACAATCTTTCGCATCTATGGTCTCGACATACTCACTCAGCAAGCGATAGAAAACATTAGACGAAAGTTCCTTTTTATCATGCAGATGTCTTTCATCTTGTTCGAGTCTTTTTAAAGCTGTTAGTTCAGTATTAGTAGCAGGTCTAGAAGTAAAAGCATCATTCGTCCCTTTCTCATGCTTCCCATGCATTCCAAGAACTATTGCTACAATGATTAGTACACATGCAGTTATTAGACCTATACACATGTATTTACAACACTTCATTTTATGCCCCTGTGTAGTGTAGCCTGTCATGATCTGTATAGAATCAGAAAGTTGAAGACACTTTATCAAATCGGATTTGCAGATATATACAAAGCTGAACGAGTTCAATGTTCACACAGTTTTCTTTAGCAGCTTCGTCTTTTATCGGTTTAGCAGCTTTGTCTCAAAATCGGTTAGCAGCTTTGTCTCAAAATCGGTTTCAAAGTCAATCAAGTTTAGCAATGTCTTAGCCGGTTTAATGTCTTATCAATCAGGTTATCAATGTCTTATCCGGTAAAGTTCATGGAGTTTTACTCCTCAAGTGCCAAAGTGAAGTTCTGCCTCTTCGTTCTCGAGACTGAGGGATACGAATTCGTCTGACCAATCGTTAGTGGCTATGTATGCCCACTCCGGACCGGAATACCTTCTGCTCGGTATTCTCTTTCTTTTCAATTTTGCATCTCCCTTTGATTCTCTTTCGCCGGTGCTTTCTTCCTTGGCTGAGTATTTCTCTTCACTTGGTGTTGCTGTTTCAACAGACACTTCTTTTCTTTTGTCTTTCAACTTTGGTCCTTGACTCTCGCTTAATGTATGTCTGATCCTTAACTTTACTGGCGATACGCTTTGTCTCGGTTTTGCACTGATTTCGCCTGATGGACCTGCAACCACTTCTGGAAGGGTTTGGACACTTTCACTCTATTCTATCTTGTCTCCTCTCTCTAGGAGATCAATCAGGTTTTCCTATTTCTTTTCTGTATCGTCTGTTTCTGGGAAAGCCCTCCTCTGATCAGGCTCTCCTGCTCCTTCACCTGTCTCAGGCCTTTTGTCTCCTTCACTTATCTCAGGCTCTTTGTCGCCTTCACCTATCTCAGGCTCTTTGTCGCCTTCAGGACCTTCGTCACTTTCTGAGGCTTCTCCTTCGATCTCCTCAAATGGATCGGTTGTTTCTTCTTCAGAAAATATTTCTCCTTCCTCTATTTCTACCTGTTTGCCTCAGGGTCCTCTTCGTTCTGTCCCAGTGCCTGTTACTCTCTTGTCAGACACTGGCGATTTCAGTGCCTCAACTTCCTCTTCTGTGGGGCACGTCACCCTTTTCGTGTGACTGGCGTGAATTCAGTTGGGAACTCCCGCACACTTCACAGTGGTAGTAGTCGTCAGAATCACTTGGAAAGGTCCTTTCCAACGAGGTTCCAGGCACGACTTCCTCACGTGCTTCTTTATCACGACCCAGTCACCTGCTTTCAGGGTGTGTCCTGGACCTTGGATCGGTGGCAAGGTGGTTGCCTCCACCAGGTGAGAAAAAGAGCGTACCACATCAGCTAGACCTTTGCAGTAGTCCAATACCATATCATCTGTAATATTCAAAAGAGCATTTGCAGGAACTGCTGGAAGCCTCATGGCTCTGCCCATGAGGATCTTGTGCGGGGACAGTCCAGTTTTCCTATCAGGGGTGTTTCTCATAGACATTAATACCAAGGGCAATGTGTCAGGCCATTTCAAGTTTGTTGATGCACATATTTTTGCCATCCTCGATTTCAATGTGCCATTCATTTGCTCCACTAATCCTGAGGCTTCAGGGCGGTAGCTACAATGCAACTTTTGCTCAATGTTCAGCGCTGCACAAAGCAATTTTATTACTTCGTTATTGAAGTGACTTCCCCTATCTGATTCTAAGGAGATCGGGAATCCGAAATGTGGTATTAGTTCTCTCAGGAGTAGCTTTGCAACTGTGAGACTGTCATTTCTGCGTGTAGGGTATGCTTCAATCCAGTGACTAAAAATACACACAATCACCAACACATACTTCAAGCCTCCGTGCACAGGCATTTCAATAAAATCCATTTGCATCCTGCTGAATGGATCTCCTGCCCTCCCAATGTGGCTCAAATTTACTACTGTCCCCTTTCCTGCGTTCATTTGTTGACAAATGACGCAACGATGGCAAACTGCTTCAGCAACTTGACGGAATTTGGGGTTAAACCAATCAGTTTTAAATAATCTGACCATGGCATCCCTTCCAAGATGAGCCTGTCCATGGTAGAATCTGGCCAATTGCGTCAACAGACTGTTTGGCAGAACCAATTTCCCTTCACTTGAAACCCACAAATCATCTAGTTTCTTTACACATTGCAATTTGGTCCATGAGAGTTTCTCATCTTCACTAACATCGTTCTGCAAGGACTTCAATTCATCCATTGTATCTACAACCTTTAGAGCAAAAGCTTCACTTGCTTCAAGTTCTGGCTCATTTATCGAGTTCCATTCATCTCTGAGCAATATGCAGTTCAATGCGCAAAACCTTGCGACTTGATCTGCATATCCATTTCCCAAAGAAATGTAATCCTGTGATTTTGAATGTGCACTGCATTTTACCACTGCTACTTCTCCTGGTAACTGGATGGCATGTAACAATTCTCTTATTCTTTCACCATTTTTCACCGGTGATCCTGAAGAGGTCATGAAGCCTCTCTGTGACCACCACTGTCCAAAATCATGTACTATTCCAAATCCGTATTGGCTGTCAGTGTAAATGGTGACTTTAATTAATGCAGAAAGCTGGCAAGCTCTCGTAAGTGCCACCAGTTCTGCTACCTGTGCAGAGTAAACTCCTTGAAGCCAAGATGCTTCCAGAACACCTGTTATTGTACATACAGCATATCCTGCTTTCAATATTCCTAGTGCATCTCTTAAACATGAACCATCAACGAAAATTACTTGATCATTTTCTTCCAATCGGGTGTCTTTGATATCAGGTCTTGGTTTTGTACAAAATTCAGTCACCTGAAGACAGTCGTGCTCGATGTCTTCAGCGTTCTCAATTTCGACATTTTCACTGGGAAACAAGGTTGCTGGATTCAACGTAGTGCATCTTTTCAGCTGCACATTAGATGATCCCAGAATTATTGTCTTGTACCTTGTAAGCCTAGCACCAGTCATGTGCTGTGTTCGGGAACGTGTCAAAAGTATCTTGACCGAGTGAGGGACCATGACTGTTAAAGGATGTCCCATCACTATTCCTTCACTCTGATTTAGACTGATACCAACTGCTGCTACGGCACGCAAGCACCCTGGCAGTGCAGCTGCGACCGGATCCAAAGTAGCTGAAAAATATGCTACTGGTCTGTTTATGCCACCATGGGCTTGAGTCAAGATAGACAAGGAACACGCATCACGTTCATGACAAAACAATGTGAAAGGCTTTGTGTAGTCAGGCATACCTAAAGCTGGAGCCCTGCACATGCATTCCTTTAATTCAATAAAAGCATCCATCTCATCTCCTTTCAGCTCTATTTCATCCTGAGCATCTTTCTGGGTCAGTTTCAGTAAAGGTTTTGCTAGAGTTGAGAAATTGGGAATCCATTGGCGACAATAGCTCACCATTCCCAAAAACTTCCTCACCTCTCTTCTCGTCTTCAGTGGATTCACTTGAAGTACACTTGTTATTCTTTCTTTCATAATTCTTCGTGACCCTTTCTCTATTTGGTGACCCAAATATTTCACTTTCTTCTGGCAGAATTGTAATTTTGATGGAGACACTTTGGCGGTCATTCTGACCGCGGCGGGCGGCGGTAGCCGCCCGCCATGCGGTCACCGCCATTTGGCCTCTCCGCGGTCAAAAGACCGCAGAGGCCATTCTGGCTTTCCCGCTGGGCCGGCGGGCGCCCGCCAAAGGAGCGCCCGCCGGCCCAGCGGGAAAGGCCCTGCAACATAGAAGCCGGCTCCGAATGGAGCCGGCGGTGTTGCAGGGGTGCGACGGGTGCAGTTGCACCCGTCGCGATTTTCACTGTCTGCTATGCAGACAGTGAAAATCATGCTGGGGCCCTGTTAGGGGGCCCCTGCACTGCCCATGCCAGTGGCATGGGCAGTGCAGGGGCCCCCAGGGGCCCCACGACACCCGTTCCCGCCATCCTGTTCCTGGCGGTAAAAACCGCCAGAAACAGGGTGGCGGGAAGGGGGTCGGAATCTCAGCGCCGCCATGGAGATTCAGCCCAGACAGGGGAAATCCGGCGGGAAACCGCCGGTTCCCCTTTTCTGACCGCGGCTTTACCGCCGCGGTCAGAATGGGCAGGGAAGCACCGCCAGCCTGTTGGCGGTGCTTCCGTGGTCCTCCACCCTGGCGGTCGATGACCGCCAGGGTTGGGATGACCCCTTTTGTGTCCGTTCCTTCCCAAATGGTTCAGTAGGGCAATAGTATCTGCTGTACAGTCACTTTCTGTCTTGGATGGGATTAGCAAATCATCAATGTACTGTACCAAGGTTGATTCGAACGGTAATTCCAACGATTCCAAATCTTTCTTTAGAATCTGATTGAAAATTTATGGTGACTCCGAAAACCCTTGAGGAATTCGACACCAACTGTAGACCCTGTCTAGGAATTTGAAACAAAAGAGAAATTGGCTGTCCTTATGAAGAGGCACAGAAAAGAACGCTTGTGACAAATCGATGACTGAGAACTAGTCAGCATCACAGAGTGCTTGAAACATTATCACAGCTGGATTTGGTACTACGTGACAACATTTGACTATTATGTCATTTATCTTCCTCAAATCCTGAACAATCCGGACCTTTCCACTCGGTTTTATCAGTCCCATAATTGTTGAATTACATGGACTGCTTAACACTTCTTTTAGTACTCCCTGTTTTGCGAACTCATCAATGAGTTGGGCGACTTTCATAAGGGTGTCTTGCGCCATATGGTATTGTGGGGTCTGAGGAAAAGTTACATTGGGTTTTACATTCACTTTCACTGGTTTTACTCCTTTGACCAATCCTACTTCTTTCCCTGTCATATCCCACACTTCCTTTCCGACTGTTTCCTGTAACTCAGCAGGAATATCTGCTTCAGTGAGCATTGGATAAAGAGTAATCAGGGGATACTCTTCATTGACAGTTTCCACTTCGTCCCCTCCTACACTGTCCTCTTCTTTCCCATCACTGTTTGTCTGAATTTTAATTCCATCATTTGAACACATAATCTAACACCCCAATTTGCACAATAAGTCTCTCCCTAATAGTGATATCGGGCTTGAGTCAGACACCACAAATTTATGTGACCCTTGATAGTTACCGATCCTGACTTGCACTGGATCTGTAATTGGGTTTGTCAGGTACCTATTTGCTACTCCCACTACTTGAACTGTTCTCCCTGAAAGTGGCAAATTTGGTACTTTGATGCTCCTAACAGTAGAGCGTGTAGCTCCTGTGTCAACCAAGAATGAAACGTGATGACCCATAACTCTTCCTTCCACATACGGACCCTTTTGATCAACTTCCAAAGATGCTGCAAGCATACAATTTCCCTCCTCATCTGAACTTTCACTCTCCCACACATCGTTTATTCCATTCTCACTGTGTAAAGGGAATTGGTGTACTGTGTCATTTTGGTTCATCACTTGACCCGTGACCTGTTGAGGAAGCATTACCTGTTGCTGATTCATTGGTGCTAAGGGTATTTGCATTTGCTGATTAGGTACCATGGGAAACTGCTGTTGCATTGACTGCAACTGTGCCATTTGCGCACGGGGCATTTGCACCTGTTGCAATTGTATGGGTTGTAAACCCTGCATCTGATTCATATTATTCTGGAAATTTGGATTTGGACCTCTCAATTTCGGTCCTCTCATATTCTGAAATGAATTGACATAATTGTTTTGCTGACCTACACCTTCTTGCACCATCATTGGGCACTCCCGTTTCCAATGCCCGACGATTCCGCACATGTGACATGACATCACCTTCTTCATTGCCTGTATACCATTTGGAATCATAACAGTATTTATGTCAGGACCATTATTCACAAAACCTCCTCGACCTCTGCCTCTCATCTGCGGCTGAAACATAGCATTTCCCTGCTGTTGCTGCTGCGGCATCTGTTGTTGAAAACCTTGCAAACCTTGTAAACCTGTTTGAGCTGCTCTAAGCTGCATCACCATCACCTTTTCTTTCAACCTTTTCTGTTTTGTCTCAATCTCATCACTGCAGTATTTCGCATAGTTCAACACTTCATTGATAGATTTTGACTGCCAACAAATCAAATGCATTTTAATCATCTGACTGACCTCGGGTCTCAACCCTTCCACAAATCTGAACACGAAATGGAGCATGTCCTTTGCCTCAATCGTTTCCGTGCCACTGTAATTTTTAAACACTTTCAACAATCTCTTATAGTACGCATGTATAGACTCTTTAGCCTCTTGTGCTGTTCTGTCAATCCTCTGCCAATCCACATTTTTCGACGCAACCTTGGTTTTCAAGTGCTCGATCACCTTATGGTATAAACTCATTACCGTAGGCGATGGTGCACCTGTGTCCCTATCTCTTTCTGGTTCACTCGTCGGCAAACCTACAGCCCTTTTACAGTCTTCCCATAAATCTGCCGGAACCACAATTTCAAATAAGGTATTCAGGTCTTCCCAGAGACATTTTGCAAGTTTCACAAATCTATCTGTTTGTTGATACCATTCAATCAGTTTCTCTCTTAATTTAGGGAAATCATCCGTGAAGGATTGAATATCACACCTGTGCCATGGTACATGTACAAGTTTTCCCCCTGCTGTTTCTCTCATTGGCAACATGGTTATCAGATCGTCATTTTGTTGTACTTTTTCGTTCCGATCTGGGGTACTTTCCTTCTTTTTGTCTTTTTTCTTAACCCACCTGCTTTCCCACTTATCTAGGCATCTCCAGACCTAAGCGCTCTGTAGTATCTCCTTAAGGTGCGTTTTCATCCCTGCCGATCTCATGTGTTCAAAATCTTTTGTCTCAAAGTCTAGCCTGTAACTTCTGCTCAAATGTTTAGTCTTACCTATATCAATCTTGTTTCTGTCTGCAATTTCTTGTAACTTCTTATGTATGCTGCTCACTTCTCCTGTAATCCTAGGGCGCATGTATCTCAGCTCTTCTTCTGTGTATGATTCTAACCTGTTCAGACCCATTGTTCCCTCCACTAGTTCATCTGCCTCCATGCCCAATCTTATTTTATTCAGGTATTCCTCTCCCTTCCCGCTGGATGTACTCTGTGGGGAGTTCAGACTGTTGAACCATTGTGTTAGCTGTTGCGCGTTCAATCCCATCAGTGTAGCACTTACCGATGGTTGCTGTAACGTTTCAGTGTTTGAAGTTAACGGCACCAATAGTGGTGGGTTTGACCTTACCACAGTTGACGGAGCGCAAATTGGAATTGGACTAAATCCCGACAAGGACCCAGATCCATTTGGCAGTGTTGCTATCGCAGTCGTTTCTGGAGTGTTTTCTATACATCTTCTCCCTGTCTCACTTTGTGTCATTACCCCTTGATCGCATAAGTTCGGGTTTGCCTGTATATGCAATGGTACTGGCGGACCCACGGTGATAGGCAGAGATATTGCATCTGGATTCTGTCTGTTCCCTGAATTCTCTGGCATGTTAATCCCCACATTATGGTTCATCATTACTGGCATTCCTAACTGGCCCTCTGTTACTCGAGTGTGCCTCGGCACTTCTTGTACCTGCTTTTGAGGCATCAAAAAAGGTGTTGATTCGGCTTGAATCAATGTCGGTCTTTGGTAACTCTGTCCCCCTTGAGCCCCTAAGCCAGAAGTTGTCCCCAAGTTATGCTCATCACAGCAGTGTCTTTGAACCTGCGGCTGATAAGTATCGGCAGGTTTCAATTTATGTACATCAGGATATATTCTCTGAACTTGTGGTATTTGTGGTGAAAAAGGCATATTGTGACCGTTCTGCCTTTGTGATATTCTCAAATTCGGTGTTACATTACCCTGTGTTGGTTCTGGAGGGGCAGTACTAATGCCTGATCCTTTTTCGCTTTCCACATATGGTGGCGGGCGATCATTCAGCAATTGTATAATAAACTCCTCATCGTCTGACTCGTCTGACCTTTTCGAGTTTCTGTTATTCTCTCTATCTCTGGACTGACTCCTATTTGTTTTATAGGTAGCTTTCCTTCCTTCCGTCTCTGCTTCATCAGTAATTGCTGGAAACAATTTAATTCCCTGTAGTACGTCTGATCTCCAAACCTACTGTGTGCTATCCCATCTAGCATCCGCTAGTGTCTTTTCTACTTTTCTTATTCTTGTCTCAAATTTATTTTGTTGTTGGTTTCTAGCTATTAACTCCCAGATTGCTAGTGCCTCAAACTGTGGTGGCCTTGGAGGTACTTTCATGTCATATAGCGCAAATCTTAGATTCTCCAAAACCCTTAGGTTAAACGACCCATGGATAGGAAACGCTACACTTCCATGCTTCTCTGTTAATTTGCACCATTGCTTTAGCCAAAGACATGGTGGTACACCCTTTTCCTCAATCACGATGTAAGCTGGTGTACACTCAGGCGGTGTTTCTTCTCCGTCATTTGCCTTAATATAAACATCTCCCCTCATGGCACTCTTAAATGCTTTGAAAAATTTCATCTTTCAGTCTTTTATTTTTCTAGAATAAGTAATCAATAAGTGACTTTAACTCTTCGCTTGCTTTTCCTCACCAATTGCGATTCATGGACTGCGTCCAATCCGTGCGCGACCCTTCTTGCCAACCAACCTATCTCAGCGCGGCTCCTAGTGACGTCACACTCACACACTGCGGCTGACAAAGTCCTGCGGCTTGTCCTCCTTCATTCAGCTTCACTCAAAATTAATTTCTGCAATATATCGCGAGCACTTACCAAAAGAAGAAAACAAATCTGTCGGTTTACTACAGGAAAGGTAATACAATCGCTTCAGAAACCTTTGGGATTTTTCACTAGCCTCTGCAGTTATTCCATCTTTCTCGGTCTCTCACTTTCGCAGGCAAAATTTGACCCGCAAACGTTACTCTCAACTGATCAATGAACTATACTAGCGCGCTTTAGAATTAGTCAAATCTCAAAGTCGAAGATTTTCTTTCATGCCTCAATATTCCTACCGACTTGTTGACCACGCCCGATCAACCTACTAAACCTGAACAGATTACAACATCAATCAAGTGTCTCATACACTTTTCAACATACTTCGGAGTCTCTTGACCTCGCAGGGCCCGTCTCAATATCAACAACCATGTGGGCAATTTTTCCTGCACAAAGCGCTACACACATGTGAAGTTCGACGACTTCCCTACTCTCACACTTTGGAGTCACACTCCTCTAAAACTTCAACTGGAGTTCATAACCCCCCTAAAATCCTCACAAACTTCTCAATTCATCTGCGGCAATAAGCTATGTAAGCGCAAAAACCCTAACTTCACTCATACCGTCACTAGAAACGCCGAAAACATTCTCACACCTCCATGTCCTCCATTCGCAAGCTCCGAGATCCCGGGAAAGTCATTGGGGACTTAGGGCATCATCATCTTTCCAACTTGTTTTATCAAAGAAAATTCTAATTTAACTCCGTCTATTGCTCGGATGGGGTCCCAAAGGGCGAAACCATCAATCTCTGCTACCATCTACTGATAACGCGTCCAGCCCTTATACATTTCTTGTACCTGAACACGTTGGAGGTCGGTGAACCTTTTAGCCGAGTTGGGCTCTCCTCATCCTCGAATAGTCGGGCTACTTAAATCATTAATCAATAACTGTTGTATGCGATAGCCAATACTCAATTAATAGATCAAAATAACACATTAGGATTCAATAACAGTTGGTATTTCGACGCACCATGACCTTTCAGTCATGAATAACCACACCGGTTTATTCAAAGTTAGTGAATTTATGTCCCTATATTAATAAAGCTAGCACAATGTATATAAGTCTCAAAACCAAATGATATATGTATGCGAACATTACTAGCTGTCCATAGCGGCGGAAAAAATGCAATCTACGCAAAATCTGAATAATGATACATTCAGTTATGGCAATACAAATCACTAATATAAGCAACAGAATTTGACTAATTTCATACATCGGTCAGCATGACAAGATTTCAATTCAACATGGTGCATCAACTGCATACCTCGACTAACCTCTAATTAGCATTGGCATGTGGGGCTTCATGCAAAATAAATTTAGTCAACACAAATTTGGAAAACTTCTAACTTGGGCCCTATCAAAATAGCAGTTGGTACCTAAAAGGAAAAACACAATGCATAATACAATTATCCTTTCATAATTACCAATTACAATCAGCATTCAAGAAAGTCTTCGTCCTTCAGGTACCGGTTCGATCGGCATGGGGCAGAATTTCAAAGGGGGCAAAGTTAAGGGTAAGTTTCCTTGCAGCAGCAAGGAGGATGGGGCAAAATTACTCCATGGGCAAGACGGGGCAAATTAAAGTTAAAGTCTCTAGGGTGAGAATTCTCAAAGTCTCTTTCTCTGGAATAGAGAAAAGGGCATCAAGATGTCGTCTAAGATGGCGTCTGGCATTTGGCTTCAAAGATGGCATCAAGGAAAATGGCTGACTTCTCTTTGTCCAGTGGGTTTAAGTAAGAAACATTCCAAATTCTGCAGGGTCTTCCATTGGAGGGTTCATAGGGTGGCTTCAAATTGACCAATGAAAATGTCTTTCTACTAGTACTCATTTATGCATACATTGTCCTTGGAGCCTTGGAACACAAGTTGCAACATATTTTGCCAATTATTTTGGTATCTGTACCCTCATTGTCCGCACCTGCAGAGACTGACCTTGCTTCAAAGGGGATGAAACTTGCCTAGTACGAAACCTTGGAGATAAGTGTATTAGTCATCTCTACTGGAAAAATACAACTTCAAGCAAGAATATATGTTACATTAGTTCAAAGAAAAGCCACGCAGTTAGAATTTGAGACCAGGCACCTAGGCCAAAGCCTCTACTAAATTTAAGCTAAGCACAAACAGTTTCAATAAGAAATCATTGGCACACATTTGCAATTATGACGGATTACTACAATTTTCAATTCTTCATGATTAATAAAGCACATTTATAATATTGGTGAACTACTCCGAGGGCACAATTTCCCACGTACATTATTTTCTTTACTAAAATCACTCTACATTATACGATTTTGGTTACATGATATATGAATATATGTAGGACCCTCTTTTTCTGCGTCATCAGTAGCACAATCAGTGCTGCAGGCCCAATAGTAGCATTTGACTTACTGGCCCTGACCATACATGGTGCACTTGCATTTTAGCACTGGTCAGCAATGGTAAAGTGTTCAGAGTCCTAAAGCCGACAAAAGCTAGTCAATACAAATTGGAGGAAGAAGCCAAAAAGTTTGGGGATAGCCCTGCAAAAGGGCCAGGTCCAACAGAGACCAACATGGTGCAAAGGTGCCTGTGTTGGCAGTAGGCAGCCAAACGGCATGAGTATAGGGACAAAGGCAGGAATGCACAGTATTCTTTTAAATACAGTGCATTCCTGCCCCTTCCCTGTCAGACAGCACAGCAAGGTGATTTGATGTGCTGCTCTGCGTGACATGTCCACATATATGGCCCTTATTTTTTTAAACGTATGCCACAAAGAAATTGACTACAAGGACACACCTGACTTTAAAGTGTTTCTGCCTTACATAATTGGTCACAAAGAGACTGCATTTTAAAATATCTTCAGGAGTTAGGGCACGTGCTGCAGAGATCTTTGGTTGTCCAGCAATTTTTATGGATAATAATGGTAAGAGAACTCTGGTGGGTAACCCACTTGGTGGAGCAATCTGTATTTAGTCCTGGTTTTGACTCAAAATAGCATAGAGGGTTAATGTTGTTGCCTCAAGCAACATGTGTACTTTATGTGGATAGGTAAGCAGGTTACTGCATTTGGCACAGAGATCCTATGTTATTTGTAGCCATAAATTTAACAATGGAAGCACTCAAGCCTTATATGTAAAAACACTAAACTCACAAGACAGTTATTCCATTCGTAACGTTTATCCTCTTCTTTATTTGTTCTTATTTAGTAGCCACAGCCAAGTCAACATGTGTTTCATCTGGTTACATATCTCCCCCTTTTACATATAAGGCTTGAGTGCTTCCATTGTTACATTTATTGAGGGATAGCCTTGTGGCTTTTTAATCTAGGCTGTTTTGGGGAACAACCTAGGATAGCACCGTCTACAGAAGACTTTATATAGGACACAATAGTGAGCGCCTTATTTTCTTAAAATCCTCTTTTGTAACATCCACTACTTGTAGCCATAAATTGCAGTCCTTCTAATCTAGAAAGTAAACTATGGGCCATCACAGCTGCACATAAGCTGCAAAGCCTGATTGTATTGTTTCTCAAGCTGTTGTTATTCTATGGTAGCTAAACAAGATTCGTTTGGTTAATAATAACATCTTATTAATAGAGCCATCTCCAACCAGTATGTTGTGTTTTAACTCCTACATTTGTGTTTCTTACAACGAGGCATTCTCTACATATAGGCAGCAAAAGGATCACCTTCTGACTTCTCACCCACGCACACAAAGCCCTCCACGACAAGGGACCGGAATACCTCAACAGACGCCTCAACTTCTACGTCCCCACCCGCCCCCTCCGCTCCTCTGGCCTCGCACTCGCCGCCGTCCCTCGCATCCGACGCTCCACGGCGGGTGGGAGATCTTTCTCCTTCCTGGCGGCCAAGACCTGGAACTCCCTCCCCACCAGCCTCAGGACCACCCAGGACCACTCCGCTTTCCGGAGACTCCTAAAGACCTGGCTGTTCGAGCAGCGATAACCACCCCCTTTGTCCCTAGCGCCTTGAGACCCGCACGGGTGAGTAGCGCGCTTTATAAATGCTAATGATTTGATTTGATTTGATTACAACCCTGGCGGTTGGTGTTAAAGCGGCGGTAATACCGCAAACAGGTTGGCGGAAAAAAACATGGGATTACGACCGTGGCGGAAACCGCCAACATAGACATCCACTTTAACACTCCGACTGCCACAGCGGTAGAAACAAACAGCGTGGCGGTCACCGCCAACAGACAGGCGGAAGACAAAGTACCGCCCACCCTATTACAAGAGGCCTATCCGCCACCTTTTCCGGGGCAGAACCAACGCTATCAAAAGAACAGCGGAAACAGTACACAGAAGGTAAAACACTCACCTCTCGACACCCAACGAGGAGCAAGGATGCCATGGAGCCTGAACTACACGTACTGCCCATGTTGGTTTACCCCCTCTTCTACAAGGAGTACGAACGGCGGCGGCGACCACGGTGAGTACTGCACCTACAACACGGGGGGGAGGAAACAGAGTGACACACACACGCAACACGCAACACCCCCAACCTCACCCTCACACACAACAACATACACACAAATACATGCAGCAACATTACATATACACCCCCCCACCCCCTGGAAGAACGCAAGGGCAAAAGGAAATGATTGTAACCATTGTAATCAAGAAAAATCCATTATTCAAAAGTCAGAATTCTGTATATACAAATATGTACACCAACTGCACTAGTCCGGATAGTGTACTAATCATTGTCCGTGGACCACTGGGCCCATAATGCATGGGCGAGGCACACACATGATACCTGAATCGAAACGGAGAGAACACTGCTGGGGCATCAGATCGAAAATATACAGGCACCTCAGGGGGAGGGGTGCACCACAGCCTGATGAACGCATGACACCACTGCTGCACAAGGGGGCTCCATGCCCATTGATGTATCCTGGGGAGTGCAAAGCCACAGTCTTTCAAGTCTCTCCAGTGGGTGCTTTGCCCACTGCTTTATCCTGGGGAGTGCAAAGCCACCGTCTCTCAAGTCTCTCCAGTGGGTGGTTTGCCCACTGCTTTATCCTGGGGAGTGCAAAGACACAGGGCCTGATTACAACTTTGGAGGACGGTGTTAAACCGTCCCAAAAGTGACGGATATACCACCTACCGTATTACGAGTTCCATAGGATATAATGGACTCGTAATACGGTAGGTGGTATATCCACCACTTTTGGGACGGTTTAACACCGTCCTCCAAAGTTGTAATCAGGCCCACAGTCTCTCAAGTCTCTCCAGTGGGTGGGTTGCCCACTGCTTTATCCTGGGGAGTGCAAAGCCACAGTCTCTCAAGTCTCTCCAGTGAGTGGTTTGCCAACTGCTTTATCCTGGAGAGTGCAAAGACACAGGCCCTCATTCCAACATTGACGGGCGGCGGAGGCCGCCCGTCAATGTTGCGCGTCAGGAATACCGCTCCGCGGTCCAGAGACCGCGGAGGGTATTCCAAGTTTTCCCCTGGGCTGGCGGGCGGCCGCCGAAAGGCCGCCCGCCAGCCCAGGGGAAAACGACCTTCCCACCATGAAGCCGGCTCGTAATCGAGCCGGCGGAGTGGGAAGGTGCGACGGGTGCTGTTGCACCCGTCGCGTATTTCACTGTCTGCAAGGCAGACAGTGAAATACATTTTGGGGCCCTCTTACGGGGGCCCCTGCAGTGCCCCCGTAAGAGGGGCATGGGCACTGCAGGGGCCCCCAGGGGCCCCGCGACTCCCCCTCCCGCCATCCGGTTCTCGGCGGGAGAACCGCCAGGAACTGGATGGCGGGAGGGAGAGTCGGAATCCCCAAGCCGGCGCAGCAAGCTGCGCCGGCTTGGAGGATTCCTTGGGGGCAGCGGGAAACCGGCGGGAGACCGCCCGTTTCCCTTCTCTGACCGCGGCTAAGCCGCCGCGGTCAGAATGCCCCGCGGGGCACCGCCGGCCTGTCGGCGGTGCCACCGCGTCCCGCGGCCCTGGCGGAAGTAATCCGCCAGGGTCGTAATGACCACCACAGTCTCTCAAGTCTCTCCAGTGGGTGGTTTGCCCACTGCTTTATCCTGGGGAGTGCAAAGCCACAGTCTCTCAAGTGCATAACAGTCTCCACTGGTTCTGGAGGGGGCCTGGTGCCCAGAGTGCTTCATGCTGCCAAGGACTGAGGTAGTGAATGTCATTCTCGACTGGTTCTGGAGGGGGCATGGTGCCCACAGTGCTTCATCCTGCCAAGGACTGAGGTAGTGGATGTCATTCTCCACTGGTTCTGGAGGGGGCATGGTGCCCAGAGTGCTTCATCCTGTCAAGGACTGAGGTAGTGGATGTCATTCTCCACTGGTTCTGGAGGGGGCCTGGTGCCCAGAGTGCTTCATCCTGCCAAGGACTGAGGTAGTGGATGTCATTCTCCACTGGTTTTGGAGGGGGCATGGTGCCCAGAGTGCTACACGTGCAGTGTGGCTGGTACAATTCCCTCACCTGGGTGTGCGTGCCACAAGATTTGCGAGGTTAAGGTAGCATGATACGTCATGGAGGCAGTGACATACCCCACACTGCTGCGGCTGCGCCTTCCACCTGCAGGTGTAAACAGTGATGGAAGAAATGGCTAATGGAAGCTAATGGAAGGGTCCAGGAACTCTCCTCCAGCCTCAGACAACTGACCACTGGGGATGGTAGCCATGTCAGCGGTGGTGCCTGTGTCTGAGGACGCCGCGGGGCAGGTGGCGTGCTTGCGGCGGTGTCTGTCGCGGTGGTGCTTGTGGCAGTGTCTGTTGCGGCAGTGCTTGCGGCGGTGCTGGCGGCGGTGCATGGGTCAGCACATGCAGAGGGACACAATAGGACGTTTCCTGCAGCCTCGGATGGCTGCCCATTGGGGAAGAGGCTGGGGACTGTCGCTGAGGCTGTAGACGTACTGGGGGCGGTGCAGGTGGCGGTTGTGGTGGCGGTTGTGGTGGTGGGGCAGCTAGCAGTGTTCGCTGCCGTACAGGTTGGCATGGTCGTCGACAGAAAGTGTGACACTGGTCCCTCAGTCGGTGCCACCATGCCCTCTCCTGACCTGCTCTTCAGCTTTTGGACCTTCCCCAGCTTTGATGGTGCTGCAGTTGTCTTGCCACTATCCCCTTTGGTTTTTGCTGAGTCCTTGGTGGCTGGTACTTTCGGCTTCTCCCTCCGGGATGTGGGCACCTTTTTCACCTTGGCAGGTGGTGGAATGTCCTTGCCATCGCTACGTGGCACACTAGCAGCCCTGATGGGTGGCCCACTCCATGACCCTGCAGTTGCTGGCACCACTGTGCCTGGGGATTTGGTGGCTAACGTGCTGGGCTGGGACCTGGAAAGCCTGGCCGTAGGGGAAGGACGGGGGAGGTGTAGGGAAGAGGTCAATGTTAGCCAGGAAGAGTTTCTTCGACACACTGGGACGGGAAGATGGAGGGGGTTTGGGAGTGGAGGTAGAGGTAGTGGTTGTAGGAGGTGTACGTCTGCTGAATTTGGGTGAAGGTGCATGGGCCGGAGGCTGTTGTGAGGTGGATGGCTGTTGGGTGGGTGTGTGCCTGCGTTTGTGTACTTTGGGAGGAGGGCTCACAGACACACTGGGAGAGGACACTGGGGATGTGTGCATGGTAGTGGGGGTGGTGAGTGCACGTGAGCATTGTGTGGTGATGGGCGTGCTGGTGATAGAGGCAGTGGCTGAGGATGTAGTGCCTGCAGGTGTGAGTGGAGACGAGAGAAGGGGGGGAGGAGGAAGACGTGGAGGAGGGGGACACAGTGGAGGCAGTGGATGTTGCTGTGTCTGCATGGGGATGGTGCTTGTGTGAGTGCCTGTGGGATGTGTGGTGCTTATGTTTGCCTGAGCCACTCTTGTGTGTTGATAAGTGTGCATGCTGGTCTGATGGTGTGCTTGGGATAGGCTGAGGTACAGGGGATTGGGTCTGAATGGAGGAAGTTGGAGAGGGGAGGCTGGACACAGGGACAATGGCTTCCATCAGTGCTGAGGCCAGAGCCTGAAATGCTCTCTGTTGGGCTGCCTGGCCAGAATGAATGCCCTCCAGGTATGCATTTGTTTGTTGCAAATGCCTCTCTACACCCTGGATTGCATTCAAAATGGTAGATTGCCCAACAGTGAGGGATCTCAGGAGGTCAATAGCCTCCTCACTGAGGGCAGCAAGGCTGACTGGGGCAGGGCCTGAGGTGCCTGGGGCGAAGGAGATGCTCACCCTCCTGGGTGAGCGGGCACGGGACACACGCTGAGGGGCTGCTGGGAGGACGGTGCTGGTAAGGGGGTGGCAGCTGTACCTGTTGATGCGCTGGGCACAGAGGTGCCGGCCACCGCAAGGGAGCTCCCATCAGAGGAGGAGACGCTGTCACTGCTGTCTGCTCCTGTACCCGCCTTGGAGCTCCCCTCGCCCTCCGTCCCACTGGTAGCTTCAGACTCCGTTGTTTAACCCTCCAGGGCCAAGTAGGTTGAAGCTCCCTCCTGCTCCGGTGCCAATGCTCCTCTGCCTGATGATGCTATTGCACACAAGAACAGGGAGACCACAAAAAGGGGGGATGACAGTAGAAAGACATGTTCAGTGCATGCAACACCACTACCGTTGGCAGACACAACACACATGGAGCAGTCCTCTGCAATACGCCATGCACTAACAGTTGTTATAAATTTCAGCTGACCATGGGGTACGAGGCCTAAGACCAATTGCTGGACACCTGGAAATCACAGCAGCCTGACTAGGTGTAGATGGCTCTTCCCACTGGTGGGGTTGGGGTGCTACATAGCCTGCCTCACAAGGGACCTTGCCTGCCAACTTTGCCCTGGCCGAGGGGAACCCACTGCCCACCTCCCCCACCCAGACACCTCGTAATGCGCGCAGAGTCAGCTGAATGAGAGTGTACTCACCCCCTTGTGGCTGCTGTGATGCCCTGAAGCGCCCATCCAACTCCGGTTAGGCCACCGCCAGGATCCAGAAAGTCAGGGGGGTCATGGTGCGACGGGCACCCCTCCCACGTTGGGAGGCCATCCCCAGCTGGGCCTCCGCCGTCTTCTTGCTCCAGGTTCCCAGGGCCTCCCTTCTTTTACGGCAGTGGGTGCTCCGTCTGTGGTAGACCCCCAGGGTCCGGACGTCCTTGCCAATGGCATACCAAATACCCTTCTTCTGGTGGGTGCTGATCTAGAGGAATGGTACAGGGGGAAAAGGAAATTACTTACCCGTCTGGACCGTCATACTCATTGCCCCCCAGTTCCCACACTTTCCCTGATGCACATACACTCCCCATCCGCACATGCAGGCCTCAGCCCCCCGTATCTTCCATCCACACCACTCAAAACAGGCATTGCCCATGCAGCATGCTCACAGTGTACTCACCTATTTGTCTGGCGGACCATACAGTTGCGTGTACTGGGGGAGGACCCCATCCACTAGTTTCTCCAACTCCTCCGAAGTGAAGGCAGGGGCCCTTTCCCTAGACACATGACCCATCGTCGCTTCCAGACTGAGATCACAGCAGCACTTGCAGTGTAGGTCCTCTCCTGTTGAAGGTCAGGTATCAAGTGAGTGAACAGACAGAAAATGGCGGTCACGTCCGCGGCGGTGCATACCGTCACCGCCGGCATACATCATTCTTGACTCCTGGGACCCATAGGGCCCAATGTTAACCAATGCAGGATTGCGCCGTAGTCTTCGACCGCCCACTGCGACGGTGTAGAACGCCAGTGCAGTTACCTCATATCCCCTTGTCCCACCTTACAGGTGAGACAGCTGCCATTTCAGGAGGCCACATGGGATGGATGTTAACTGCTTCACACCTATCTCTGCCGGGAATATAGACAGATACCGGCACATTGCGGATTAATAACGTTTCTGAAAATAAGACATTGTAATACCTCAGTTTCGGATGGCTCTCTGCTCGCTGTTCTCCTCCATAGGGCATGTCCGCTGGGGCAGGTGATGAGATGGTGGCATCGCCCGGTGTACAGACCCCTGGTGGACCTGTCGACAATGGAAGAGAGACACATCCTGGTCACATACAGACTTGATCATGCAACAATCCAAGAACTGTGTGCCCAGTTGGAGCCGGACCCGTTGTCAGCTATCCGCCATCCCACAGGAATCCCCCCTCTAGTGCAGGTCCTGTCTGTACTCCATTTCCTGGCCAGTGGGTCTTTTCAAACAACAGTGGCCATGGCATCAGGCATGTCCCAGCCAATGTTCTCTAACGTGTTGTCCAGAGTGTTGTCTGCCCTGCTGAAACACATGCGCAGCTACATCGTTTTCCCTCAGGTGGAGGATTTGCCCACAGTGAAAGGTGACTTTTATGCCCTGGGACATATCCCCAGCATCATTGGTGCCATTGATGGTACGCATGTGGCATTTGTACCCCCCGCAGAAATGAACAGGTGTACAGAAACCGGAAGAGCTACCATTCAATGAATGTGCAGATGGTGTGTTTGGCAGACCAGTACATCTCCCATGAGAATGCCAAGTATCCTGGCTCTGTGCATGACGCTTACACATTGAGGAATAGCAGCATCCCTTATGTGATGGGCCAACTCCAGAGGCACCGTGTGTGGCTAATAGGTAAGGGCAAGGTCCCAATACAGTTGACATACATTTCTGCGTATGGGGTTGTCCCTAAGGGTTAGTGTGTGTCTAACAGTTGTCCCTCGACATTTGCAGGTGACTCTGGTTACCCCAATCTGTCATGGCTACTGACCCCAGTGAGGAATCCCAGGACAAGGGCAGAGGAACACTACAATGAGGCACGTGGGCGAACTAGGAGGGTGATTGAATGCACCTTCTGCCTCCTGAAGACCAGATTCTGGTGCCTCCATCTGACAGGTGGCTCCCTATACTACTCACCGAAGAAGGTGTGCCAGATAATCGTGGCCTGCTGTATGCTGCACAACCTGGTTTTGCAATGCCAGGTGCCTTTTCTGCAGGAGGATGGGCCAGATGGTGGTCTTGTGGCAGCTGTGGAGCCTGTGGACAGTGAAGAAGAGGAGAGAGAAGAAGAGGATACCGACAACCGAAACAACATCATCATGCAATACTTCCAGTGAGACACAGGTAAGAAGATGCCACTGCTTCCCACATCTCATTCTATTGTTGGAACTTGCATAAGTGTGTCATTTTTATTTAGTGTATGGACCTTGACTTGTCACTTTGACTTTCCATTTCACAGATTTGGGTCCCACTTTGTGCCCTCTGCTATTTTTACTGCTGGCCTACAGCTGTGTTACATTGGTATGCGAACAAGTAAATTGACATTGCTATATTCCATAGTTATTGCAATTCCACATTTGTGAAAGCACAGACTGACTCTAGATTGTTTTGTGATTGAAGTGTGTTTATTCCTGTGCAAATAAGTGGAGGGGGTTATAAAATGGGCTGGGGAGATGGTGGAGGAATGTCCATGACAGAGTCCAGTCTATTTGTTTCACAGGTGCATTGTCCAAAGGGGCATAGGAAGTGGAGCAATGGCAGTTTAAGGATGGACAGGGTGTCAAAGTGGGACAGAAGGGTGACATTCAAGGGTTCTCATTTCCTGGCGGGGGTCTTGGCAATGTTCTCTGTCTTCTTCCTGGATCTCAGGGACCGTTTGCGGGGTGGTTCTCCATCTGCACGGGGTGGGGTGCTGGTGTCCTGTTGTTCCTGTGACAGTGCCTCCTGTCCACTAGCGCCGGTGGAGGTGGAGGGCTGTTCATCATCCATGCTAGTGTCAGGGGCCCCTTGTTGTGCCACTGTGACCCTCCTGGTGTTGACAAGGTCTGCCAGCACCCCTGCAATGGTGACCAGGGTGGTGTTAATGGACTTCAAGTCCTCCCTGAACCCAAGGTAGTGTTCCTCCTGCAGCCGCTGGGTCTCCTGAAACTTGGCCAGTACCGTTGCCATAGTCTCCTGGGAATGATGGTAAGCTCCCATGATGTTGGTAGGTGCTTCGTGGAGAGTGGGTTCCCTGGGCCTGTCCTCCCCCTGGCGCACAGCAGTCCTCCCAGTTTCCCTGTTATCCTGTGCCTCTGTCCCCTGAACAGTGTGCCCACTGCCACTGCCGCCAGGTCCCTGATTTTCTTGGGTTGGTGGGTTTGCCTGGGTTCCCTGTAGTGGTGGACACACTGCTGATTGACGTGTCCTGGGGACAGAGGGATGGGCCCGCTGGGTGGGTGCTGTGCTGGTGTTTCCTGATTGGGAGGCTTCGTGGTGGCTTGTGACAGTGTCAGGGGAACCGACTGTCCCGAGGTCCCAGATGGGCCGGGCTGGTCATCTTGATCCAGTTGTGCAGAGCTGCTGTCATCACTGTGGGCCTCTTCTGTGGGGGGACCCGATATGTCTGGCACCTCCTGTCCGGTGACGTTGGGTAGGGGTCCTGTTGGGGTGTAAATACATAATTATTGTATCTGTTTGTGCCATTGTGTGCAATGGGTGAGTGACCCTCTACTCCTGTGCTTGCATTATTGGCTTGGTCCTTGGTGATTTTGGGGCATGAGTGAGTCTCTGTAGTGGACATGCTTTGGTGATGGGTGTCCATGCATTGGTGTTACATGCAGGGCTTGGTTTTGGGATGTGTGGGTTGTGTTGGTGGGGTATCTGTGGGTTGTTGGGATGATGGGTGTGAGGGTGGGAGTATGTGATGGCATGGAGGTAGGGTGGGGGGGATAAGGTAGTAAAGATTTGCCTTACCAGAGTCCAGTCCTCCTGCTACTCCTGCGAGGCCCTTAGGATGCAGTATTGCCAAGACTTGCTCCTCCCATGTTGTTAGTTGTGGGGGAGGAGGTGGGGTTCCACCGCCATTCCTCTGTACAGCAATCTGGTGTCGTAGGTCGTTCCACCTCTTTCTGATGTCATACCTAATTCTTGGATGCTGTCCCACTGCGTTGACCCTGTCGACAATTCTGCGTCATAGCTCCATCTTCCTTGCAATGGAGGTCTGCTGCACCTGTGATCCGAATAGCTGTGGCTCTACCGGACGATTTCCTCCACCATGACCCTGACCTCCTCCTCAGAGAACCTGGGGTGTCGTTGAGGTGCCATGATGTGGTGTGGGTGATGTGTGAGGTGGTGTCTGTTGTGATGTGTGAGGAGGTGTGTTGGTGTTTGTTGTTTGAGGTGCGTGGATGTTGTGTAAGTGATGGTGTTGTGTGCCTGTGGATGCTGGTGTTGTTTTAGGTAGTGTATCTCTCTGGCGTGGTTTCAAAATTCTGGTAGTAAGGGTTTGTGGGTGATATGGGTGTGTGCTTTATATTGGATTGGGTGTGTGGGTGTGGTATGTGTATGTGTATCAGGTGTGTATATTTCGAATTGTCCAATGTGTTTGTGTTTTGTACATGTGTGTGTATTTTGAGCGCGGCGGTGTGTACTGCCAATGGATTACCGCGGTTGAAAGACCGCTGCGTTGATTCGTGTGTCGGCTTTGTTATCGCCAGTTTATCACTGACCTTTGGTGTGGCGGACTTGTGTGGGTGTCTGTATTGTGGTGGATTCTGGGCTGTGGGTTGTAATACCTGTAGCAGAATTCCGTGGCCGCAGTTGTATGTTGGCGGTCTTCTGCACGACGGTAAGCGGGATTTACCACCAGGGTTGTAATGAGGGCCATAATGCCTACCAGTAAGTATGATATGGGACTCCTACTCTCTGTATCCCTTTTTGTCTTATGTAACATTTTCTGCACTTTCATTTACACTTGTGCATGATTTAATGTCCCTATATAATGTTTGTATGACGTTAGCTCACTAACAACACCCTACACTGGGATGCGTAGTGCTATAAAAGAAATAAAAAAACTCAGTATTTGCTATTTAAATCTTCAATTGTGTGATTACTCATACAGAGTAGCTAGAGTAAGTGTTACAAACTGGTGGGTGCATATCTTTTATATAGAGAGGTTGAACTAAGTCAAAAACATGCCTCCAAATCAAGCTTTCTCCTCAGTAAACTAACCACTATAAACCACACTTTCATGAGTAGATTGATGCATGGTTTAACCTTCAAACAGCTCTAAGCACAGAAAGCAACACAACCCATTGTTTTCACATTTTGATTTTCACATCAGAAAAGCTCCAGTTGTCAGCAGCTCATTCTAAATGGTACACTTGAGAAACTGAAATGGAGTCCAATTGGCCCCAAAGTATTGATAATGTTGGAGGCTCAAAGCACAATCAAGTGGCCAATATTAAAACTACAAATCCCTACACATCAAGCCCCAAATTCTTGACTCCCTTAACGTATCAAATGCTGGCTCAACCCCATGATGAAGTTAAACACTTGCTGGCTCCTATAAACGTCCTTACTTTATGCAAAAAACATGTAGATTATGAGGAAAAAGTTTTTGGAATCACATTTTGTCATATTCACAACCTGTCCGTTATTGCTCTTAAGGTGCGACGGTTTCAAACAAAAGAATTCTGAAATGGTGAGGAAAATCAGGGATGATGTGTGCTGAAACGCTGGATTTTGGAACCAAGTTTCTCTGCAAGCTGTCCCCTTACCATCCATTTATGGAAAATGGAATGTCTTCCATAAATTTGTGGAACCGCTTTTTTAAACTACCAGTTGTTCTGAAGCACACAATAGAGCACAACAATCCTGCAGACCTTGCCAAGGAATCTGAACTGGGCATTCAGGAGCCTGAAAGTCCACTCCTCAGGACACCTCGTTTGCAATTGGGCCTTGATGAAATGGACTTTCTCTTGCATTGTGGGTTCCTCAGAGGTGCCACCAGCCAGGTATGACTAGGATACCTTGAGTCACCAGAAAAGCATAAAAACAAAAACTAACTTTAGAATTATATGTATGGCTTCCCACATCATAACACTTAACATGTCTGAAACATAATAGATGACACTTGCCAACAAGGCAGGTCTTCCTTGAAGCAAAGTTTGCCATTTATTGTGGTATATTGCTGTTACGTAGCAGCAGCAAGCCATGGGTAGGACGAAGAACTCTTGCACAGACATTGGTGATATAAATATCCACAATGCAAACCACTTGCACATTGATGGTCTGGAAATGCTTCTGGTTGTGGTACACCTTTACCTGTTGATGAGGTGACACCAATATAACATGGGTGCATGTGATATGCCTCTCAAATTATAAAACTCAGTGTACTCATGCATGCACCCAAACTTAATTGGGGGCAGCTGCAAATGTTGGCTGGACATCTATTTGAGTCTTCCATTGTATTCTGAAAAGTTCCAGTTGAACAGAAACATAACACTGCTATGATCTTCACAATAGGTGGTGTGGCAGTCTGAATTCTAATTTCCCACAACAATTCTGATCTCCGTGGTGTTGTGGTCAGCCTGTATTTGTTAATGATGTGTTTTTGTGCATGGTCTGTTAATCCAGATGTGGGTCTTTACACGTACATTAAAATAATGTTTTCCTTCTCCACCTTGCGTGGGGTAGTTGGCATCGCTGGATAACAGATGTACAATTAGTAAGGGATATAGTGGTAGAAAGTCACATTTTTATAAAATGTAAAACTTATCTGTTTAAAAAGCAGTCACATGTCATTTGGCTACAATGTGAGTACAATTTGTAAAGTGACTCGCCCACAATAATATAATTTGCTACAGACAAAAGTATGTTTGAATTTTGATTGAGTCTATCTCAATTAACCTAGGGCCATATGTACAATTTACATGTCGCAAAATACTGGTTGCTATTTGCGGCCTGGACTTTTTGACCAGTAAAGAATTTCAATAACCAACCTATGTAATAATAGGCCAGTTCATAAAATTGTGAATCGCAGTTGGCCAGGATGTAATCTACCTCATGCATATTAATAAAATAGGTCGCAAATTCTCAGTCACTGAGATTGGAAGTCATCAAAGGGATGGTGGCCTGTTGTGATCACAGGACAGCATGTCTGTGATTGTTTTTTAACAAATCAACCATTTTTTTAAATGCAGCCCATTTTCCTTAAAGGACAGATTGCTTCATTTAAAAAGATTTTTTTTTTTTTTAATTGAAAATGTTTTTGTTTAAGGGGTTCTCTAACCACTGACTCGCTCCTCTAAACAACCTTTTTTCTTAACTTTCACAATAAGGAAAGAGCACAGAGGGGACCACTTCCCTTTAACAAATGGATTACTACTTCCTTTGAGGTGTCAGTAAAGAACACAATAAATGTTTTGCAACTAGATTTTGGTCACAAAACATTGCTTCATTACAGGGAGTGCAGAATTATTAGGCAAATGAGTATTTTGACCACATCATCCTCTTTATGCATGTGGTCTTACTCCAAGCTGTATAGGCTCGAAAGCCTACTACCAATTAAGCATATTAGGTGATGTGCACCTCTGTAATGAGAAGGGGTGTGGTCTAATGACATCAACACCCTATATCAGGTGTGCATAATTATTAGGCAACTTCCTTTCCTTTGGCAAAATGGGTCAAAAGAAGGACTTGACAGGCTCAGAAAAGTCAAAAATAGTGAGATATCTTGCAGAGGGATGCAGCACTCCTAAAATTGCAAAGCTTCTGAAGCGTGATCATCGAACAATCAAGCGTTTCATTCAAAATAGTCAACAGGGTCGCAATAAACGTGTGGAAAAACCAAGGCGCAAAATAACTGCCCATGAACTGAGAAAAGTCAAGCGTGCAGCTGCCACGATGCCACTTGCCACCAGTTTGGCCATATTTCAGAGCTGCAACATCACTGGAGTGCCCAAAAGCACAAGGTGTGCAATACTCAGAGACATAGCCAAGGTAAGAAAGGCTGAAAGACGACCACCACTGAACAAGACACACAAGCTGAAATGTCAAGACTGGGCCAAGAAATATCTCAAGACTGATTTTTCTAAGGTTTTATGGACTGATGAAATGAGAGTGAGTCTTGATGGGCCAGATGGATGGGCCCGTGGCTGGATTGGTAAAGGGCAGAGAGCTCCAGTCCGACTCAGACGCCAGCAAGGTGGAGGTGGAGTACTGGTTTGGGCTGGTATCATCAAAGATGAGCTTGTGGGGCCTTTTCGGGTTGAGGATGGAGTCAAGCTCAACTCCCAGTCCTACTGCCAGTTCCTGGAAGACACCTTCTTCAAGCAGTGGTACAGGAAGAAGTCTGCATCCTTCAAGAAAAACATGATTTTCATGCAGGACAATGCTCCATCACACGCGTCCAAGTACTCCACAGCGTGGCTGGCAAGAAAGGGTATAAAAGAAGGAAATCTAATGACATGGCCTCCTTGTTCACCTGATCTGAACCCCATTGAGAACCTGTGGTCCATCATCAAATGTGAGATTTACAAGGAGGGAAAACAGTACACCTCTCTGAACAGTGTCTGGGAGGCTGTGGTTGCTGCTGCACGCAATGTTGATGGTGAACAGATCAAAACACTGACAGAATCCATGGATGGCAGGCTTTTGAGTGTCCTTGCAAAGAAAGGTGGCTATATTGGTCACTGATTTGTTTTTGTTGTGTTTTTGAATGTCAGAAATGTATATTTGTGAATGTTGAGATGTTATATTGGTTTCACTGGTAATAATAAATAATTGAAATGGGTATATATTTGTTTTTTGTTAAGTTGCCTAATAATTATGCACAGTAATAGTCACCTGCACACACAGATATCCCCCTAACATAGCTAAAACTAAAAACAAACTAAAAACTACTTCCAAAAATATTCAGCTTTGATATTAATGAGTTTTTTGGGTTCATTGAGAACATGGTTGTTGTTCAATAATAAAATTAATCCTCAAAAATACAACTTGCCTAATAATTCTGCACTCCCTGTAGATACTGATTTGATATTTGGAAGGAACACCTGCAACATCCCAGAATCCGATTTTAGCAGTTAGAAAAACTTCTCTGACTCATGAAATGGGATTAGTAAATAAGGAAAACAATTTCAAACAACAAATCAGAGCATTTGTGCCAGTTAAAATGCAAATGCTTAGTACATCAGGCCCCTAATTTTTTAATTTAAACATTCAAACACTTTTTAAATGTACTGGAAAGAATACAAATATTTGTAGAAACTACATTTAAAATGTCCCCCCAAATAACTGTCTCTCTGTCTGTCTACCCATCCATCCATGAATCCATCCATTAGAATAGGTAGTGTAATGCTATTTGTTGAAATAGGGGCAGTACAGTTTTTGATAGAAGCAACAAACAACCACATCAACAAGCCAGGCAGAGGGATTTTCATCATCCACATAGACTCCATTAAATGCACCACTGCCACAGACAACACCAGCTCAGCAATGGAACATCACAACTTCATTATCCAAATAGGTGAGAAATCCACCTTTGGTGGAAACCTTGTGTACCGTTCAAAATGACCTGAAACCACCTTCTTCAGCTTCATCACTGATTTCATTGACCCCCTTGCCAATGTCTCAAAGCACTACATGCTCTTGGGTGAACTCAACTTCCACCTCAATGGCATAAGTGAACTGAATTTCACCAACGTCCTCGATAACCTGAACAACATCGGCCTCACCCAACTCAAACATGCTTGCTATCACATTGCAGGGCACACGATTGCTTGATTCCATGTTCACCTTGAGCAAAAGCATCAAATACAGCAATACCACCAAACTCACATGGAGCTACCACTCAGTTGTCCAGTTCATCACCATGACCCCCATGCCGTCCCCCTCGATGCAACCCTACGCCATCCATCGCAGCCGGAACAAGACCTCAGAGACCAAATGAACTAATACCCTTACACTCAACCCACCCAAACACCACAACAACATGAACCAGGATGTCAGAAGGTGCTTCAACACCTCGATCACTGAACGAGCTGATATCATTGTCCCCATCAAGAGCAAGAATCACAGAAGATCCTACAAGAAAGGCAGTTGGTACACCCAGGGCCTCAGGAGAGCCAAAGGCCACTGCAAGCGCCTTAAGAGAAGGTGTCGCACCAACAAAGACCCAGCCGACAGAACCACCTACAAAACAGCACTCAACCTATACCACTGCCAACTATGTGAGACAAAAAAATCCCTGACATCTTGCATCAAAGCTAACGTCAATTACAGTAAGGAGCTCTTCTTCAGGTCAAGGAATTCACCAACCCTGCAACAAGCAACATATCTCCCTCTCAGGACCTATGCAACAGCCTTGCAGATTTATTACGCTCCAAAATCACCAACATCTACAGAAACCTCAACACACATGACACCATCTGACCTAAGCCCCCATATCTTCAACCAAGAAGCATCTAGGATTGGTCTTGAACACTCCACCCTACTCAGCATCTCACTGGGCTCTGCCACCTTCTCAGAAGACTGGAAGCACACAGAAATCAAACCCCAGCTAAAGAAACCTTCAGCAGACGCCAACGAACTCAGCAACTACAGACTCATCTCCTGCTCCCTTTCCCGGCCAAAATCTTTGAAAAAGCCATGAACCAACAACTCACCATCTACCTGGAGCACAATCACCTCCGCAGTGACTCCCACTCTGCATTCCACAGCAACCACAGCACAGAGACAGCCCTGATCATGGCCACAAATGATTTCCTGGCCCTCCTTGTTCAGAAGTGATGCCAGTTCAACTACGCATTCATGGCCCTCCATGACTCCAGACCCGCCTACATCAATCACCACCTGAGATTCCACAAACCCTCCATACACCTCTGCTCTGCCTACATTGTGCTGGCCCATACCTCCTGCATACAGTGCAGCAGAACATGAGGGCTCTCCTTCTCCTACCATACAGCCAAAGCCTGGATCAGCATCCCCTGAACCTCAGGCCCTCCCCTAATTTACAGAAGTTCCATGTGATACTGAGAACCTGGCTCTTTGACTGAGACCCTGTACTCTGCCAGCACTTGGAATCCCTCATGTGTGACAAGTCACACACTAAAAGTCAACTGATTGATTGAACATAACGAATGACTGATGCTTCTGTCAGTGACATACTTTCCCATCCAGCATATTGTCAGATATGCCCTGACAAGGATGTTTTTTTTCCAGACAGACCAAGCATGGGGGATACCTGACATATCTGTCATTGATGGTGAACTAGTAACCCAATGCTGTACCTTGCTTTTTCCATCGGATGCTGTCCTTCTTTGGTTAAACAGGTACCTAATTGACAGAATCCACCATCCACTGTTTAAGCACACAATGACTGCCAATCCATCACGTTGTTGTACCTGTTTTTGAAGGCCATTAGGTCACTCTCCTCCCCACCACCCTATGTAAAGGCCCTCTACTGCTGCTGCTCGAAATCATCTGCTGGAATTCACAATAGCTGAAAGAACTGATGACAAGGCCTCCAACTCAAAACCAGAGGAGTTTAAAATTCTTGCAGAGGAGGCCCTGACCAGCTATGCACATATACATGGCCCAGCAAAGAACCAGGTAAGTGAACAAAAAATAAAGCCCATACATTTGTAATTATTCTAACAATTATTTGAATATTGTTGAATGTTAGAAATGGGGTCTTTGGTTGGCAGCCAGGTTACCCCCTGCCCAAGCAAAGACCCTCACTCTAGTCAGGGTAAAAGAGAATCATCCTCAGCTAACCCCTGCTCACCACTTTGGTAGCTTGGCACGAGCAGTGAGCTTAACTTCAGAGTGCTAGGTGTAAAGTATTTGTACCAACACACACAGTAACTTAATGAAAACATTACAAAATGAAACAACACAGGTTTAGAAAGATAGAAAATATTTATCTAAACAACACAAGACCAAAACAATAACAATCCACAATACACAGGTCAAGTTATCAGTTAAAAACCAAAAAGAGTCTTTGTGTAATTATAAACACAAAGCAAACGCTGTTAGCGTGAAAATGTACCTTAGGTCCGTCAAAAATAACACAGCACGGGCGAGTGTGTGTCAAAAAGGGCTTGCGATGCGTTGATTTCACTCACAAGCTAGACCTTGTGTCGTTTTTCCTTTAGTCAGGTCGGCGTGCGTCATTTCTTCTCTACGCAGGAGAGCGATGCATCGATCCGGTCAGCACTCTCGGGCCCGGGCAGGCCCTGGGTCATTTTTACACGCCCAGCGGTTTTTGTGTCGGAAATCCAGCCGCACAGCACAGATTGCGATCTCACCTGCCTCCGTCAGCGATGCTGTACGTCCGTTTTCCAGCCCCAGGCGTCGATCTTCAGGTCGCGTTGCAGGCGAGTGTCGATTTTCAGCCGCGAAGCCGGCGGTGCATCGTTTTTTCAGCCACAGAGCCGAGTTGCAACGATCTTTTCCCCGCACAGCGTTCTGTGCGTGGATTTCTCACACTTGGGCTGCCAGCTTCTCCTTTCAGGGTCCCAGGAACTGGATGAGCACCACTTGGCAGAGTAGGAGTCTCTCCAGAGACTCCAGGTGCTGGCAGAGAGAAGTCTTTGCTGTCCCTGAGACTTCAAACAACAGGAGGCAAGCTCTAAATCAAGCCCTTGAAGATCTTCACAAAAAGGAAGGCAACACAAAGTCCAGTCGTTGTCCTCTTAGCACAGGCAGAAGCAGCAACTGCAGGATAGCTCCACAAAGCACAGTCACAGACAGGGCAGCTCTTCTTCCTCAGTTCTTCAGCTCTTCTCCAGGCAGAGGTTCTACTTGGTTTCCAGAAGTGTTCTAAAATCTGTGGTTTTAGGTACCCTTCTTATACCCATTTTCTCCTTTGAAGTAGGCCTACTTCAAAGCAAAGTCTCTCTTGATTGTGAAATCCTGCCTTGCCCAGGCCAGGCCCCAGACACTCACCAGGGGGTAGGAGACTGCATTATGTGATGGCAGGCACAGCCCTTTCAGGTATGAGTGACCACACCTCCCCTTCCTCCTAGCACAGATGGCTCATCAGGAAATGCAGACTACACCCCAGCTCCCTTTGTGCCACTGTCTAGTGAGAGGTGCAACAAGCCCAACTGTCAAACTGACCCAGACAGGGAATCCACAAACAGGCAGAGTCACAGAATGATGTAAGCAAGAAAATGCCCACTTTCTAAAAGTGGTAATTTGAAACACACAATCTTAAAATCAACTTTACTAAAAGATGTATTTTTAAATTGTGACCTCAGAGACACCAAACTCCAAGTGTCTATCTGCTCCTAAAAGGAATTCACACTTCAATCAGATTTAAAGGTAGCGCCCAGGTTGACCTATGAGAGGGACAGGCCTTGCAACAGTGAAAAACAAATTTAGCAATATTTCACTCTCAGGACATATAAAACATATATATGTCCTACCTTCAGCATACACTGCGCCCTGCCCTTGGGGCTACCTAGGGTCTACCTTAGGGGTATCTTACATGCAAGGAAAGGGAAGGCTTAGGCCTGGTAAATGGGTACACTTGCCAGGTCGAATTTACAGTTAAAACTGTGCACAAAGACACTGCGGTTGCAGGTCTGCGACATGATTACAGAGCTACTTATGTGGGTGGCACAACCAGTGCTGCAGGCCCACTAGTAGCATTTGATTTACAGGCCCTTGGCACCTCTAGTGCACTTTACTAGGGGCTTAATAGTAAATCAAATATGCCAATCATGGATAAGCCAAGTACATACACATTTGATATAGGAACACTTGCACTTTAGCACTGGGTTAGCAGTGGCAAAGTGCCCAGAGTAACAAAAACAGCAAAAACAGAGTCCAGCCCACATCAGCAACCTGGGAAACAGAGGCAAAAAGTTAAGGGAGACCACGCCAAGGATGAAAGGTCGAACACTGGACATGTTACTCTGATAATAATGTAGTGGATGTGTCGTCCACTATAGGAAAAGTATCATGCACTCTCTGGTCATAATTTTGATTTTGACACACAATATACTTCACCATAAATGTTGTGAAGTACAGTGTATGCAAAATAAATAGTTCTGCCACTTTCTTTCTAGCTGGTTGGATTGTTAACTTTCCAGCAACAGCTCTCTGGGTAAATGCCCAGCCTTCCGATTACATAGACCCACAGAGTGTTGTCCCTTGTGAAGATGAACACAAAAACACTATTCCTATAGGCTGTGGCCAGGGCCTAGCTTTGGCATGCGCAATCTGTCCGTTCGCCCAGGGCGACAATATAAATAATGTCACAAAGCATGTCATGTTTTTCATTAAATAGGGGACTGGTGGCATAATTGATTGTTGCCCAACGTAGTACCAAAATCAGCCCAGGCCATGGGAATAAGCTTTACAACAACCAAGCAAGCAGTGGAGCTCCAGCAGGAAAGATCACTGCCCACCTGGCTCGAAAGAAAGCATGTGCACAATCAGTTTGTTGGAAAGAAGACTCCACCATGTTTGTTATGGAGTACCCGATCCACCACAATCTGGCTATATATACCTAGGCAAGTAGGGGCTATTCTACAGACACAGATGTGACTTGAAGAACAATATTTTGCAATTTTACAGTGGTGCATTAGATAAACATTTGAGATAAGGCAACATACTGAGTCCCTTATTTAGATTTTGATAAATGGAATACTCTATCACAAACTTGGGGAATATCCAGTCCGCCATTTACAAGTGTCATAGAATACCATGCACTTGTAATATCTCAAACAGGATATGAGCCAAGTTTGTGATGGAGTTTCACTTCAGACAAACTCTCAATTAAGGTCCTACAAACATTTCTGTGACTTCCTAAAAAAAAATCTGATTTATCAGTCAATAACCCAAAATCAGACCTGTACTTGTGAAGTTATACTCATATATATATTCATCATTTTTTACATTTAGGATGTTTCTCATTACATGTTTGCTAATTGAATATCTTTCTTTGTAGGTCAACCCCTATACCAGAAAAAAGATCTGACAGGCGATTGTCAGGTATTTGCACCTTTAGTGGGTCTAAAGGCCTTGTAGCATACAATGCAGGAAACATTGAAAGGACCTTCTGTGGAGGACCCGGCTCATCGCCTAACCTCAGCTGGGAAGGTCTTCCCAGAAGAAAACAAAAATGTGGTGTTCACTGATTCCCTTGATGCTCATCTTCTTTGTGTGAGCTCCCACATCTTAGAAGGGGAGCTGAAGGCATTGGAGAAGCAATAAAATGGTGTGTTGATCAATTTTGTAGCTGTTGAAGTTAGTTATGTGTCATAGTTTATGTTTCAATCAATACTAACAATGCTTAACTAATTCTCCACATGTTGCTTTCCATTTTGCAAAACTAATATATGTACTGACACTAATAATGTAATCAAGTGAGCCAGCAGACTGACACTTTGATAAAAACTCTTGCCCACCCTCAGATCTCCATAAAACATGATGTACTGGCACCACTGTGCAACACACACAACTCAACAACAGGAACAGTATTCTTTAGCAACTACTTCAGGGTATACTTCTAGTTTAAGTCCAGTGCATGACCAGATTCTTTTCATAAAACAGGCCTGGACCTTCACACCGATACAGCTTTGGTATGAGGGTAGGTCCTAAAAGTATATAAAAGGAGATAGCAAATACCAGTGCTTGTAGACCCAGGCCATCTAAAAGGAGTGCAGGCTATGCAGAGAACATTTCATTCCTCACACAACCTTATGTATTACCTTAGTTATATTTGTGAGGCATTTCATGTGGTGTAGGTCCATGAACCGACATGCTATGTGAACTGTGTGTGCATGAGTGGTGCCAGTTATGTCATGTTTATAGTTACTGCTTTGTCCACCGTGTATGCATACATGAGGTATGAGTGTTGACAACATGTCATCAAAGATGGCCTGAGTACAAATAACAGTCTTTCAAATCACTCCGTTTTACCGCCAGTACTGACTGCATACTCAGACTGCGTACTGACTGCATACTGCGTGCTGACCGCCAGTACTGACTGAGGCTACACTAAGTTATAGTTTACAAGTTCTATGTGATGTTTTATTTTTGTTTTTCATGGCATGTAATCCTACTGGCACTGTGGTTACAGCTCCAGCCCCGTGGGAGACCGAATTCTTCTGATTACAATTAAACCACTAGTAAGGAATGTTGATATTGGAAATATCAGGAGCGGAACCTACAACGTCAAGACTACTAAATGAACCCCAAAATACAGAAACAATATTACATGTATAATGTGTTGATGTACTTATCTAAATGCCAAAGTGTTAAAAGAAAGTCAGTTATATTGTATATTTTAAGAGACTGGCCCTAAGATATGTGGGTTAAAGCCCATGTGTCATTTGCGGTGGGGGTATCCCATCCACCAAACTCAAAGTCATACCCAATGTTTTGAAGTCTAACTAAATTACAATGAATTCCTCTATATTAGCTTGACTTGTAAATTGTTAGTTGGAATTACATTACATGTATTCAGACTATTAGGGCCTTATTACGAGACTCGCAGTGGCAGTCGGACCACCGCAGTATAGGCGGTCCCGCTGCCACATTCTGACCCTGGTCGGACCGCCAGGGTACCGCTGTCACCGCCAGGAGCAAGATTCCCGATGGGCTGACTCCGGTCTGACTCGTGGTCAGTCACAGTGGTGCTGAACTCATCGCAGATGTGATGATCACGACTCATGTTTCTGCCAGCCTTTCCATGGCGGGGACACCACCATGGAAAGGCTGGCAAAAACACAGGGCTGGGGTCCACATTGGTGGGGGGGCTGCACTCCCATGCCTGTGTCAAGGGAGTGCAGGGGCCCCCCTGCCCAGCACCCTCGGAATTTGCATTGGCTGCTTTGCAGACAGTGTGCATTCCGGGGGTGCTGGTGTGCTACAGTTTTGGCCTCAGCTTCCCTAAGGGAGCCAAGACCAATACCGTAGCACTGTTCCCCCTGGACTGAAAAGAATGTCATAATACGATGTTCCCACCTGTCAACCCGGTGGGAACATTGTAATACTGCAGGGGGTGTGGCAGCCGGTTTGACAGCTGCCTCATCACCGTGAGTTTGGCGGTCAGCTCTTCCCACCGCCAAACTCTTAATAAGCTCCTTAGTTTTGCTTAGAATTATTCAAGACATGTTTTTGATATTTCTCTCTGTACTATTTTTCAGATGTGATCATCGGTCTGCTCTCAGCTTCTCCCAGTGTAAGCAAGGGAGATGCAGCCCATCTTTTGGAGGAACAGTTGGAGTGCCACTGGCAGCTTGATCAAGATATATGGACAGGGAAAGACCTAGTGGCACTGAGGACATGAGCACACAACACCATCTGAGTCAGAGGGCTGTGATTATGGCTAGCCCCTTAGGGTAGTGACAGAAACCCTTTAGTGCCATCACCATTGGCACATGTGTCTGCCTACTCTAACTTCTTCAAACTCCACACTAAGCCATTACCCAGTTCACAGGTGCGTTGGGGTCTCCTTTTCCCTTTTCTCCCTGTCCGCCTTGATCTGCCATTGCTCCCCTTCCTATGCCCCCTTGGACAACGCACCTATGATGCCATGAGACTGGACTCTACCATGGACCTTCCTCCACCATCACCCCAGCCCCTTGCATATACCCCTATACTTATTAGCACCTTCAATAAACACCCTTGAAACAGACCAATCTGGAGTCAGTCTTATGATTCACAAATGTATTACTACAAAAGTAGCAAAGCATTGCAAGGTTTATGTTAATTTACACATACCAATGTATGACAGCTGTTGGGCAGCAGTACACCTAGCATAAGCCAGAATGGGGTACACATTTCTGAAAAAAGGAAACCCAAAGGGAACAGTCAGTGTCCATAGACAGAGTGTAAGAGGCTGCCATGTACAATGTCCTAAAGTTTACTGAAATGTGAAGAGGAGTTACAGTCTCTTACCTGTGTGTCACTGGAAGTACTGCAGGATAATGTTTGTTCTGTTGTCAACATCTTCTTCCTCTGCCTCCTCTTCCTCACTGTCCACAGGCTCCACCGCTCCCACAAGACCATCACCAGGCTCATCCTCCAGCAGAAAAGGCACCTGGCGTCTCAATGCCAGGTTGTGCAACATACAGCATGCCACAATGATTTGGCACATCTTCTTGGGTGAGCAGTACAGGACCTGTTAGATGGAGGCACCAGAATCTGGCTTTCAGGAGGCCGAATGTCCTCTCAATGATCCTCCTTGTTCACCCATGTGCCTCATTGTAACGTTCCTCTGCCCTTGTCCTGGGATTCCTCACTGGGGTCAATAGCCATGAGAGGTTGGGGTAACTAGAGTCACCTGCAAATATCGAAGGACAATTGTGAGACACACACTAACCCTTAGGGACAACCCCATACCCAGACACCTACTCATACAGTGTGGGGACCTTGGGCTCACCTACTAGCCACACCCGGTGCCTCTGGAGTTGGCCCATCACATAAGGGATGCTGCTATTTCGCAAGATATAGGCATCACGCACAGAGCCAGGATATTTGGCATTCACATGGGAGATGTACTGGTACGCCAAACACACCATTTGCACATTCATCGAATGATAGCTTTTTCTATTCCTGTATACCTGTTCATTTCTGCGGGGGGGGACAAATGCCACATGTGTACCATCAATGGCACCAATGATGTTGGGGATATGTCCCAGGGCACAGAAGTCAGCTTTCACTGTGGCCAAATCCTCCACCTGGGGGAGCATGATGTAGCTGCGCATATGTTTTCAGCAGGGCAGACCAGACCCTGCTCAACACATTTGAGAACAGTGACTGAGACATCCCTGATGCCATGGCCACTGTAGTTTGGAAGGAGCCACTTGCCAGGAAATGGAGCACTGAAAGGACCTGCACTAGAGGGGTGATACCTGTGGGCTGGCGGATAGCTGACATCAGGTCTGGCTCCAATTGGGCACACAGTTCTTGGGTTGTGGCAAGATCAAGTCTGTATGTGATTATAATGTGTCTGTCCTCCATTGTCGACAGGTATACCAGGGGTCTGTACACCAGAGGATGCCGCCATCTCATCATCTGCCTCAGCGGTTGTAGCCTATGGAGGAGAACAGTGAGCAGAAGGTAATTCACCACATAGATAGCACAACTGTGTCTGAATCAATGTTACATAAGCAGGGTGTGCAATCGAGAGTCAGTATATGTGCCAATATGTGTTGTGACGCAGTTAGGTGCCATGGCATGTGCCCCCCTGAAGTGGCGGCTGCCTGACCTGTGAGGAGGGACAAGGGGAAATGAGGTAACTGCGCTGGCGTTGTGCAGCATCCCAGTCGGCGGTCGAAGACCGCCGCACAACTCCGCATTGGTTGTCATTGGGCCCTATGGGTTCCAGGAGCCAATGGCGATGTACACCAGTGGTGATGCTACGCACTGCCACGGACGTCACCGCCATTTTCTACCCATTCACTTGACACCTGACCATCAACTGGAGTGGACCTACACTGCAAGTGCTGCTGTGCTCCGAGTCTGGAAGCAACAATGGCTCATGTGTCTGGGGAAAGGACCCCTGCCTCCACTGTGGAGGAGCTGGAGAAACTGGTGGATGGGGTCTTCCCCCAGTACACGCTACTCTGCGGTCCTCCAGACAAACAGGTGAGTACACTGTGAGCTTGATGCGTGGGCAATGCCTGTTTGGAGTGGTGTGCATGGAAGCCACATGTTGGGGGGTGCTAAGGCATCCTGGCCTGACTTCTGCTTGAAAGGTGGTCACTGTATGTGCATCAGGCCATGGGTGGGAATTGGAGCGCAATGAGTATGACGCTCCGGACGGGTGAGTAATTACATTTTCCGTTGTCTTTACCCTCTAGGTCAGCGCCCACCAGAAGAAGGGAAGTTGGCATGCCATCGCCAAGGAGGTGCGGACCCTGAGGGTCTATCACAGGTGTAGCACCCACTGCTGCAAAAGACACTGTCTGCCACCACACACTCAGCACACGCCTCCACAACACAGGAATTCGTCACAAAGCCTTAGACTGGCTCACCTCCTTCCTCACCGACTGGACCCAAAAAGTCCGCCTCCCACCCTTCCACTCCACTGCTACCAAAATCATCTGTGGAGTCCCCCAAGCCCCCCCCCAGCCCCACTCTCTTCAACATTTACATGACCCCCCTTCCCAACATTCTCCGACCACACGGAATCACCATCCTCTCCTATGCAGACAACACCTAACTCATCTTCTCCCTCACCTGCAACCCCACCACCGCTAAAACCAACCTACACACTGCACTCCTTGACACCGCCACCTGGATGACAACAAACCACCTCAAGCTTAACTCCAACAAAACCGAAATCATCATCTTCGGCCCCAACAAAACCATATGGGATGACTCCTGGTGGCCCACCACCCACCCCCGCAAACCACGCACGCAACCTCAGCATCATCCTGGACCCCTCCCTCTCCATGACCCAGCAAATCAATGCAGTTACCTCCCCCTTCTTTCACACACTCCGCACACTGAAAAAATCCTTCAAATGGATTCCCACAGAGACCAGGAAGACAGTCACCCATGCACTCATCAGCAGCAGGCTGGACTACAGTAACGCCCTCTACGCCGGCACCACACTCAAACGCAAACTCCAGAGAATCCAGAACACAGCCGCACGCCTCATCCTGGACCTCCCCCGCCACGAACAAATTTCACCACACCTCAAATCCCTTCACTGGCTCCCCATAGACAAGAGAATCACTTTCAAGATCCTTATCCACGCACACAAATCCCTCCACAACACAGGCCCAACCTACCTCAACGAAAGAGTGAACTTCCACACTCCCACCCGCAACCTCCGATCTGCCGACCTCACACTAGCTACAGTCCCACCCATCCAACACACCACCACAGGAGGCAGGGCCTTCTCATACCTCGCCCCAAAAACCTGGAACTCCCTCCCCACCAACCTCCGCAAAACCAAAGACCTCCTGCTCTTCAGAAAAAACCTCAGGACATGGTTGTTCGAACAATGACCCCCTCCAACCCCCCCGTCCCCCATCTGCCCCCAAGCACCTTGAGACCCTCACTGCTGAGTAGCACGCTCTTTAAAAAAAATTGATTGATTGATTGATGGGTGGGGGATGTGGCCTGTGGGTGCCCCAAGGCCAGGGGGATCATGCAAGGGTAGGTCCCTTGTTTGCAGGCTCTGAAGTACCCCTACCCCAATGGTACAGGTGGCCAACTACTAGTGTGCAGGGTCCTCTGGGTGTCAGGTGTGCAGGTTCTGGCGTTAGGCATTGTACCCCATGGGCTGGTGACTACCTTAGTGAGTGGTTGGGCATGGCCTAGTGCATAGGGCAGCTCAGTGTGTGTTGTGTTCGCCAACGGTAGTGGTGTTGCTGGCATTGACCATGTGTGTCCTCTGTCTATCCCCCCTTCTTGTTTTGTCACCCTGTCCTTGTGTGCATTAGCAACATCTGGCGGAGGAGCAGAGGCACCGGCGACGGAGGGAGCTGCATCCCACATGGCCCAGGAGGTGGAATCCACAGAGGGTGAAGCCACCAGTGGGATGAAGGGCGAGGGGAGCTCCATGGCGGGGACAGGAGGGGAGACCAGTGATAGCGACTCCTCCTCTGACGGAAGCTCCCTGGCGGTGGCGGACACGTCTGTGCCCACTCCAACAACAGGTACAGCTGCCACCCCCCCTACCAGCACCACCCTCCCAGCAGCCTCTCAGCATGTTTCCCATTCCCACTTACCCAGGAGGGTGGGCATCTCCTTCACCCCAGGCACCTCAGGCCCTGCCCCAGTCAGCCCTGCTGCCCTCAGTAAGAAGGCTATTGACCTCCTGAGATCCCTCACTGTTGGGCAGTCACCCATTCTGAATGCCATCCATGGTGTCGAGAGGCATTTGCAACAAACAAATGCATACCTGGAGGGCATTCATTCTGGCGTTGCAACCCAACAGAGAGCATTTCAGGCTCTGGCCTCAGCACTGATGGCAGCCATTGGCCCTGTGTCCAGCCTCCCCCTCCAACTTCCACTACCCAGACCCAATCCTCTCTACCTAAGCCTATCCCAAGCACACCTTCAGACCAGCATGCACACACATCAACACAAAAAAGTGGCTCAGGAAAACGTAAGCACCACACATCATCACACAGGCACTCGCACAAGCACCATACCCATGCACACATACCAACATCCACTGCCTCCACTGTGTCCCCCTCTTCCTCCACCTCCCTCCCAGTATCGTCTCCACTCACACCTGCATGCACTACATCTTCATACACTGCCTCCATCACCAGCACGCCCATCACATCACACCCCTCATGACCAATCACCACCCCCACAACCATTCACACGTTCCCTGTGTCCTCTCCCAGAGTGTCTGTGAGCCCTCCTCCCAAAGTACACAAAAGCAGGCACACACCCACTCAACACACAAAAGTGGCTCAGGAAAACATAAGCACCACACATCATCACACAGGCACTCACACAAACACCATACCCATGCACACATACTAACATCCACTGCCTCCACTGTGTCCCCCTCCACCTCCCTCCCAGTATCGTCTCCACTCACACCTGCATACACTACATCTTCATCCACCTCCTCCATCACCAGCACGCCCATCATAACACACCCCTCATGAGCAATCACCACCCCCACAACCATTCACACGTTCCCTGTGTCCTCTCCCAGTGTGTCTGTGAGCCCTCCTCCCAAAGTACACAAACGCAGGCACACACCCACTCAACAGCCTTCTACCTCACAACAGCCTCCAGCCCATGCACCTTTACCCAAACTCAGCAGACGTACACATCCTACAACCACTAACTCTTCCTCAATTCCCACACCCCCTCTTCCCGTCCCAGTGTGTCAAAAAAACTTTTCCTAGCTAACGTTGACCTCTTCCCTACACCTCACCTCCACTGTCCTTCCCCTAGGGCCAGGATGTCTAGATCCCAGGCCAGCACCTCAGCCACCAAATCGACATCCGCTGTGGTCCCTGCAAGTCCGGGAGGATCGAAGGGGGCACCCATCAGGGCTGTCAGTGTGCCACCTACAGATGGTAAGGACCACCCGATTCCGCCAGCTACGAAGGTTAAGAAGGGGCCGGCATGCAGCAGGGAAAAGTCGCACCACCCACCCAGCAAGGCCTCATCCAAACACAAAGAGGACAGTGCCAAGGTCCCAGCAGCACCTACCCAGGTAGGGAAGGGCCACAAAAGCAAGGGCAAGTCACCTTAGGGCATGAAGCCTCCTGGTGATGGGCTGGTGACCACCATTTCCCCAAATAGGCCAGCAACCTGTACCACGTCAGCACCGCCACACCAACCGCCACCTGCACGCCATCTGCACAACCCCCTGCATCGCCGCTGCCACGACGTCAGTCACCAGCATCCTCTACAGTGATCAGCCGCCCGAGTCTGCCAGAGACGGTCTGGTGTCTCCCTCCACTACTACAGACACCTGCACCACGGCCAGCACCAGCAGCATCTCTGCAGTCACCGATGTAGCCACCGCCACAGTTACCGCCACCTGCACCGCCATATGCACCGCCACATGCACCGCCACATGCCCAGCCGGTGTCACTACATTGGACATGAGCAGGATCCCCAGTGGGCAGCCGTCCGAGGCTGCAGGAGACGTCCTGGACCCTGCACACACCACATGAGGCACCACCACCAGCACTCCAGTACTGGCACTACCATCAGTTTGCAGCCTAAGTCGCCGCAGGATGGAGTGTGGCTCTGCCTTCATGGAGTATCATGCTACCTGTTCCCTGCACATCTCGTAGCTCAGACACCCAGGTGAGGGTATGGGAACTGCCACACCCCAGGTGCAGCATCACTGGGCACAAGGCCCCCTCCAGAACCAGTGGAGAGATGGATCCACTCACCCCTTCCTTGGCAGGATGAAGCACACTGGGCACAAGGCCCCCTCCAGAACCAGTGGAGAGATGCATCCACTCACCCCTTCCTTAGAAGGATGAAGCACACTGGGCACAAGGCCCCCTCCAGAACCAGTGGAAGAAGTCATCCACTCACCCCTTCCTTGGCAGGATGAAGCAGACTGGGCACAAGGTCCCCTCCAGAACCAGGGGAAGAAGGCATCAACTCAGCCCTTCTTTGGCAGGAAGAAGCAGACTGGGCACAAGGCCCCTCCAGAACCAGTGGAGAGATGCATCCACTCACCGCTTCCTTGGCAGGATGAAGCAGACTGGGCACAAGGCCCCCTCCAGAACCAGTGGAAGAAGGCATCCACTCATCCCTTCCTTGGCAGGATGAAGCACACTGGGCACAAGGCCCCCTCCAGAACCAGTGGAAGAAGGCATCCACTGGAGAGACTGTGGCTTTGCACTCCCCAGGACCAAGCAGTGGGCAAAGCACCCACTAGAGAGACTTGGGACTGTGGCTTTTCACTCCCCAGGACCAAGCAGTGGGCAAACCATCCACTAGAGAGACTGTGGCTTTGCGCTCCCCAGGACCAAGCTGTGGGCAAAGCACCCACTAGAGAGACTTGAAAGACTGTGGGCCTGATTACAACTTTGGAGGAGGTGTTAATCCGTCCCAAATGTGACGGATATACCACCAGCCGTATTACGAGTTCCATAGGATATATTGGACTCGTAAAACGGCTGGTGGCATATCCGTCACTTTACCATCACTTTTGGGACGGATTAACACCTCCTCCAAAGTTGTAATCAGGCCCTGTGGCTTTTCACTCCCCAGGACCAAGCAGTGGGCAAAGCACCCATTAGAGAGACTTGAGAGACTATGGATTTGCACTCCCCAGGACCAAGCAGTGGGCAAACCATTTCCAACCCATGGAACATTTAATTTGAGGATTTTGGAGAATTTGAGGAGAATACTATATTACTTGAAACCTCCTCTTAGACCAGCACAGTTCGAGGCATTAGCCATTTGGGAACTGGTGGCTAGACAGGAACAGCATCTGAAATTTGAGAGAAGAATGAGAAACGATGAGAAGACACTATCGGGGGCTAGATGGGAGAATGATCAGAAATTTTTGGAGAACTGAGACTTTACAGGGTATTAAATTATTTCCTGCAATTACCCAAGAGAGCGGGAACCAGAGGAAGCAGAAATCGACTGAGTCTACGAAGTCTTTGACACGCGATGAAGAGTCAGATGATAATGAGTTCCTTTTACAGTTACTGAGAAATCGTCCTTCACTGTATGCAGCACATGAGAGAAGCTCAAAGACTATAGACCCTAAAGCCCCAATACCAGTTGAATTGATCCAGAGCCAGATACAGGTTAGCCACAGCATTGCGAGTAACTCTGAGATTCAAAGGCCTATTCGCAGATAAATATATACCCAGAATTTACCCAGACGTGCCTATTGTAAATACCGCAACAAATGTAGTAGTGCCGACAGGACAGGTTTACCAGAAGTCGACTTTGGTCCAGACCGAGTCAACCCCGAAATTAATGTCTCCAGTGCAAGCACAGACAGTTCCAGGATACACCCCGGCAGATATAAATGTCTGCATTGATGAGCCAAAATACAGGAATAATGTACCCGAAAGAGTCAAAAGTCCGGCCAACTCCAGATGCAGTATCATTGCCATAGCAAGGGAAAGATTCAATTAGAATGCTAAAATTATGACCCCCGTGAGACCAACATTCGATTGATCAGGTCCACTAATTGATTTAGGTTCCTTTAGGACTCCTCCAAATAGTCAGGGAAGATTCGAGATATGCCCCAACCCAAGCATGATAACACCGGAGACCCCAAACCTAACCTTACAGCAAGTGCCAAGTGTAAGCAATAATAATGTTACATTACAAGGTCTGACAGCTCATTAGTTAACTGAATGGTTAGTGAAACTGAGTAGCACACAAGGAGATTCTAGTAGAGGAAGTGCTCTGAATTTGACCAGACTTAGACTAGAGGCAGAAGACCTAATTGAGGAAACAATGGGGTTAGACAGGATCGACACCTTCAGAGAAGATGAGTTACACTATTTGTGCAAGCTGATTTCTAACAAAGCGGGAATAGTACATCAGAAATTAGCAGACCTAGCAGAGAAATATGACATAGAGATTGTAAAAATGAAGCACCTGACGAGGAGTTACAGTGAAAATATTACCAATGAGAGAGATTCCAGGAGGGAAGTTTGTCCATGTCCCTTGGAGAAGAAGTGACATTTACAAATGTTTATCCCAGGTTAAGAGAGAAGCCAGTAGAGTGGTACTAGCAAACAGACAGGTTTGTGAAGCTAGCAAAATGCCTATGGGAAGATTTTAACATCCTGTTAGAGATAGTGGTTCCAGCAGATTTATGGGTTGAGTGCAAGAGGAGTGTAGATTGGCCAACAAGAGAACCTCAGAGAGATCCAGTAACAGGTGCACCATCTCCAGAAGTAATGAAATATTACTATAAGGGCATTGAATGTTTGAAAACGAGAATTTCGCCCAAGAACATTTATTGGCAGAGAATAGACAGGACAGCCCAGGAAGCAAAGAAATCGATGCATGCATATTATGAGAGATTGTTGCAGGCGTTCAAGCATTACAGTGGCACTGAAACAATTGAGCCGAAAGTCATGATTAGTTTTGTGTTTAGATTTGTTGAAGGATTGAGACCTGAAATTAGCCATTTAATATGTTGGCAAGCGAAGCCGATTGATGAAGTATTGCAGTGTGCACAATACAGTAGCAATGAGATTGAGTTGAAGCAGAGAAAGTTGAAAGAGAAAGCAATGGTGATGCAGATTAAAGCAGCACAAATAGGGATGTAGGGAAAGTTTCCACAACAGCAGTAGCAGGGAAACGTGTTGTTTCTGAATCAGGCAAGAGGTAGAGGTCGTGGAGGTATTGGAAATGTGAATCGTAGTCCTGATTTGAATACTGTGGTGGTTCAGAATGCTGTGCAAGGGATGAAGAGATTGTTGCCATGTCACGCTTGCGGAGGCCTCGGATATTGGAAGCGGGAATGTCCCATGCTAGATCAGGGAGGTGTTGTTCAGCAAACTAAAATCAATTATTTTTCAAACATGAGAGGACCGAGGATGAGAAGTCACAATCCAAATTTCCAAAGCAATGTGAATCAGATGCAAGGTTTTCAGCTCGTGCAACAAATGCAGATGCCATGTTTGCAGATGCCCCAGTCACAGGAAATGCAACCACAAGTTTGAATGGTACCCAGACAGCAATTTCAAATACCTCAAACCCCAATGGAGCAGCAGCAGGTGATGCTTCCTCAGCAGGTCACAGGTCAAAGGTTTAATCAGAGTAACAATAAAGTACACCAATTCCCATTACACAGTGAGGATGGAATAAACGATGATTGGGTGAGTGAGAGTTCTGATGAAGAGAAATGCATGTTAGCAGCTTCATCGGAGGTAGATCAGAATGGCCTATATGTCAATGGAAAAGTAATGGGTCACAAAGTCTCATTCTTAGTCTACATACGAGCTACACGCTCAACCGTGAGAACTGCAGAAGTTCCAAACCTGCCCCTTTCAGGGAAAATGGTCCGGTGTAAGAGTTGCAAATCAGTATTTGACAAACCCAATTACAGAACCAGTTCAGGTTAAAATTGGCAACTTTAGAAGATTACACAAATTTTGTGGTTTGTGATTCAAGTCCAGTATCCCTACTGGAGAGAGACTTGTTGTGCAAAACGAGATGTTCAATTACTTGCTCGAACTATGGAATTGCCATCCAGACCAACAGTGATGATGATGACTTGTCCCCAGACACAAATTGTGACACAGTAAATAAGGAGTATCCGTTGATCAGTTTCTTTCCAGTTTTTACAGTGTAAGATCTTCCTTCCGACTTACAGGAAACGGTTAAAATGAAAGTATGGGATTTTACAGGAAAGGACATTGGTCTAATCAAAGGAGTTGAGCCAGTTAAGGTCCTGGTAAAGCCAAACACGATTTATCTCCAGATACCCCAATATCACATGATACAGGATACAATTGAAGGGATTGCACCCATAATTGCAGAACTTATTAACCAAGGTGTTTTGAAAGAAGCACTGAGCAGTCCATGTAATTCACCTATAATGGGATTGTGAAAGCCCTGTGGGAAATTTTGAATTGTTCAGGATTTGAGAAAAGTAAATTACATTGTGATTAAATGTTGTCCCGTAGTGCCAAATCCAGCAGTGATTTTGTTTCAGATCCCATGTGATGCTGAATGATTCACCGTAATAGACTTGTCCCAAGCATTCTTTTCTGTACCTCTTCATGAGGACAGTCAATTTCTCTTCTGTTTCAAATTTTGGGATTGAGTTTACTGTTGGTGTAGAATTCCTCAAGGGTTTTCTGAGTCACCGTCCATTTTCAACCAGATCTTGAAAAAGAACCTGGAGTCATTGGAAATGCCTTTCCAATCGACATTAGGCCAATATATTGATGATTAGTTGGTTACGTCCAAGACAAAAGAGGCATGTATGTATGATACTATTGCCTTATTGAATCATTTAGGTAAAAATGGACATAAAGTGTCCCCAGCCAAATTACAGTACTTTCAGAAAGAAGTGAGATATTTGGATCATCTGATTGAGAAAGGCAGCAGGAAAATCTCCATACAAAGGGTCACAGCCATATTGCAGATGAATTCCCCAACAACACAGAGAGATGTCAGGATGTTTTTGGGAATGGTGAGCTATTGTCGCCAGTGGATTCAAAATTTTCCAGTAATTTCAAAGCCACTGCAGAAGCTGACTCACAAGGAAGTTACTGATCCCTTAGTGTTAGACCACACCTGTATGAAAGCCTTTATGGAGTTGAGAGAAAGTCTGTGCAAAGCCCCAGCTTTGGGAATGCCTGATTACACCAAACACTTCATGTTGTTCTGTCATAAGTGTGATGCATGTTCTTTATCTGTCTTGACTCAAATCCATGGTGGTCTAAACCACCCAGTAGCATATTTTTCAGCTAATTTGGACCTTTTTGCAGCGGCTTTACCAGGGTGTCTGTGCACAATTGCTACGGTTGGACTGAGCCTCACTCATAGTGAAAGCAATATGATGGACATCTTTTAACTGTCAAGGTCCCTCACTCCATTGAAGTTTTACTCACCAGAACCAAAACACAGTATCTTACAAATGCCAAGCTGACTCTGCTAGCGACAGTCCTTGAAACGGTCCTCCTGGGGTCCCCTAATGTGTCACTGAAAAGGTGTACAGTGCTTAACCCAGCAACCTTACTTCTAAAGGAGAACATTGAAGTTGACAAATTGAATGAAGTTGAACATGTCTGTCTAGAAGTAACTGATTTGTGCACAAAACCAAGACCCAAGATACCCGATTAGAAAAAAATGACCACGTTGTTTTTGTTGATGGTTCCTCTTTGAGAGATAGCACAGGAACATTGAGAGCTGGATATGCAGTGTGCACAATTTCTGGCACACTTGAAACGTTCTGGCTTCGAGGAGTGTATTGTGCACAAGTGGTGGAATTGGTAGCCTTACTGGAGAATGCCATGTTTCTGCACGACTTAAAGTTACCATTTATACAGACAGTCAGTACGGATTTGGAATAGTCAATCACTTTGGCCAGCTGTGGTCACAGAGAGGTTTCCTGACCTCTTCTGGTGCACCAGTGAGAAATGGTGGGAGATTTCATGAGTTGTTACAAGCTATTCAAATGCCTAAGAAGATTGCTGTGGTGACATGCAGTGCATATCTGAAATCACAAGGTTTTGTGTCAATGGGAAATGGATATGCAGATCATGTCGCAAGGTTTTGTGCATTGAACTGTATATCATTAAAAAATAAATGGGAATTGTTACCTGAAGATGAAATGTGCCCACATTATGCATTGCATGTTGTAGATACCTTGGAAGAAGTGAAAGCATTGCAGGAGAACATTGACAAAGATGAGAAAAAGAATTGGGTAAAGTTAAAATGTGTGTGTAGATGATGTCCTGTTTCAGGAGAGGGACAAGTGGTAGTGTCTAATAGCCTGTTGAGTCAAATGGCTAGATATTATGATGGTCAGGCACGTGTTGGGTGGGCTGCCATGGTCTGCACTTTCAAGCAATTTTGGTTCAATCCGAAGTTTAGACAGATTGCAGAAGCAGTTTGCCATTGTAGCGTCATCTGTCAGCAAATGAATGTGGGTAAGGAGACAGTGGTCCATTTGAGCCACACGGGAAGAGTGGGAGGTCCATTCAGCAGAATGCAGATGGATTTCATTAAGTTGGCTGTGTTCGGAAGATTCAGATATGTGTTGGTGATTGTTTGCATCTTTAGTCACTGGATAGAAGCTTAACCTACACGAAGAAATGACATCCTCACAGTAATGAAGTTACTGCTTAGGGAACTGATACCACATTTTGGGTTTCCGGTCTCTTTTGAATCAGATAGAGCAAGTCACTTCAACAATTAAGTCATTAAATTGCTATGTTCAGCTTTAAACATTGAGCAGTTGCATTGTAGTTACCGCCTCAGGACTTGTGAAGCAGATAAATGTTACCTTGAAATCAAGAATGATGAAAATGTGTGCGTCCACGAATCTGAAATGGCCCAACGCACTGTCATTAGTTCTGATGACTATGAGAAACACACTCAACAGGAAAACAGCCCATTGCCACATGAAATCCTCATGGGCAGAGCAATGAGGTTGCCAGCAGTTCCTGCGAGTGCTCTTGTGAACATGACAGATGATATGCTGTTGGACTACTGCAAAGGTCTGGCTGATGTGGTTTGCTCTTTCTCTCATCAGGTGGAAGCCACCACTCTACAACCGTCTCAAGATCAAGGCCATAACCTAAGAGCAGGTGATTGGGTTGTGATCAGGAAACACATGAGGAAGACGTGCCTGGGGCCTTGGGGGAAGGGTCCCTACCAGGTAGTACTAGTTACTACTACAGCTGTGAAGTGCGCTGGCGTTCCGAACTGGATCCACCCAAGCCATACTCGGAGAGTACTGTGTCCTCTGGACAATGAAGAAGAGTTGTAGAGAGTACCAACAACTTCCAGACCAACTCAAGAATTGGAGACAGGAGGAGGAGAGACAGAGACTGAACCTGAGCGAACTGAAAGCGGTTCAGCCACTCCCGTGACAGACCAGGAAGACCTACAGGAGAGTGAAAATGAACCAACCTCAACTGAGTTGGCAGGAGAGTCTAGTCAGAAGAGGGCTCTCCGAGAAGCAGACGATCTTGAAAGATAAGCAGAGCTTACGAGAGAACCTGAAAGTGAAGGAGTTGAGGTGGATCAAAGCTAAAACGATCGGACTCCTCCTGAATCATTTGCAGGTACGTCAAGAGAAGATCCTGCAGAAGTTGCAAATACAGCACTGAAAAGAGCATTGACAAAAGTCTCTCTGAAAGGAGATAAGTGGCGAAGGCACAAACAAAGAGAAAAGAGGCAAAAACAGTGACGACAATCGAGGAGGAAGTAGACACGAAAAGAAGAGAAGATTTGAGCAATGGAGGGCTAAATGGAGATCAAAGATTGAAAAGAAAACAAATTGCAAATCGAAGATATGCTGGTCCTGAATGGGCATATGCAACGACAAGTAAATGGCAGAGTGAAATTTTTTCTTTTTGCTGATCAAGACATTCCAAGTCAATATTTTGGCACGTGAAGACGATCAATGAACTCAACTGGGAAAAGAGACAATTAAAAGTAACTTGAAAAGACTTTGAATACCTGATTTGACAACTTGCTAGGCCAACTACACTTACAAAAGTAGATAGGTTTAAACTAGGTGATAAATATTTGCACATAGATAACGCACAGGGAGAACTTTCTTTTAATGTTTTCTATTGCTTATTGCATGATTATGTTGAGACGATGGATGCAGGAGAGTGTTATGTCTGCATGCAGATTCCTTCATCAGTGGAAGAAGGAGTTACCTACCATAGTTTGCTGCTTACTTATGGATTACATTGTAGTCTGTTACTAACAAGATTTTATAACCAGGAGAACATTCAATATTTATTTTCTAATCAAGGTGTTGTGTTTTCGTTTGTCCCTATAATTAAGTATCTAAGTAGAGTAGCTAAGGAAAATAACAGAATTAGTGAGAGGATTCTTTGACCCTACATTGACATTTGGCACAGCTTATTTGCACAGAAATAACCTTACATGCTTGCTTATACCCATAGAGAAGAGCTTCTTTGGTCAGTCTGATGATAGAAGAAAGGCATTCAAAGAGAAATTAGAAAACGGATTAGAGAAAAGGACATTTAGAAATAATCATGCATTTAGTGACATAAAGACATAAGGGAAGTTAACTTTAGATGCACAACACATAGAAAAGCTTTGTGTATATAGGCCTAATTCTAAAACTAAATCTAAAACTGACACGTTGTTTGTGGGAACAAGTGAATGTAGGCATGTGTTTTTGTTTCAGAGTGAGTGGACATTCATGCTAAATGGATAAGACCCAGCAAATCCAGGGGTTTATTACATCTGTGAACCAAGTGCGTACAACTGTCTTCCTAGAGGATGGTATGGCACATGTTACTTGGGAATAGTTTTCCCAAAGATATTTCAACTTGAGAATGTGAGTAAAATACCTAAAATGAGCGAATTACATCAAAGTAGACAAAAGCGAGAATCATATTCTGGCATAGTGGGAGATATATATGGAGTGATAATTCCTTCAGTGGGAGTTTATTGTGAATTCAATGAAAATTTAAAAGTTGTCTACTATAGTGGAAAACATGCTGACAAATTTTTCAGGAGTCAGGATCCTAATGGATACAGAAATGGCTGCAGTGAGATCTATGACTCTTGAGAACCACCTTGCGTTAGACATCCTTTTAGCAAAGGACGGCAGAGTTTGTAATATCCTGAATTCGCAACATTATTGCTCGTTAATACCTAACAATAGTAATGAAATTAGGAGCCTTATTGACAGTTAGACTAGTGATAGTGCTGATTTGAAAGAACTGAAAGAACCTGGAGTTTGGGAAAATGTTGGCAAAGGTATTGCTTCCGTGGGGAATTGGTTTGGCAACCTAGGTAAAGGGATAATGTTGAAAATAGTTCAAGTAATATTGATTATTGTAAGTTACATAATTGGAGTATGGGAAATACGTAAATTGTATAATGTAATTAAAATTAAGAAATTGAAAAATGATCAGAGGAGGAAAGAAATTAAAATGGAGAAGTTGTTTAGAGAAAATTCAAAAAGGGAAAGAAGAGTTAAAAAGTACAAAGAGGACAAAATTAGGGGAGAAAAAAATTGTGTGGGAAGATGTTAGTGTGATGACATATTTAGTCATCAGAGGAAGGATTGTGAACGGTGAATTTTTAGTATTAATTATTCATGTATCATGAATTATGAATCTGCATATAATTTGATTAATAAAGAAAATAATGTGCGATTTGGAAAATTTGCTCACTTCAGCGGCCACCGTTAATCACAAAGTGTCCTTATTAAATGTTTATTGATATTGATTGAAGTGCTCATGTTTAGGTTATTGTAGTAATGTGTCATATTAATAACTACAAAATATGTATTTGCTTTATTAACTATAGGTCTTAAGTTAACGAGGTTTGGGCCTAGTGTGCACAGCCTCATTTTAAGTAGCTCTGTTTAAATAAAATCGAGAGAAATGCACGCTAGAAGAAATTAATATGTGCATTGTTTTCCACTGCATTGACCAGATGTTAGCAGATGTCTTTAACTTTCTCACGAGAACTGCTTGGTGGAATATCTTGTAATAGTAGGAGAAACATTGTATAGTTTAGTGCGTGAGATGGCAAGGTTCCCAGGAGCTAACAATGGATGCATTGACTGGAATACAGATGGATACAAAAACTGTTACCTGACGAGCCTGACGGTGGGAACAGGAGAAGAGGAGCCAATCATCGACATGTGAAAGATAGTTCAGTTATATATTAGATTTACACTCTTATTCTTATTGGACTAAATGTGAGCGTACGGTTCTTTGACCAATGGAAATGTGGTAAGTTCTTTGGACAATTTTAACTTAGCCTGACTGCAAGGAGGAACAGGGGCTCATTTCTCATTTATGCTCTCGTTCTAATCTGCCTTAAGAGCTGAACTGTTCCTTAAGATTTTGTTGTGGACTTTGCTGGTCTCTGAAATCATTGGAGCCAGCGATGTCAGAGTCAACGGAATGTGATGACTGGGGGGGTTCTATGGAGACGGTTGTAAGGTGGAAGGAAGCAGGACAAAGAGCTGGCACTGTCGTGGATGTTGAACAATAAAGGATCTTATTATACAAGTTTTGGATTCATGGAATTGATTCCTAACAGTGGCGACAAGAGTCTTCAGCATCCACTGAACCTGGCGTGCAATGGACCAATGACTGAGCTGATTTTATGCTGTTAAGAAGAAGCGCTGCAATGATAAGACACTGATATTACAGGTACTTCAACATTACGCTAATAGCCTGGATCCAAGAACGGTGATACTGCAATCTTGGTTCTTCCTGTAACTTTGACAATTTGAAGTGCCGACTTATTACACTTGCGAGCAGCGTTGCCATTTAATGTGCCGTGAAACTGCAGTGTCTTCAGAAGGTATTTCGCAACACTTATTATTTTTTACTTTCTCTACGAATGCCTCATAGTGCTCTGACAAGCTGTGTTATGGCATTGTTTATACGAATCAACTGTTTTTGTAGCGGCGGCCTGAGTACACAGTTGAATCCCTGTGTAAATTCAAACAGGGAAAGAATTCTTCAGCGCGCGACTTAAAGAATTCTTCATTGTGCGATCCAAAGAATTCTTCAGAGCGCTCCTCGCGTGAAGCCGCACCAGTGTTCTTTGCAGCCGCGCTCCTTGCGTGAAGCCGCACCAGTGTTCTTTGAAGCTGCGCGGTTGAATACTGTGCGTGCGACTTTAAAAAGGACATCGTGGTGCGAGATAAAAAAAAAAGGAAGGAACACCGTCACAGAGAAACGATTAAAAAGGGAAAAGGAAAGACCTTGCAGCGTTTTCCTTAACTTCAAGAGAGGCGTGCCAGAGGTTCTTCGCAGTGCTTTAAGACTTGGGGCCAGATGTATCATCACGGCCCTTTGCGATTCGGAAATAGCGATTTTTAAGAAATCGCTATTTCCGACTCGCAAAGTGCCATGTATCACATTTGCGATTTGGTAATAGCGATTTCTTAAAAATCGCAAATGCTATTACCGAATCGCAAATTGCGATACCGGCCCCATTCGCAGCTCGGGGTCTGTTGGCCCATATCTGCCAATTTCTTGCATTTCCAAAATTGCGATTTCTGAACCAGAAATCGCAATTTTGGAAATGCAAAACCACAGGGTGCTGGGGGGCTAAGGCCCCCTCTGCTGCATCCCAAATTCTTTTGGGGGGACATGTAAGGTGCATACATGCCAAAAAGGCATGTGTGCTTTACATGTACAATTTAAAAATGCATTTTAAATGCATTTTTTAATTTTGCACATGGTTACCCCGAAGTTCAACTTGGTGGTAATTAGCGATTCCTAAATGCCAAAATCGCATTTAGGAATTGCTTCATACATGTGCTAAGAAATCGCAAATAAGGAATCCTTATTTGCGATTTCTAATTTAGAGAGTCGCAATTTGCGACTCTCTAAACAGGGTCGCAATTTTAAGGAATCGCAATTTTAGCCATTCCTTAAAATTTCGTTCAGAATGTATTTCATACATTCTGAACTGGCATTTTGCATTCGCAAACGGGCATTCGCACCGTTTGCAAATGCAAAATGCTTTCATACATCTGGCCCTTAGTGTGGAGGAGTTTCCTTTTCAAACACCGCGAGGTTGACACAGATACCAAGTCTCGCATGTTTTACAAACACAAATGACTAGACTTCTAACTTCAGTTCCTGTTCGGTACTCATTTGCTTATACCTTGCATACAATTTATCCTTATATATATTTTACTGAATGTGGGAAAGTACTTAATTGCCTATGACTCGATCTTGATTATTTTCACTATATTTAATTAGTATAAATTTTATTTGGGTTTATATATTACTATTACTGTTTTTCTTTTTTCTCTTTGTTTTTTCTTTTTCTTTCACACCATGTCTCAAATGGCTACGCTTAGTTTGGCTCAACCACCGCAATTCTTATATGAACGTGGAGAACCCATTCTACCATGGAAAAAATGGATTAATCTTTTGAATCTTATTTAATTGGTATTGGTGGAGAAAAGTTTTCGCCAGCAAGGAAACAAGGAATTCTTCTGCATAATTTAGGTATTGAAGGAAGAAATATTTATGACAGTCTCGATTCAATTGCAATTGGCACTGCTGATGGGGACCGTAGACATGTACATGACATGTCAGTTATGATGTTGAAGAAACATTTTGATACCCGTATAAATATAGTCATGGAAAGACATACATTTTTCATGAGGGCACAAGCTAAAACTGAAAGAGTGGGTAATTACATTGCTTCTCTTAAGACATTAGCTCAGACTTGTGAATTTGCTGGTTTAACTGACTCTCTCATCAGAGATCAACTAGTAAGGTGCACCAATAATATTAGAGTACAAGAAAAGTTATTAGCAAAAAATCCCTCTCTGGAAGAAGCTGTTGCCATTGTGGAAAGTTTAGAACATGCTACTTCTTGGGTTCAAGAAATGAAGAACACCACCCCTAATTGCTTAGCTGAATCTTTAGTTAATTCAGCAGTAGCTACAGTCTCTATTCAAGTAGACAGGAATAATACACAGAAACCAGTAGCATTTCATTTAAAAGGTGGCAATGAAATGACCAAGGATCTCAAACCTAGATTTTCCAAATGTGGCAGTCCTGGACATTTGGCGAATAATCCAAGATGTTTTGCTAGAAATATCAATTGTAGAAATTGTGGGAGGAAAGGACATTTGGCAAAGGTTTGTAAGAATCAGAAGATCAATGTAGTAGATGAAACTGTGTCAAGTCAAGAATTGATCTTAAATGTGAAGTGTCCTAATATAAAAAAATTCTACTATAAATAGTGACACCAAGCTAATTATGCCAAAATGTGATATAGAAATTGATGGTAAAATTGTTCCTGTCCTTGCGGATTCAGGTTCTCCTTTTACCTTAATAGGAGACAAAAATTGGGAGACAATTTTTGGCAATGACCATATTGAACTCCTTCCCCCAGTCATCGACCCCATAGGTTATGCGGGACAGAGAATTGACTTATTTGGCTACTCTTTGATGAGAATCAAATTCAAAGGGCGTGAAACGGTTGGGAAAATTTATGTGGCTAAATGAGGTGACAACTTGTTGGAGTGGAGACATCAAAAGGATCTGGGCATTATTCTCAACCCGAATTCCCCTGAACAGGTTCTTTCCATATCTAATATAGGGAATGATACTTTTATTGTAAATGAATTTCCTGAGGTGTTTAGTGACAATTGGGGCTGTTGGCTGGTTTCAAGCCTAAAATCATTCTAAAAGCTTTGGCCAAACCAGTGGTACATAAGGTGAGAAAGGTCCCTCATTTGATGTTGTCTCCATTGCAGTATGAGCTTAATAGGTTGTTAAGTCTGGGTGTTATAGAGGAAATCGAAGCCTCAGAAAGGTTGGCCCCCATTGTTTTGGTTCCCAAGGATAACGGTTCTAAAGTTAGGATGTGTGTGGACTTGAGAGGGCTTAACCAGTGCATATGGGTAGATCGCCAACCGTTACCGAATATTAATTAAACTTTAACCATGCTTTCGCAGTCTAAGGTATTTAGGGGGTCATTCTGACCCTGGCGGCCGGTGGCCGCCAGGGCCACCGACCACGGGAGCACCGCCAACAGGCTGGCGGTGCTCCCACGAGCATTCTGACCGCGGCGGTTCAGCCGCGGTCAGAAGCGGCAAGTCGGCGGGCTCCCGCCGACTTACCGCTGCTCGGGGGAATCCTTCATGGCGGCGGAGCGCGCTCCGCCGCCATGAGGATTCTGACAGCCCCTACCGCCATCCTGTTCATGGCGGGAAACCCGCCATGAACAGGATGGCGGTAGGGGGTGCCGCGGGGCCCCTGGGGGCCCCTGCCGTGCCCATGCCAATGGCATGGGCACGGCAGGGGCCCCCGTAAGAGGGCCCCGCAAAGTATTTCAGTGTCTGCCTTGCAGACACTGAAATACGCGACGGGTGCAACTGCACCCGTCGCACCCCTGCAACTACGCCGGCTCAATTCTGAGCCGGCGTCCTCGTTGCAGGGGCATTTCCTCTGGGCCGGCGGGCGCTCTTTCGGAGAGCGCCCGCCGGCCCAGAGGAAATGTTTAAATGGCCGCCGCGGTCTTTTGACCGCGGTGCGGTCATTTCACGGCGGTACCTTGGCGGACGGCCTCCGCCGTCCGCCAAGGTTAAAATCACCCCCTTAGTGTGTTAGATCTATCGGCGGCCTATCATCAAGTTTTACTTCATGAAGACTCAAGACATTTAACCTCTTTTGTCACGCCTTTGGGAGCCTTTCGGTTTATTAGAATGCCGTTTGGTTTAGCATTGGCTGCTGCATGTTTCCAAAGAGTAATGAAAGAAGTCCTTAAGGGTTTGAATTCAGTCTTATTCTTTTAAGTTGATATGCTAATATATGGGAAGGATGAAGAGGAGCATGGGGCCAGATGTAGCAAAGGTTTGCGACTCGCAAACGGGCAGAATCGCAATTTGCGACAGTGCAAAATCGGAAATGGGATGCAAAAAGCCCATTTCCGACTCGCAAAAAGCGATGTGCCCCGTTTGCGAGTCGCACCCGTTGCGACCCCCTTTTGCGACCCGCAATGTGCGTGTCGCAATTTGCGACTCGCAAAGCTTATGCAATTGCAACTCGCAAATTGCGACCAGTCGCAAAAAACCCAGTTTGCAAGTCGCATTTACCACTAACTCAGAGCAGGTGGTAACCATTACCAAAGTATAAAAGGAGACCCAGAAGGCATCTGGGTCACTCAAGATGGCGGACATATACCTGATAGCAGTGAGGAGGAGAGTCTACGCAGCCCAGCAGAGGAGGAGGAGGGGCCACAGACAGGAGAAGATATATAGAGCAAGGCAGACCCTTTTCCAGCAAACTGAAGAGGAGATCTATGCTAAATACCGCCTTAGCAGCGCTGCCATTCTAGAATTAATAGATTTACTAAAACCACAGCTAGAACACAAGACCCTGCGTGGCTGCGCCATCCCTATGCATGTGCAAGTACTATGCGCACTGCACCTCTTGGCATCAGGGAGCTATCAGGGGGTCATTGCCGTGGCAGGTGGGGTATCCCAAAGTGCAGTGTCAAGGTTCCTCAGGGCATTCCTAGATGCCTTAGTAGCGCACAGGTCTCAGTTCATATACTTACCAAGGAATGAGGCAGAAATTAACAGCACGAAGCTGGACTTTTACCGCATTGCCCACTTCCCCCAGGTCATTGGATGTGTAGATGGGACACACATTCAAATATGCCCCCCGCTAATCTGGAACATATTTTTCGCAACAGAAAGTGTACCCACTCACTCAACATACAGGTTGTGTGTGATGCCCATTACGTCATCACGGACATCGTAGCTAAGTTTCCAGGCAGTACCCATGACTCCTACATTTTTAGACATAGTGGGATCCATCAACGCCTGGAACGTGGGGAGTTTGGAGACGGATACCTCCTAGGTAGAGCTGCATACACCTTGCAGACACACACACAGGTCACTGTGCACGACTATCTGGACTTACTAACAGTGTACTTTTGTGCCCAACAGGTGACAGTGCATATGCTCTAAGGCCATGGATCATGACTCCATTTTTAACACCCAGCAATGAATCAGAGAGGCAATACAACAGTGCGCATAAGAGGACCAGGAACCTGATCGAGCGCACCTTCGGACTCCTGAAGGCAAGATTCCGATGCCTCCACCGCAGCGGAGGCGCCCTCCAATACACCCCCATTACCGCCTTCAAAATTGTGGTCGCATGCGCCATCCTCCACAACACAGCCACCAGACGTGGGCTACCTCTCACCCCTGCAGACCCAGATCCTGATGAGGAAGAGCAAGAACAACCACACCGCCATCATGGGGATAGGAGTCTAGCTAATCAAGGCAGACTGAGACGGGAACACATCGCAACGCAATATTTTGGACGGTACGTGTAAACTCCCACCATACTCACCCATTAACCAGACACTCCTTTAGTTAAGTGGAAGAGAAATAACAGTTTTAATAATGTAATGGATGAACTATATACATGATTCAATTGTCCATGGGCAGGGAAATGCCAACCACTCATGTGGCACATTAAAGCCATGTGCCACATTTGTTTGTCCGGGCTGTTGGCTAACTTCTCCTGCCCCTCCTGCCAGCCTGGCTGGTCCCAGCCGCATCTATGGTGCTCTGCCTCCCACTCCTTAGCACCCTACTGTCAGTGGCAGATACACTGCTCACTGTGGAGCCCTCTTCACTATCTTGGGGTGTTTCCCCGGTGGCCCTCGACATCTCACGTGTCTCCATTAGTTCAATGATATGTGTGAGACGTCCCAGGCCCCTGGCAACATCCCCAGCAAAATGGCCCATCTCAATTTGCAGGCCAACTGTCCTCCTCGACAGGCCTGTTGTGTTGATGGCTAGCCTGCCGATTGATGTGGCCATCCTGTCCAGTCTTAACATAATCTGCCTATCCCTGCGCCGCCCAGCCTCTGCCTGACCCAGCAGTCCGGCCGCCAGTTCCCTGATGGCAGAGGCAATGTCCCCAGTGTTCTGGCACATCAGGTCCATCCGCCTGTTGAGGTGCCGCATGCTTGCCTGGTTTTGTCTTTCATTGCGGTGCAGCACCCCACTGATCCTGCCCAATGTTGTGTTTTGCAGGCGCTGACCCCGCAGCAGATGTGCCTCACTGCTGGTTGGAGGATGATTCCGGATATCAGACGCTCTTGCCCTGCGATGCCTGCGCAGTGGTGGCTGCCCTGTCCTCGCACCTGTATCCTCCCTGGCTGTTGCTGGGGCAGCTCCTGGCGTTGCTGTTGCAGCAGGCGTTACAACTGCAGGAATGCTGCTGACTGTGCATGTGGGGGTGCTGGAGGGTCCTGGGGTGTCCTCCTGGGCCTGGGTGCTTGGGGTGTAGGGGGTGTCTTGCTGGAGACCTGTGGGACATGGGGAACACACTGTCAGTGTCTAGTATCTGTTGCACAATTCCTAATAAACATTTGCCTATGCACTGCCTATTGGACTACATTTCCCACAATGCATCATTCTGGCTTTTTCTACCCTGAAATGGAGCTAATTTGGTTGTGCATGCACATGTGTACATGGTGGGTGGGGTATGACATTGATAGGGGTACAGGCTTATCACATGGTACTCACCGGTTGATGTGCTGGGCTCTGAAGTGTCCAGGTTCCCAAATCCACACACTGCCTCCGGCTCAAAGGTTTGCTCAATCCTGTCTTCAAGGGGTGTGGGTGGTGGCACAGATGATGGTCCCCCTCCAGTGCCTCTCATCTCCCGGAGCCTTTCTGCCACCCTCTCCTTGGTCCGGGAGCGGAGGTCATACCACCTCTTCCTTATGTCCTCAATTGTCCTGGGGCTCACCCCCAGAGCATTGATTTTCTCCTGCATTTCCTGCCAGATTTTTCTTTTGGTGGCCTCTGGTACAGTGAGGGCAGCTCTCCCAAAGAGCTCATCATGGTGCTGACAACATTCTTCGGTCAGCACCTCAAGCTCCCTCTCTGAGAATTTAATTTTCCTTTTTCGGGGGGTTCCCTCCATGGCTGCTGCAGCTAGCTCAGTGTGCAGACTGGCAGTTGTAAAAAGGTGTGGTCCAGCCTCCTCCCAGGTGTATTTGTTAACTTCCTGGCTGTGATGTCATCATCATGTGCCAGGAAGTGTTTCCAGAGTGTTTTGGTGTGCTTTCTGGAGTGTTCTGCTGCACCTGCAAGCAATTTTGAGGGAACTCGCAATTTGCGACACCAACTCGCTAATTGCAAGTTCGTTTTTTGCACACTCGCAAACAGCGACCTCGCAATCTGCGGACTCGCACACAGCGTTGCGAGTCCGGATGCGAGTCGCTAAATCGGACCGGTTTCTTTCCTGGCATACCAATTTGCGAGTCGCATTTTGCGAGTCGCATTGACTCGCAAAATGCGACTCGCAATTTTTTTGTTTCGTACATCTGGCCCATGATGTTGCTCTCCGAGCAGTTTTGAGAAGACTAAAAGAAAAGGGTTTAACTTTAAAAAAGGAAAAGTGTAAATTTGGGGTTGGCGCCGTCTCGTATCTGGGGCACACCATTTCTGGAGACGGTATCAAGCCTAAAGTGACGCTGGCTAAGTCTATCATATCTATGCCTACCCCTTCTGACAGAGATCAAGTGCGTTCATTCCTTGGTCTAGCGGAATACTACTCGAAGTTTATTAAACATTTTGCGAGTGTAGTTCAACCTTTAAGAGCTATGCTGAAGAAGGGTGTAGACTTTGTGTGTTCTCTGGAGTGTGAAGAGGCTTTTAATATCGTTAAATCTAGAATTGAAGAGATGCCTACACTGGGGCATTTTGATACTCGAAGGAGAACTCTGTTGTCCACAGATGCAAGCCTTAAGGGTTTGGGTGCAGTTCTCTCACAGATGGTTGACGGTGAGGAGAGAGTAGTGGCTTTTCCCTCTCGTTCTCTTAGAGAGGCCAAAACACGTTACTCAGTAATAGAACGAGAAGCTTTAGCATGCAATTGGGCTGTTAACCATTTTAAATACTACCTCTGGGGGTTACGATTTGTAATTAGAAGTGATCATAGGCCTTTGGTACAAATGTTTTCGTGCTGCAATATAGAGAATATGACTCCTCGCATCAAACGTTGGGTGGAAAACCTAATGGAATATAATTTCAATGTGGAATATTTCCCAGGGAAGGAAAACATTCCTGCAGATTTCCTTTCTAGATTACCTTTGACCGTCAATAACACAAATGTTCAGGCCCCAATTTAGTAGGTGAAGGAGCCAGCCATTGATAAAGAAGGATGGGAGTTGGAATCTGAACAAGGCACTGTTCGTGCACTCATTTTAGAATATGTTGTGAAAGGTTGGCCTGATTTACGCAATTGTCCAGATGGTATTAAAGCATTTTGGAATGCCATGGATGAATTGAGCATTGTGGGGAAGGATTTTTACAGAGGCGATAGGTTGATTCCTCCAGTTGGGTTGTATGAGAAGTTGATTAATTTAGCCCATGAGGGACATTTGGGTAGGAACTTATCCAAGTCCAGGGTCAGAGAATGCTATTGGTGGCCAGGCTTGGACAGACAGGTTGAGGCAATTGTAAAGGATTGTATGTACTGTGCAAGAAGCGATAAATCCAGAAATGTAAGAACTGCTCCTTTATCCCTGGTTCATGTTCCTGATGAGCCATGGTGCAAACTAGGTTTAGACCTTCTGGGGCCATTTGAAAACCTACCTCACAATGAGAGATTTGTAATTGTGTTAGTTGACTATATGTCCAAGTGGGTCACTGCTTGTTGTGTAAGTGCTATCACCACTAAAGTGGTGATAGAGTTCTTAACTGATGTTTTTGCATGTGAAGGCATTCCGAAAGTGATAATCACTGATAATGGAGTGCAATTTACTTCACTGGAAATGAAGAATTTTCTCAACAATTTGGCCATCTCTCACTTTTGTACGGCTTTATTTCCCTTCACGCCAATGGGTTGGTTGAGAAAATGAACCAATTGGTGGTAGCCAGTGCACAGACTGCCATGGACAGTAGCATTCCTTTAAAAACTGTTCTCAGGGAGAAATTATGGGCTCACAGGAATACTCCTAATGCTGTTACTGGTATATCCCCTTTTAGGTTATTGAGGGGTAGATTGGTAGGTTCTAAACTCAATCCCTTGTGGTTATTAGCTGATAAGTGATTTGGGGAATCACCTGCAGACAAGAGTACCATCCAACACAGAGTTATTGATAATCAAGAAAAGTATAAGGAAGCATTTGATAATAAACATGGTGCCCATCAAAGGTTATGGCACGAAGGTGACATGGTGTACGTTAAAAAACCTTTTTGGTCAAAAAAGGGAGCGTCTAAGTTTATGGGTCTGAAGAAAATTGTGTAAGTAAAACAAAATGTTGTTCTTGAATGGGGTGATCTGTGGAAAATGTCGCGTTTAGCTAAATGTATGAATGATAGACCAGTGACAGAAGGACTATATAAGGAAGGACATTTTCATGGATCTAATCTGGATTCAGGTGAGAAGATTAAAAGGTGTGTAAGGAATAGAACAACCCCTAAATACCTAGAAGACTTTACATGTTAAGGATGTCATGACAGGATTACAAATTGTATAATTACACATTGATCACATATTAATTACTTATGGTCATTTCAATGTTTTTTTGTTTTTTACTTTTATGGGCTATGATTGCAATTTTGCAGACGAGCCTTTTATCCTCATGTTGTTGTGTTTACAATGTTATCAAGTTATGGTTAAGTTAAACTGTTACTATTTCTATAGATGGGAGATGTGTTGGGGACTTTGCTGGTCTCTGACATCATTGGAGCCAGTGATGTCAGAGAACGGAATGTGATGACTGGGGGGTTCTATGGAGACGGTTGTAAGGTGGAAGGAAGCAGGACGAAGAGCTGGCACTGTCATGGATGTTGAACAATAAAGGATCTTATTATACAAGTTTTGGATTCATGGACTTGATTCCTAACAGATTTATTTCTAACTTTAACTTTATTGCATAAACTTCTGAAGCTGAATGCTGATTTCTTAGGCATTGCTTTTCAAATGGTTCTGATTGCTTAGAGTCCCACGTATCTGAACCATCCCCTTTCATGGCCCGTTGCTGATGCTGACCAAACAGATGTCTAACTGATGAAGATAATCGCAGCTTGCTCAGCCATAGTGAGGAGAGGTATAACAAAATACTATTGTTCTTGTTATAATTTTGTTTTTTATCTCTAGGTACCAACCGCTATTTTGATAGAGCCATAGCTAGAAGTTTTCCAAATTAATGTTGACTAAATTGTTTTACATGAAGCTAAAACATGCTATTCTAATTGGATGGTTAGTAAGGGAAGTCTTGAAATGTTAACAGGTTGCCATGAACAAATAATTGGCGTTGCTTAGTTGCTGACTTAGATGTATGCTATTTCTTTTGTGCAGCTGTTCTTACTATTTATTTGTACTATAAATGTGGAATTCGTAGTGATCCATGCAGTAGTTAAACTGAGATTCTTTAGAAGGTTTGGTCAACTAAAATGCTCTTCTTGTATGTGTATCAGATGGTTTTGAGACTAATTTACGTGACATTAGCATTCTTAATATAGGGAAATAAGCATTTTAATCTTTTACATAAAGGTGTGGTTATTCATATCCAAGGGGGTCATGGTGCATGAGATTCATGACTCCAAAGGTGATCAATATTGTTGATTGATATTGTTTGATGATTTGTTTTGAATTGGTGATTTATGGTGGAAATTCCTCTAAGTGCAGTCAAAAGGTCCATTGAACCTCTAACGCATCCCCTTATAAACTAAAGAAAAGAAACCAAATAAGGTCAGATGTGCTAACATTTTCATGTACATTGTTTTGTTGTTCCTCCAGGCGGCAGGCCGATGACTGATTTTCCTCTGTCAACCTGCAAAGCTCCAAAATATGATGGATGGACCTCAATGATGGTGGTCTTATCACGAGGGCCAAAGTGATGTGCTAGGCTATGTAGCTAGCTTCATGAGGTTCATATACTAACTAAGCCAAGATTCTTAACTTTATAGCTAGAGGTGTTTTATCAAAGAATGTTTTCAGGCGTTTAGCTTCTCCGTAACCTCTCACAGGCTCTTGGAGAGCTTAAATTCCATTCCAATGTCCTCTAGCCTAATGTGTGCATTAATTATATTATTTGCCATTTGTTTCTATGCAAATCTGATTGACAGATTTCAGAACACTCATAGAAACACAGATGGAAAAAGCATTTCAGAATGACTACAGAAAAGTAATTCAAATGTTTATTTTAATTCAACGGAAAATAAAGATTTTCATAAATATTCCATTGGCAGTGTGAAGGGTGTAGCTTACTCACAAATCATAAATATTTCCAATAGACATTTCTGTCTATTGAAAAAATGATTGAATGAGAAAGTGCCTTTTTTTCCAATCAATCAGCATAATTAGTCTAATTCACAAAAGATAAATGAACAATTTTATCCATTCAATAATGGGTGCAACCAAACGTGTAAAAACCTATCATCCACAGTGGTGGAGTGTCTCAGATAGATTTGAGTGTCATACACATACTGGAGCATAGAAACGTCTACCTGTACAGGTTGTACCTCGTGCTGCTCCATGAACACATTGATAACACATGGGAAAGTATATAAGTCTTTGGGTCTTCACTGGGGTGGTAGCAGGATCTGACTGGCCTCACTTAGGGTTCATCTGCTGTCAGCAACTGGAAAAACTTGTTAATCCAGTCAAATACTAGGCATCTTAAAAACTATGGTATGTGTGTATGTGCCAGACCTCCATGGCCATGGGTGGTACTATGTCAGCCGACGGGCTGTAGATAGACATCTCTGACCCAGTGACTCATACCGCCATGGCAGTATGAGTGGAGAAGTGGCAGGTTGGCTGCAGCCAATCCGCTAATCTCATAATGTGGTGGTATGTACTGCCAGCCTGTTGGCAGTAGTACCACCACATTTACCCTGGCGGTCAGAAGACCTCCAGGGTCATAATGAGAGCCACAGTGTTCATTCATCAAAAGACCCCTGTCTGGCAACTCAATATAGGTTTACTCAGCTGGGATAGCATTCAATCAATCAATCAATCATAGCATTTGTAAAGTGCACTACTCACCCGTGAGGGTCTCAAGGCGCTGAGGGGGGAAGGTGCTGCCACTGCTCGAACAGCCAGGTCTTGAGGTGTCTCCTAAAGGTTAGCAGGTCCTGTGTCTGTCGCAGGTGGATAGGAAGAGTGTTCCACATCTTGTCGGCGAGGTGGGAGAACGATCTGCCACCACGGTCATTCTGTGGATGCGTGGAACAGTGGCAAGGGCAAGCTTATCGGAGCGAAGCTGGTGGGAAGAGGTGTAGAAGGAGAGTTGTCTGTTGAGGTATTCAGGCAGTGCTTTGTGACCGTGGGTGAGGAGCTTGAACGTGATTCTCTTGTTGATGGGGAGCCAGCGCAGGTCTCTCAGGTGGGCTGTGATGTGGCTGTGACGGGGGATGTCCAGGATGAGGCGTGCAGAGGCGTTCTGTATACGTTGCAGTCTTTTCTGGAGCTTGGTAGTGGTCCCTGTGTAGAGGGCATTGCCGTAGTCCAGTCTACTGCTTACAAGGGATTAGGTGACCGTCTTCTGGTTCCGGTGGGGATCCATTTGTAGATCTTCCGAAGCATGCGGAGGGTGTTGAAGCAGGAGGAAGAGATGGTGTTGGCTTGCTGGGTCATTGATAGCGATGAGTCCAGGATGAACCCCACGTTGCATGCGTGGCCGGTGGGTGTCGGTGTAGTTCCCAGTGTGGCAGGCCACCAGGAGTCATCCCAGGCAGAGGGGGTGGAGCTGAGGATGAGGGCCTCAGTCTTGTCAGAGTTCAGTTTCAGGCAGCTGTTCTTCATCCATTCAGCCATGGCCTTCACTCCTTTATGGCAGTTGGTTTTGGCGGTGGGGGGTCCTTGATGAGGAAGAGGATCAACTGAATGTCATCGGCGTGTGAGATGATGATGAGGTTGTGTGATTGGACGATGTTTGCGAGCGGACCCATGTAAACGTTAAAGAGGGTCAGGCTGAGGGACGACCCCTGGGGTACACCGAAGATGATGGCTTCAGAGTGGAATGGAGGGAGGCGGACTCTCTGGGTTCTGCCGGTGAGGAAGGAGGTGATCCAGTCCAGGGTTCTGTCGCGGATCCCTGTGTCGTTAAGGCATGTGCGTAGGGTGTGGTGGCCAACATTGTCGAAGGCGGCCGAGAGGTCCAGGAGGATGAGGGCCGCAGTTTCGCCGTTGTCAAGTAGGGTCCTGATGTCGTCGGTGGCGGCGATGAGGGCAGTTTTCGGTGCTGTGGTTGGCATGCAATCCAGATTGGGACGAGTCCAGAATGTTGTTCTCCTCGAGGAAGCGGGTCAGTTGTTTGTTGACAATCTTCTCAATTACTTTTGCCGGGAAGGGGAGAAGGGAGATGGGTCAGAAGTTCTTGAGGTCCTTTGGGTCTGTCTTGGGTTTTTTGAGGAGGGTGTTGATTTTGGCGTGTTTCCATCTCTCCGGGAAGGTGGTGTTTTTAAAGGAGGTGTTGATGATCTTCTGGAGTTGGGGTGCGATGATGGAGCTCACTTTGTTGAAAATGTGGTGAGTCCAAGGGTCGGATGGTGAGCCAGAGTGGATGGTGTTCATGATTCTGATGGTGTTGTTGTCGTTGATGTGGGTCAAGGAGAGCAGGAGGTTGATATGGCTGGGGCGGTGAGTATGTGGTGTCAGTGGTTGACAGGGGTATTGAAGCTGTCATGGATGTCTGTGATCTTGTGGTAGAAGAAGGTGGCTAGGGTGTTGCAGAGGTCTTGCGATGACAGGATGTCCTTGACTTTGGAGCCGAGGTTGGAGAGTTCCTTCACAATGTTGAAGAGCTCTTTATAGCTGTGTACATTGTTGCTGATGCGTTCTTTGAAGGAGGTTCGTTTGGCGGTTCGGATGAGTTGATGGTGTCTACGGATGGCGTAATTGAAGGCTGTGTGGTTGTCCGGTATCTGTTCTTGGCACCACTTTTACTCGAGTCTTCGGCATGTTTGCTTGGATTCTTGGAGGTCAGTGGTGAACCCGAAGGCCTTTCTGTTGGTGCGCCTGTTTGAAGGTTTCTTGATCGGGGCGAGAGTGTTGGCACAGTCGTCAATCCATTGCCTCAGGTTGCAGGGGGGCTGTGTCGGTGGTGTTGATTGGTGGGTTCCGGGATAGGGTACTGATCAGCTGGTCTTCGGTGGCCTTGTTCCATCTGTGGTGGGGAATCACTCACCAGTGGTGGTGCGTTGAGGGTTTCTCAAAGGTGAAGTAGATGCAGCGGTGGTCAGTCCAGTGGAGTTCGGTGATGTGGCTGAAGGAGATGTGTTTGTTGGCAGAGAAGATGGTGTTGAGCTTGTGTCCTGGAAGCTGCTTGAGTCCGAGGTTGGCGAGCAGGGTGGTGGAGTTGTTGTCCTTGGTGTTCTCGAGGTGGAAGTTCAGGACGAGGGTCCCTCTGAGGGTGATGTTTGGATTGGTGTGGATTTGGAAGTGCAGGTGTTCAGCGGCTCTGAGGGTGCCTTCTGTGCTGGTCGTAATTTTGAGGGTATGTGGACGATGGCAACGCCTCCTCCGGGTAGGTTGGTGCGGTCCCTGTGGGTGATATTGTAGCCGTCCGGGATGGCTATGGCGATGTCGGGCGCTGAGGAGGGGTTCATCCAGGTCTCGGTCAGGAAGGCGACGTCCGGGGAGGCTGAGTCGAGTAGGTTCCAGAGTTCGATGGAGTGTTTGTGGATGGAGCCGGTGTTGAGCTGGATGCATCTGAGATGGTTGCATTCTGCCTTGGTGGGCGGGTCGCTGGCATGGAGTCTGGTGAAGGTACAGCTCCGGCCGCAGAAGGGTCCGCGGGTGAGCCACAGGGTGGCCTGGTGGCAGGTGGATGAGCGGCTAGCATTAAGCGCTTGGAGGGTGATGGCGTCATAGTGGCGTCGGGCTTTGCGGTGGGGGGAGCGAGAACCAGGGGTTCCAGCATTGGGTGCAGTCCAGACGCGGATGGGCACAAACGGACTTGCCTTAGGCGCGCCTTCGGTGTTTCGCAGCTGCTATTAAGAAGGGAGGAGGAGGAGAGGACAGCAGGAAGGTGGGAGCGGGGGCGGAAAACCGTGCAAAAAAAGGGGGGGCCACAGTGGCGGGGATGCAGCGCGAGAGAAAGGAGTGGGGCCAGGCCGCAGGGGTAGCAGCGGCAGGGGAGAGAGAGAAGGGGGAGAGCGAGAGTGAGAGAGAGAGAGTGGAGTGAGAGGAGAAAGAAACAGGGAGGAGAGAGGGAAACGCGGAAAGCAAAAGACAAAAGGAACACAAAAGAGACAGAACACGGAAGGAAAAGCACACAAAGAGTGAGACAGAGGCAAAGTAGAAAAAAAGGAGAAGAGAGGCAGAGGGCAGCCTAGTAGAAGAGCAGAGCTCTCCCACCAGACACCAGGGATGAGGCACAGACAGAGGTCAGAGTTCCGAGGAGCGAAGGGCTGTACATGCCGGTGGAGCTACGGGAGGCAGAGCAGTTCACTGACTCTGTATTTGTATAGTGTGTGTAGTAGAGGAATTGACATGACTGATAAGGCCAGGAGGCTCTGTCACTGTTTCTTCACTCCCCAGCCATGTGTTCTCTTTTCCTAAGACTCCTGTTTGATAACTCATACATGAAGTTTACTCGCCTAAAGGGATACTATTTCTATAGTGTGTGTATTGCAGGGACCGACATGTCTCCAACTCCCAGCAGGCACTGTTCCCATAACTACAAACACCAGACCAGTGTTCACTTGTCCAAATACCCCTGTTTGTTAAATATCAGTTTAAGGGCACACACCTGCGGAGATAACATTAGTCAAGTATGTGTAGTAGAGGGACTCAAATGACTACAACACCTAGCAGGCACTATTCCTGTAATCACAAACACCAGCACAGTGGTCATATGCTCCAATACATGTTTCACAGTTATCAATTTGCAGTGTACATATCTGGGGGATAACATTGGTCTAGTGTGTGTAGTAGAGAGAGTGACATGACTGCAACTCCCAGCAGGTACTGTTTATATAACCCTAAACAACAGCCAAGTGTTCCCTTGTCCAAAGACCCCTGTGCATCACATCCCAAATGAAGTTTACTCACCTGGGGGAATAACATTGGTCAAGTGTATAAAGTAGATGGAATAACCTGACTGCAACTCACAATAGGTGCTGTTTCTATGACTACAAATACCAGAACAGTGTTCATTCATAAAAAAAAAAACCTGTTTGGCAAATCTCAATGTAGATTTACTGAGCTGGGAGGATACCATATGTATTGTGTGTGTAGTAGAGAGAGCAACATGACTGCTAATGACTGCTAAGCCAAGGAGGATCAGTCACTATTACTTCAATCACCAGCAAGGTGTCCTCTTCTCCTAAGACTCCTGTTTGGTAACTCACACATGAAGTTTACTCACCTTGGGGTATACTATTTATACAATGTGTGTAGTACAGGGACTGACATGACTGCAAATCCCAGGAGGCTCTGTCACTATCTCTTCAGCTACCAATCCAGTGTTCTCTTCTCCAAATACGCTTGTTTGGTAATCACAAATGAAGTGTACTCACCTGGAGGGATGACATTTGTCAAGTGTTTGATGTATAGGGAGTAACTTGACTGCTAAGGTCAGGAGGCTCTGTTTCTCTAACTCCAAACACAAGGCCATTGTTCACATACCCAAATACCCATGTCTGTTAACTCTCAATTGAAGTTTACTCACCTGAGAAGATACCATTTGTATAGTGGTGGGAAGTAGAGGGAGTGACCGTAATGCAAAGATAAATAGGCCCTGTTCTCTAACTCCAACCACAAAATCAGTGTTTGCTTGCACAATCCATCTATTTGTGAACTATCACATAAAGTGTACTTACCTGGGTGGATAACATTTGTTAAGTGTGTGTAGTATGGAGAGTGACATAAATGCAACTCCCAGGTGCACTGTTTCTATAACTCCAAACACCAGACCAGTGTTCACTTGTCCCAATACCCTTGCTTGCTAACTCTCAATTGAAGTTTGCTCACCTGGGAGTGACCAAAATACAGATCATGCTCAACTCTAAGATGTGCCTGGCTACCTAGCTCCATCTTGAGCTGCTAACCTAAACTGAAGCTATTGAGGACAGGAAGGACAGCCTACCCAGTGTGCAAAACAATGATCTCAAAGGCCTAGAGATGCATACATAACCAGAATTGTATTGGCAGTAGACACATTCACACTGCACTGACCACATGATGACTCCAGTCACATACGAAACAAACTCCTGGGTCTGCCTGCATCATAATCAACTAGGCCTCAAAATGGCCAAAAACATATCTTGCTTAGCCACTGTTGTGTATGCACTGGTGGCAACATGACATTCTCAGGCCATCCTCCTAAGGGCTAATGAGTAGCAAGATCTGGCATGCTCCACAAATGTCATGTCAATACAACTAATACCATGGGTAATTGACATAACAGGCTAAACTGAAGCTTAACTTTGTACAATGTCTCTGATTAATGTAACACTAGAACTGTTGGAGTTAGATGTCACAATATAATCAGTAACATTTTATCTTTCACATCAACAGGTCGAGCTGCCAGTGGGCACACAGAGGCCACAGAAGAGACCACTACTGCCCCCCTTGATGAAGCACTCAGTGAGAAAGACACATGTGGACATCTGGACGTGGAGGATGGTTCTGGCTCATCTGGGCAACCTGGTCAGATGCCAACAGAGAGTCTCACTGTGGCCACATCAATACCTCCCAGCCCGGTTGCCTCAACATCACAGGCAACCATTCACCCCAACCTGTGTACTAAGCATACTATCTACCATCTTCTGCCCCGAGTCCTGGATCCCGAGTGCAGCACATCACTTCTGACAATGAGCTTCTAGGACCCAGTGGAGAGGGGACCCTGTGGCAAAGGCACAGGGCCCTGGAGGCAGGGTGCGTGGGTGGGATGCTGTGGGCTAGAGGGATGAGGTCACTGGGACTGCTCCTGGCCAGGACACCATCAGCCACGTCTTGAGAGTCTATCAGGAGTCCCAAGGTGTGATGGGCCTGGTCTTGACCAAACTGTCAGAGGAAGAACCCACCCCAAACACCCCTGCCTCTGTAACAGTAGACACCGCCCCCAATGCAAACGGGAACATCCAACAAAGAATCCAGGAGGTCCAGATGGCAAGACACCCACCCCTTTCAGCAAGTGACCTCTTCCTAAAAGATTTCCTTTGACTGCCACATATTCACTCTGTTGACTGATCCTTAACCACCTACCAGTTCCAATGGTAGGAGTACTCTGGACTTTGGAGTCCCAATGCAATGGCATCTACTCCAATGATTTCATTTACCATGACTGACACCTTCACTTTACTTTTTTGTTCCTTTCTGTTCAAAGTTCAAAGTTCAAAGTTTATTTTCTGCATCAGCATTGTAATAAGTTCACCCATCACAAACTGTCTGCCTGCTTAATTTGCACAGTTTGCCCAGTAGAGATAAAAGACTATGGTGGTCATTACAACCCTGGCGGTCGGTGTTAAAGCGGCAGTAAAACCGCCAACAGGCCGGCAGTAAAAAAAATGGAATCATGACCGTGGCGGAAACCGCCAACATAGACAGCCACTTTAACACTCCGACCGCTGCGGCGGTACAAACAAACACCGCGGCGGTAACCGCCAACAGACAGGCGGAACACAATGTACCGCCCACTGTATTAGAAAAGGCCAATCCGCCACCTTTTACGGGGAGGATTCACTGCGAACAAAAACACGGCGGAAACAGGACTTGGAAGGGAAAACGCTCACCTCTACACACCCCACGAGGAACTAGGATGCCATGGAACCCGAGCTCCAGATACTCCCAGCCTTTATCTTCCTGCTACTCTACCAGGAACAACAAAGACGGCGGCGAAGACCACGGTGAGTACTGCACCTACGACACAGGGGAGGGAAAAAAGAGTGACACACACTCGCAACACGCAACACTCCCACCCCCACCCTCACCCACTACAACACACACACAAGTACATGTAGATACATTACATTTACAACCCCCCCTGGAAGAAGGCAAGGACAAAAGGAAATGAGTCAAACGTTTGTAATCTATTCAAATACAATAATCAAAAATATATATATATATAAATATTTACACTATAAACAAATATATACACCAAGAATACAAGTCCAAGGTATTACACCATCATAGTTCGTGGACCACTGGGCCCAAAATACATGGGCGAGGCCCACACTCAATACCCGATCAAAATGGAGAGAACACTGCGGGGGCATCAGATAGAAATACAACAGGGACCAAAGGGGTAAGGGAAGGGGGGGCACCTCAGCCGGATGAGTGCACGACGCCAGATCCACGAGGGGGCTCCATGTCCACTGCTGTATCCTGGGGAGTGGAAAGTCACAGTCTCACAAGTCTTTCCAGTGGGTGGTTTGCCCACTGCTGTATCCTGGGGAGTGCAAAGCCACAGTCTCACAAGTCTTTCCATTGGGTGGGTTGCCCACTGCTTTATCCTGGGGAGTGCAAAGCCACAGTTTCACAAGTCTTTCCAGTGGGTGGGTTGCCCACTGCTGCTTCCTGGGGAGTGCAAAGCCACAGTCTCTCAAGTGGATGCCTTACACCACTGGTTCTGGAGGGGGCTTTGTGCCCAGATTGCTTAATCCTGCCAAGGACAGAGGTAAGAGATGGGATACTCCACTGGTTCTGGAAGGGGCTTTGTGCCCAGAGTGCTTCATCCTGCCAAGGACTGAGGTAGTGGATGGGATATTCCACTGGTTCTGGAGGGGGTTTTGTGCCCAGAGTGCTTCATCCTGCCAGGGACTGAGGTAGTGGATGGGATACTCCACTGGTTCTGGAGGGGCTTTGTGCCCAGAGTGCTTCATCCTGCTAAGGACAGAGGTAGTGGATGTAAATCTCCACTGGTTCTGGAGGGGGCTTTGTGCCCAGAGTGCTTCATCCTGCCAAGGACAGAGGTAGTGGATGCCTTTCTCCACTGGTTCTGAAGGGGGCTTTGTGCCCAGAGTGATTCATCCTGCCAAGGACTGAGGTAGTGGATCGGATACTCCACTGGTTCTGGAGGGGGCTTTGTGCCCAGAGTGATTCATCCTGCCTGTGGCAGCCTCAGAAGCGTCAGAAGCTTTGGTGCTTATTGGCCTGCGCTGCTTGTGGCGGCAGTGTCCTTGGCAGCGGTGCTTGTGGCAGCGGTGTCCTTGGCAGCGGTGCTGGTGGCAGTTTTGTCCACCATGCAGGTTTTCGCCGACTTGCCTGTTTTTCTGTGCACCTTCCCCACCTTGGATGGTGGCACAGCTGTCTTCCCACTCCCAACTGTACCACTGGGAGAGGCTTTGGCGGTAGATGTTTTGCCCCTCTCCCGCCGGGCACTGGCCAACTTTTTGTGCTTTTGAGGTGGGGGACTGTCCGTGGTCTGGCTCCTTGGCACACTGGCTGCCTGCTGTTTGGCGCACTCCAGAAGCTGGCTACTACTGTTCCCGCAGATGTTGTGGCTGAGATGCTGGGTTGGGACCTGGAAAGGCGGGCTCTAGGAGACTGAAGGGGTGGGGAAGGTGAGGGGAAGAGGTCAAGGTTGGACAGGAAAAGTTTTTGGGACACACTGGGATGGGAAGATGGAGGGGGTTTGGGAGTGGAGGAAGAGGTAGTGGTTGTAGGAGGTGTACGTTTGCTGATTTTGGGTGAAGGTGCATGGGCTGGAGGTTGTCATTGAGGTGGATGGCTGTTGGGTGGGTGTGTGGCTGCGTTTGTGTAACTTGGGAGGTGGGCTCACAGGCACACTGGGAGAGGACACAGGGGATGTGTGAATGGTAGTGGGGGTGGTGACTGCACGTGAGCGGGGTGTGGTGGTGGGTGTGCTGGTGTGCTGGTGATGGAGGTAGTGGCTGAAGATGTAGTGCATGCAGGTGTGAGTGGAGATGAGACTGGGAGGGAGGAGGGAGACGAGGAGGAGGGGAACACAGTGGAGGCAGTGGATGTTGGTATGTCTGCATGTGTATGATGCTTGCGTGAGTGCCTGTGGGATGTGTGGTGCTTATGTTTGCCTGAGCTTCCCTTGTGTGTTGACGTGTGTGCATGCTGGTCTGATGGTGTGCTTGGGATAGGCTGAGGTACAGGGGTTTGGGTCTGGGTGGAGGAAGTTGGAGGGGGGAGGCTAGAGACAGGGACAATGGCTGCCATCAGTGCTGAGGCCAGAGCTGAAAAGCTCGCTGTTGGGCTGCCTGACCAGAACGAATGCCCTCCAGGTATGCATTGGTCTGTTGCAACTGCCTCTCTACACCCTGGATGGCATTCAAAATGGTAGACTGCCCAACAGTGAGGGACCTGAGGAGGTCAATGGCTTCCTCACTGAGGGCAGCAGGGCTGACTAGGGCAGGGGCTGAGGTGCCTGGGGCGAAGGAGATGCCCACCCTCCTGGGTGAGCGGCAATGGGGCACATGCTGAGGGGCTGCTGAGAGGGCAGTGCTGGTAGGGGGGGTGGCGGCTGTACCTGTAGATGCGGTGGGCACAGAGGGGCCCGCCAATGCAAGGGAACTCGCATCAGAGGAGGAGTCCGTGTCGCTGGTCTCAGCTCCTGTCCCTGCCGTGGAGCTCCCCTCGCCCTCCGTCCCACTGGTGGCTTCTGACTCTGTTGTGTCGCCTTCCAGGGCCATGTGGAATACAGCTCCCTTCTGCCCCGCTGGCAGTGCTCCTCCGCCTGATGCACACAAGAACAGGGAGACCACAAAAAGGGGGGGAAGACAGAAGAAAGACATGTTGAGTGCATCCAATACCTCTACCATTGGCGGACACTATAGATACAGAGGCCCCCTGCACTACGCTGTGCACTTAGAGTTCCCTAATTAATCACAGGGACATGGGTTACAAGGCCTATGCCTGATTGCTGCACACATGGAAGTCACAGGAGCCTGACTAGGTGTAGTTGCCTCTGAACACAGGTGGGGTGGGGTGCCACAGGGCCTGCCTTAAGAAGGGACCTTGCCTACTAAACTCGCCCTGGCCTCAGGGAACCCACAGCCCACCTTCCCCACCCAGACACCTACAATGCACGCTGAATCAGCAGAATGAGAGTGCACTCACCCCCTTGTGGCTGCTGTGATGCCCTCAAGTGCCCATCCAACTCCAGATACGCCACCGCCAGGATACGGAACATCAGGGGGGTCATGGTGCGATGGGCACCCCTCCCACGCTGGGAGGCCATCCCCAGCTGGGCCTCCGCCGTCTTCTTGCTCCAGCGGCGAATGTCCTCCCATCTTTTCTGGCAGTGGGTGCTCCGTCTGTGGTGGACCCCCAGGGAACGGACTTCCTTGGCGATGGTACGCCAAATATCCTTCTTCTGGTGGGCGCTGACCTACAGGCATAGTACAGGGGAAAAGGAGAAGATATAACCGTCCGCACCGTCACAGTCATTGGCCGGCATCCCTACCCTTGCCATGACGCACATGCACTCACTGTCATATCATGCACGCCTCATTCTCCCCCCCCTATCTTTCATCAACACCACTCCACACAGGCATTGCCCATTCGGCATGCTCACAGTGTACTTACCTGTTTGTCTGGAGGACCGTAGAGTAGCGTGTACTGGGGGAGGACCCCATCCACTAGTTTCTCCAACTCCTCAGTACTGAAGGCAGGGGCCCTTTCCCCAGATACATGAGCCATTGTCTCGTTCCAGACTGAGGTCACAGTAGCACTTGCAGTGTAGGTCCTCTCCTGTTGAAGATCAGGTATCAAGTGATTGAACAGAGAGAAAATGGCAGTCACGTCCACGGCGTTGCGTACCATCACCGCCGGCATACATCGTCATTGGCTCCTGGGACCCATAGGGTCCAATGTTAACCAATGCAGGATTGCGCCGTGGTCTTCGACCGCCTACCGCGACTGTGTACAACGCCAGCGCAGTTACCTCATATCCCTTTGTCCCACATTACAGGTCAGGCAGCCGCCATTTCAGGGGGCCACATGGCATTAATTTTAAATGCGTTGCACATATCTATGCCTTGCTTAAACACTAATACAGCCATATATCGATTTTCAAACATTTTGCTATAAAGTTGTGTTCACGTACCTCAGTGTTGGTTGACTCTCTGCTCGCTGTTCTCCTCCATAGAGCACGTCCGCTGGGGCAGGTGAGGAGATGGCGGCATCCTCCGGTGTACAGACCGCTGGTGGACCTGTCGACAATGGAGGAGCGACATGTAATAATCACATACAGACTTGATCGAACCACAATCCTGGAAGTGTGTGCCCAGTTGGAGCCAGACCTGATGTCAGCTATCCGCCATCCCACAGGAATCCCTCCTCTAGTGCAGGTCCTGTCAGTACTCCATTTCCTAGCAAGTGGGTCTTTTCAAACAACAGAGGCCATAGCATAAGGGATGTCCCAGCCTATGTTCTCCAACGTGTTGTCCAGAGTGTTGTCTGCCCTGCTGAAACACAGCGTCGCTACATCGTTTTCCCTCAGGTGGAGGATTTGCCTACAGTGAAAGGTGACTTCTATGCCCTGGGACATATTCCCAACATCATAGGTGCCATTGATGGGGCACATGTGGCCTTGCTCCCCCCGCAGGAGTGAACAGGTATACAGAAACCGGAAGAGTTACCATTCTATGAATGTGCAGATGGTGTGTTTGGCCGACCAGTACATCTCCCATGTAAATGGCAAGTTTCCTGGCTCAGTGCATGACGCTTACATTCTGCGGAATAGCAGCATCCCTTATGTGATGGGGCAACTCCAGAGGCACCGTGTGTGGCTTTTAGGTGAGGACATGGACCCAATACAGAGTGACTAGGTGTCTGGGTCTGGGGATGTCCCTAAGAGTTAGCGTGTGTCTAACAGTTGTCCCTCGCCATTTGCAGGTGACTCTGGTTACCCCAACCTGTCATGGCTACTAAACCCAGTGAGGAATCCCAGGACAAGGGCAGAGGAACGCTACAATGAGGCACATGGGTGAACTAGGAGGGTTATAGAGAGGACCTTCGGCCTCCTGAAGGCCAGGTTCCTGTGCCTCCATATGACACGTGGTTCCCTATTCTACTCACCAAAGAAGGTGTGCCAGATCATTGTGGCCTGCTGTATGCCTCACAACTTGGCTTTGCGACAACAGGTTTCTTTTCTGCAGGAGGATGGTCCAGAGGGAGGTGTTGTGGCAGCTGTGGAGCCTGTGGACAGTGAAGACGAGGAAGCAGAAGAACAGGACATAGACAACAGGAACACAGTGATACAGCAATACTTCCAGTGAGACACAGGCAAGAAGACAACACTGCCTGCTACATCTGATTTAATTCTTCTACCTCTCATCTGTCTGTCATTTTCACCTGGTGTATGGACACTGAGTTGCACTTTCCCTTTTGATTTCACAGATGTGGGTCCCACTGTGTGACCTCTGCTTTGTTTCCGCATGTACTAGAGCTGTGTGACATAGGTATGTTGACATTACATTGGATATATAATTTTTCCACAGTTATTGCAAATACACATTTTCGAAAGCACAGACTGACTCCAGATTGTTTTGTGATTTAAGGGTGTTTATTTACGTGCTAAATAGTGGAGGGGGTTGTAAAATGGTCAGGGGTGATGGTGGAGGAATGTCCTTGGCAGAGTCCAGTCTACTAGTCTCACAGGTACATAGTTCAAAGGGGCATAGGAAGTGGAGCTAAGTCAGTTTAAGTATGGACAGGGTGACAAAGTGGGACAGAAGGATGACAATCAGGGTGGTCTTGTTTCTTGGCGGGGGTCTTGGCATTGTTCTCTGTCTTTGTCCCGGATCTCAGGGACTGCTTGCGGGGTGGTTCTCCATCTGCAGGGGGTGGGGTGAGGTGTCGTGGTCATGTGGCGGTGCCTCCTGTCCACTAGCGCCGGCAGAGGTGGTGGGCATTTCATCGTACAGGCTAGTGTCAGGGGCCCCTTGTTGTGCCACAGTGTCCCTCCTGGTGTTGATGAGTTCCTTCAGCACCCCTACAATGGTGCCCGGGGTGGTATTGATGGATTTGAGTTCCTCCCTGAACCCCAAGTATTGTTCCTCCTGCACCCGCTGGGTCTCCTGAAACTTGGCCAGTACTGTTGCCATCGTCTCCTGGGAATGGTGGCAGGCTCCCATGATGTTGGAGAGGGAATCATGGAGAGTGGGTTCCCTGGGCCTGTCCTCCCCCTGTCGCATAGCAGCCCTCCCAGTTCCCCTGTGTTCCTGGCCCTCTGTCCTCTGAACCGTGTGCCCACTACCACTGCCCCCAGGTCCCTGGTGTTGTTGGGGTGGTGGGTCAGCCTGGGTGTCCTGTAGTGGTGGACACACTGCTGCTTGACGTGTCCTGGGGACAGAGGTATGGGCTCACTGGGTGGATGCTGTGCTGGTATTTCCAGAGGGGGGAAGCTCTGTAGTGGCCTGTGCCAGTGTGAGGGGAACCGACTGTCCCGAGGTCCCAGATTGGCTGGGCTGGTCATCTTGATCCAGTTGGACAGAGCTGCTGTCATCACTGTGGGCCTCTTCTGTGGGTGGAGTGGACATGTTTGGACCCTCCTTTCCGGTGACGTTGGGTAGGGGTCCTGCAGGGGTGTAAAGGCATGATTATTGCATCTGTGTGTGCTATGGTGTGCAATGGGTGGGTGACCCTGTACCACAGTGCTTGCATTCTTGTGTGGGACCTTCGGTGATAATGGTTTAGGGGGGTGTATGGGTATGTGCAGTGGACATGCTTTGGTGATGGGTGTCCATGGTTTGGTGTTGCATCCAGGGCTTGGGTTTGGGGTTTGTGATAGTGTGACATGTGTGAGGAGTTGGAGTGATGGGGGTGAGGGCGAGGGTGGGGGTATGTGATAGCATGCAGGTAGGGTGGGGGATATGGTAGTTAAAGGTTTGACTTACCAGAGTCCATTCCTCCAGCTACTCTTGCGAGGCCCTCAGGATCCAGTATAGCCAAGACCTGCTCCTCCCATGTTGTTAGTTCTGGGGGAGGAGGTGGGTGTCTGCCGCCAGTCATCTGAACCGCTATTTGGTGTCTTGAGACCATGGAACGCACCTTCCCCCGTAGGTCGTTCCACCTCTTCCTGATGTCATCCCTAATTCTTGAGTGCTGTCCCACTGCGTTGACCCTGTCCACGATTCTGCGCCATAGCTCCATCTTCCTAGCTATGGTGATGTGTGTAGGAAAGTACCATTTTGCCTGGCATGTTACCCCCATTTTTCACTGTACATATGTTGTTTTAGTTGTATGTGTCACTGGGACCCTGCTAGTCACGGCCCCAGTGCTCATAAGTGTGCCTGAATGTGTTACCTGTGTTATGACTAACTGTCTCACTGAGGCTCTGCTAATCAGAACCTCAGTGGTTATGCTCTCTCATTTCTTTCAAATTGTCACTAACAGGCTAGTGACCAATTTTACCAATTTACATTGGTTTACTGGAACACCCTTATAATTCCCTAGTATATGGTACTGAGGTACCCAGGGTATTGGGGTTCCAGGAGATCCCTATGGGCTGCAGCATTTCTTTTGCCACCCATAGGGAGCTCTGACAATTCTTACACAGGCCTGCCACTGCAGCCTGAGTGAAATAACGTCCACGTTATTTCACAGCCATTTTACACTGCACTTAAGTAACTTATAAGTCACCTATATGTCTAACCTTTACCTGGTAAAGGTTGGGTGCTAAGTTACTTAGTGTGTGGGCATCCTGGCACTAGCCAAGGTGCCCCCACATTGTTCAGGGCCAATTCCCCGAACTTTGTGAGTGCGGGGACACCATTACACACGTGCACTACATATAGGTCACTACCTACAGGGAGTGCAGAATTATTAGGCAAGTGAGTATTTTGACCACATCATCCTCTTTATGCATGTTGTCTTACTCCAAGCTGTATAGGCTCGAAAGCCTACTACCAATTAAGCATATTAGGTGATGTGCATCTCTGTAATGAGAAGGGGTGTGGTCTAATGACATCAACACCCTATATCAGGTGTGCATAATTATTAGGCAACTTAACAAAAAACAAATATATACCCATTTCAATTATTTATTATTACCAGTGAAACCAATATAACATCTCAACATTCACAAATATACATTTCTGACATTCAAAAACAAAACAAAAACAAATCAGTGACCAATATAGCCACCTTTCTTTGCAAGGACACTCAAAAGCCTGCCATCCATGGATTCTGTCAGTGTTTTGATCTGTTCACCATCAACATTGCGTGCAGCAGCAACCACAGCCTCCCAGACACTGTTCAGAGAGGTGTACTGTTTTCCCTCCTTGTAAATCTCACATTTGATGATGGACCACAGGTTCTCAATGGGGTTCAGATCAGGTGAACAAGGAGGCCATGTCATTAGATTTCCTTCTTTTATACCCTTTCTTGCCAGCCACGCTGTGGAGTACTTGGACGCGTGTGATGGAGCATTGTCCTGCATGAAAATCATGTTTTTCTTGAAGGATGCAGACTTCTTCCTGTACCACTGCTTGAAGAAGGTGTCTTCCAGGAACTGGCAGTAGGACTGGGAGTTGAGCTTGACTCCATCCTCAACCCGAAAAGGCCCCACAAGCTCATCTTTGATTATACCAGCCCAAACCAGCACTCCACCTCCACCTTGCTGGCATCTGAGTCGGACTGGAGCTCTCTGCCCTTTACCAATCCAGCCACGGGCCCATCCATGTGGCCCATCAAGACTCACTCTCATTTCATCAGTCCATAAAACCTTAGAAAAATCAGTCTTGAGATATTTCTTGGCCCAGTCTTGACTTTTCAGCTTGTGTGTCTTGTTCAGTGGTGGTCGTCTTTCAGCCTTTCTTACCTTGGCCATGTCTCTGAGTATTGCACACCTTGTGCTTTTGGGCACTCCAGTGATGTTGCAGCTCTGAAATATGGCCAAACTGGTGGCAAGTGGCATCGTGGCAGCTGCACGCTTGACTTTTCTCAGTTCATGGGCAGTTATTTTGCGCCTTGGTTTTTCCACACGCTTCTTGCGACCCTGTTGACTATTTTGAATGAAACGCTTGATTGTTCGATGATCACGCTTCAGAAGCTTTGCAATTTTAAGAGTGCTGCATCCCTCTGCAAGATATCTCACTATTTTTGACTTTTCTGAGCCTGTCAAGTCCTTCTTTTGACCCATTTTGCCAAAGGAAAGGAAGTTGCCTAATAATTATGCACACCTGATATAGGGTGTTGATGTCATTAGACCACACCCCTTCTCATTACAGAGATGCACATCACCTAATATGCTTAATTGGTAGTAGGCTTTCGAGCCTATACAGCTTGGAGTAAGACAACATGCATAAAGAGGATGATGTGGTCAAAATACTCATTTGCCTAATAATTCTGCACTCCCTGTATATGTAGCTTCACAATGGTAACTCCGAATATGGCAATGTAATATGTCTATGATCATGGAATTGCCCCCTCTATACCATCCTGGCATAGTTGGCACAATCCCATGATCCCAGTGGTCTGTAGCACAGACCCTGGTACTGCCAAACTGCCTTTCCCGGGGTTTCACTGCAGCTGCTGCTGCTGCCAACCCCTCAGACAGGCATCTGCCCTCCTGGGGTCCAGCCAGGCCTGGCCCAGGATGGCAGAACAAAGGACTTTCTCTGAGAGAGGGTGTTACACCCTCTCCCTTTGGAAAATGGTGTGAAGGCAGGGGAGGAGTAGCCTCCCCCAGCCTCTGGAAATGCTTTCATGGGCACATTTGGTGCCCATTTCTGCATAAGCCAGTCTACACCGGTTCAGGGACCCCTTAGCCCTGCTCTGGCGCGAAACTGGACAAAGGAAAGGGGAGTGACCACTCCCCTGACCTGTACCTCCCCTGGGATGTGCCCAGAGCTCCTCCAGTGTGCTCCAGACCTCTGCCATCTTGGAAACAGAGGTGCTGCTGGCACACTGGACTGCTCTGAGTGGCCAGTGCCATCAGGTGACGTCAGAGACTCCTCCTGATAGGCTCCTTCAGGTGTTGCTAGCCTATCCTCTCTCCTAGGTAGCCAAACCCTCTTTTCTGGCTATTTAGGGTCTCTGTCTCTTGGGATTCCTTAGATAACGAATGCAAGAGCTCATCTGAGTTCCTCTGCATCTCTCTCTTCACCTTCTGCCAAGGAATCGACTGATGACCGTGCTGGAAGCCTGCAAAACTGCAACATAGTAGCAAAGACGACTACTGCAACTCTGTAACGCTGATCCTGCCGCCTTCTCGACTGTTTTCCTGGTGGTGCATGCTGTGGGGGTAGTCTGCCTCCTCTCTGCACTAGAAGCTCCGAAGAAATCTCCCGTGGGTCGACGGAATCGTCCCCCTGCAACCGCAGGCACCAAGGAACTGCATCACCGGTACCTTGGGTCTCCTCTCAGCACGACGAGCGAGGTCCCTTGAATCCAGCAACTCTGTCCAAGTGACTCCCACAGTCCAGTGACTCTTCAGTCCAAGTTTGGTGGATGTAAGTCCTTGCCTCCCCACGCCAGACTGCATTGCTGGGGACTTTTGCAGCTACTCCGGCCTCCGTGCACTTCCGGCAGAAATCCTTTGTGCACAGTCCAGCCTGGGTCCACGGCACTCTAACCTGCATTGCACGACCTCCCAAGTTGTTCTCCGGCGACGTGGGACTCCTTTGTGCGACTTCGGGTGAGCACCGTTTCATGCATCCTCGTAGTGCCTGTTTCTGGCACTTATGCGGGTGCTGCCTGCTGCTGAGAGGGCTCCTTGTCTTGCTCGACGCCCCCGCTGTCCCCTGACGCAATTTGCAACATCCTGGTCCCTCCTGGGCCACAGCAGCACCCAAAAACACTAACCGCACGATTTGCAACTAGCAAGGCTTGTTGGCGGTCTTTCGGCGGGAAAACACTTCTGCACAACTCTCCACAGCGTGAGGGATCCGTCCTCCAAAGGGGAAGTCTCTAGCTCTTGTCGTTCTTGCAGAAACCTACGCTTCTACTGTCCAGTAGCAGCATCTTTGCACCCACAGCTGGCATTTCCTGGGCATCTGCCCATCTCCGACTTGCTTGTGACTTTTGGACTTGGTCCCCTTGTTCCACAGGTACCCTCGACTGGAAATCCATTGTTGTTGCATTGTTGGTTTGTGTCTTTCCTGCAGAATTCCCCTATCACGACTTCTATGTCCTTTGGGGAACTTTAGTGCACTTTGCACTCACTTTTCAGGGTCTTGGGGTGGGCTATTTTTCTAACCCTTACTATTTTCTAATAGTCCCAGCGACCCTCTACAAGGTCACATAGGTTTGGGGTCCATTCGTGGTTCGCATTCCACTTTTGGAGTATATGGTTTGTGTTGCCCCTATCCCTATGTGTCTCCATTGCATCCTATTGTAACTATACATTGTTTGCACTGTTTTCTAATACTATTACTGCATATTTTGGTATTGTGTATATTTGCTATCCTCATACTGAGGGTACTCACTGAGATATTTTTGGCATATTGTCATAAAAATAAAGTACCTTTATTTTTAGTATATCTGTGTATTGTGTTTTCTTATGATATTGTGCATATGACACTAAGTGGTACTGTAGGAGCTTCACTCGTCTCCTAGTTCAGCCTAAGCTGCTCTGCTAAGCTACCATTATCTATCAGCCTATGCTGCTAGACACCCTATACACTAATAAGGGATAACTGGGCCTGGTGCAAGGTGCAAGTACCCCTAGGTACTCACTACAAGCCAGTCCAGCCTCCTACAATGTGCTGCACCTGTGATCCGAATAGCTGTGGCTCTACCCGGATGATTTCCTCCACCATGACCCTGAGCTCCTCCTCAGAAAACCTTGGGTGTCTTTGCGGTGCCATGGGGTGGTGTGGGTGATGTGTGGGGTGGTGTGTGTTGTGATGTGTGGGGTGAGATTTAGATGTGTGTTGTGTGAGGTGCGTAGATGTTGTGTGAGTGATTGTGTTGAGTGCCTGTGGATGCTAGTTTGTAGATGGTGGTGTCTCTCTCTGGCCTTCTGTCGCAATTGTTGTCGTAGGGGTTTGTGGGTGATGTGGGTGTGTGTTTTATGTTGTGTTGGGTGTGTGGGAGTGGTGTGTGTATGTGTATCAGGTGTGTGTATTTCGAATTGTCCAATGTGGTAGTGTTTTGTAAATGTGTGTGTATTTTGAGCGCGGCGGTGTGTACCGCCAATGGAATACCGTGGTTGAAAGACCGCCGCGTGGATTCGTGGGTCGTGATAGTGTGGGCGTATTCCTGTTGGCGTGATGGTGTCGGTTTTGTTATCGCCAGTTTATCACTGACCTTTGGTGTGGCGGACTTGTGTGGGTGTCTAGGTTTTGGCGGATTCCGAGCTGTGGGTCATAACAGCTATCGCGGAATTCCGCTGCTGCGCCGGTGTGTTGGCGGTCTTCTGCACGGCAGTAAGCAGATTTTACCGCCAATGTTGTAATGACCCCCCTTTGTGATGAAGACACAAGCTCCTTGTGTCCTGCTCAGAATTACAGCCATCATTACACATAAGCACATCAGTACAAGTGTCTGGTGCCACCAAACAGTTTATTCCATTGTGCAGCACATAGGCTGTCTATATGTCTGGACTTTCTGAGACAAGAATGAGTGACTCATACTGAGTCAAAGTACGTATTCCAAGGTACAGCCTTCCAGACCAAGGAGGGAAGGGATTTGTCAGACATTGTCCTGTATAATAGGCAAACATTGAAGTGGGTGATGTCACCAGTTTGAGACTTATTACATACCACACCAAAGAAATCCAATGTCACATAATCCAAAATACAGAGAGATGGAAGTACAACAGTCCCTGATCACAGGCCCATCTTAATCCATTGACCATGCATCTGGTGGTATGACACAAACATGTGTCAGTGTTGTGGCACAGGCACTGTGGCCTGCAATGATGAAACACATCTACAGCAACATACAGGTCACACAAAAATACTGTTTAGCCAATGTGAAGGGTAAATGTCTTGGGCACAATTTATGACTACATATGTCATGCCCACATGATGACACACATGGCGCAATCAGCCCACCACAGCACACAAAACAAGTCCATTGTGCACTTCAGACCTTCCACCCAAACACTGTGCAAGCAGTCTTGGCACATGTCTTATAGACCCCAAATCTGTGATTTACATTACCTGGAACAATCCATGTCCAGTTTGTATACCAGAACAGCATTAAATACCTACCAATGTCACAACTCAGAAATGCCCACACGAGGATGTCATTGTGAATGTACATGTACAAATGCAAATCAATGAGTATAGCCTTGAAAACATACCTATTTCACAGATCACATAGCAAGCATCTGGGAATGAAATTACATTGCAAGGAAACTGAAACAAACAAAGCAACATCATCAAGGTGGATATATGCCAAAAGCTAACTCATCAAGCAGCCGTTGGCTATATATTGCAGAGTATCAACTCCCTAATTGTTTCAGAAAACACTCAACTCTACACATTCTCATAACTATAGTTCATTGTATACTCACAGTTATGACATCACATGACATACTTACACTTATAAAACATAGCTGTTGATGAAATCTTCCTGCAAGTAAGCTACTTCCTCTTCACCACTGTCATCCTCGCTTGGCATTTCAGGAGTCCTACCCGGTGGCACTGTAGGCTCGCCCTCCTCTGGGATGTTTGGGATATTCCTAAGCAGGGTGATGATGTGGAGCATGCAGAATGCCACAATGATCTGACACATTTTTCTGGGTGAGTAGAGGAAGGCTCCATCAGTCCTGTCCAGACATCTAAATCTGGTCTTCAAGAGTCCAAAAGCCCGCTCCACTACCCACTGTGTTCTTCCATGGGGCTCATTGAAGCAGACTTCTCCTGGCATAGTTGGATTCCTTAGTGGCGTCGACAACCAAGGACAGTTCGGATATGCAGAGTCTCCTGTTAAGGAACAAGACATATGTGCAACAATGAGTCACTCACTTACTGATTGTAGCAACTGACATTACACAAATATACAATCAGGACAGATGTGACTTATTAACCAGCCAGGCCCTCTCAGTGTACAGTTGTGACATCAGCTTAGGTATGGTGCTGCTCTAAATTATGAAGGAATCATGGGCTGAACCCAGATAACGGGCTCATACTTGTGAAATGTAGAGCTCTGCCAAACAGACACTTTGAATGTTGATGGAATGGAAGTTCTTTCTGTTACGATAAACTTGTTAATTGGCCTGCAGTGGCACCAAGCCAACATGTGTGTCATCAATGGGCCCCCACAACATGTGGGGGGTGAGCAAAACCATAAAAGTCAGCCCTCACATGGACTAAATCGGATGTGGCTGTCAAGGTGTTTCAGACTGAACATAAGTTGGAACATACCAGCAGAAAGGGCCACTGTATGTTGGAATGCCCTGTGGCTAGGAAGTGCAATACTGATATGACTGGTACAATGGGTGGTATGCTGGTTGGATAACAAATTGCTTGCATCAGTTCTGGCTCCTACTGATGGCATAAGTCCACTATTGTTTGCCTATCCAGGCGGTAGCCCACGATTATGTGCCTTTGCTCCATGATGTCAATGATATCATGTGAGAAAGCATTTCTGACTATATAGACATGACACACAGTACACATCACATCTGCCAACTACACAAGTGTCTCATGTGACCATCATGTCCACAACATGGACTTGGATGAAACTCAAAGATGTGCAACACAGTTGCTCCTCGAAATGTAACTGTATATCTGACCCCTAAAATGACTGTTGGCGGTGGTGGACTGTGCCTCGCTGTTAAATGCAATCTGTGCACAGCAACATACTACGATGGTGGTTGAGTAGTCTGACCTACATGACGAGACAGGATAATGATGTTTGTGTGTTAAAAAACATGTTTTGTAGGTGTGACGAAGATTATAAAGCACACTACAGCATTTCAGGCCCCCAAAACCTTGGACCCCTGACCTACTCCACTGTACATTAGGAACCGCTCATGACCGCTGGGGGAAGTCATCATGGAGGTAGGCGGTTGCCACGGACACAGCCATAGGCTAACGTTGTTGCCAGTGGCGGTTGCGGGCCAATGGCTGTGTCTGCTGGTGGTGATGACCACGTACTTTGCGGACGTGAGCGCCATGCTCTGCAGATTCACTCACTTGACTCCGGACACTGCTGGCATCAACACCTCTACAACCTGAGCTGCTTTGTGCTGCCTTTGGGAGCATTCTTGCCAGGGCAGCAGGTGATATGGCCCCTGCCTTCTCCGCAGAGGAGCTAGAGAGGCTAGGTAGTGAGGTCCTACTCCCGTATGAACAATTCTATGTCTCACCATCCTTTTCCTCCTCACAATGTGCCCCTTTGAGCCATTGAGACTTCTTGTGTGCCTGTTGTTGCAGTCTGTGTGACATCAATGGGATGCTGAATGTGCAGGTATTGGTGGCCACTACCATATGTTAAGTTCAGTCACATTGTGTTTTGGGAGGTTTTTGGGGTCCTAGATCATCCTTGAGTTGGATGCACATAACTAGATAAGGTGAAATTACTGCCATGCAATGAAATGTCTTTCCTCATGATAGTTGAAAATGTTGGACAACATGTATGTGCGTGGCAGCATGAGCTATGTATGCATGTTATGTGGGTCATGTGAGTACCGTGAGATCAATGTGTATTGTGCCACAGATATTTCAAACCACATCTGGCCTTGCTAAACTGTTTTGTAGAAGGCATATCATGACTCACTGTGCCCTATAGGATGCAACACACACCACATACAAAATTGTTGATGGTAACATGGTGTACTGTCATGCATGGAAGTGATGGGAATGGAGTGTCATGTAGGTTCTGTATGCTCAGCCTGCGGAGACCAGGGCCTGTCAGATGTATCTCCCAGTATTGCGCCTAGTCCAGGCTGTAGGAGTGTCACTATGGCTATGCAGCTGTGGCATTGTGCCCACTCCCTGTGCCCCAGCAGATCCTGGCATGTGGCCAATATGACGCTCTAGTGGCATAACCTGCCTTGAATGCTTCATTCCTTTGACTAGATTAGGAATGGGTACAGAGGTAAATCATGAATCCAGTCCATATGTGCATTTTGCATCATTGTCAATGTATCTCTTAGTCTCATGAAAGGTCCCTTACTCCCACAGCTATGTTGCCACCTTCACACAGGTCATATTTGTACTGTACAGGCATACTCCATAAAGGACAATTCCGCAGTGTAGACAGCATGTTGATTCCCGGGAGGCAATGATATGTGACTCAGTAGCTTGGTCACATAGCAGAAACTGTGCAATGCATGCCTTTGTATGTTGGATGCCATCTCTGTAGGATAGACACATATGTCCAAATGAGTGTTCTGTGGTATTGGTACATACCACAGAACCCACCCCCTGAAGTAGCATGAGTTTACATTTGGTATGCCACAGGTCCCCATGGGGGAACAGGGTCAAGACTGATTTGCAAGTGGCTGGATTCAAACTGGGGTGGCATGGTGAGCAAAAGAACAATGGATTAAAGTCAGCTCTGTGACTAGGGGTGAGTGTTTGAAAAGTTTCAACACTCTATCCATCATCCGTTTGTGTTGCTAAACTCCCTAGAGGTGCCAGATTTATCGGAATGTACCCTTGTATCATCTTTGTCTACCACCCCCAGTTCTATCACCACCTTCCCTGTTGCTCCCCACACACTTGGCTGTGCCCGATTACACAGGAGGGTGGGTATCTCCTTTATGGCAAGCACCTCTGACCCAGCCCCTGTCTCCCCTGCTGTCATCATTGAGGAGGCTATTGACCTCATGAGGAATATCTCTATAGGTCAGAGAGCCATTGTGAATGCCATCCAGGGGTTGTCCACCCAATTGCAGCAGATAAATGCATTCCTAGAATGCATTCATAGTGCAATTTCCGGCCTACAGAGATCTTTTCAGGCTCTGGCCTCCACACTGATGGCAGCCATTCACCCCCCACTCCCACCTTCCGCCCCACCTCCATTCCCAATCTAAATCCTCCATTCCCCTCCCTATCACCAACCACACAGACTGATCTGCAGGCACCCACCTCAACACACAAGAGCAGCACACACAAACGCCACAAAACACACCAGCACGCAAGCACTTAAGAGACACCCACACACACAAATTCAGCCACCACATCAAGCATACCCACCGGCACCACTACAACAGTCAGTGAGACATCCACCACACCCACCATACCTGCAGACCCAACCCCAACAGACACACACCAACCACATCTAGCATACCTGCAGATACCACCCCATCAGACACACAGACATCCACCACTACAAGCATACCCACAGACACACACACATCCATCACTACCATATCACCCATCACCTCCACCTCCCAGCCCCCCAAGAAATGCAAATGCACACACTCACACATGCAACAGACCCCACCCACACATAAGCATACCTCACAAATGCACACACCCAGGACATCCACACCAACAAGCAGACAACCACTCCCTTGACCTCCAAATCCCCACCCTTACTGTTGACCATCCCCGTGTTCCTTAGAAAGATTTTTTTTTGTTTGACCTTGCGTTTCCCCTGTTCCCTCTACCCCATCCCAAGCCCAGAGGCCCCCTCACACCTCCCAACCCATCAATTCCACAATGAAATCCTACCCTGTCTTACCTACACCCTCCAGAAACAACAATATCCCTCCCCCAAGGAGCAGCCCACCCCTCCTAAGAAGCAGTTCATCCCACCCAAACCCACCCATCCCAAATCTGCCCCCCAAAGGATGATCCCTGAGGTGCCTGCCTACCCACTTGATGCCCCTTTCTATGGACGTTCCCTGGCAGTTAGGGGTCAAGTGAGAGCACAGTGATGTGCCTGGACAATTCTATATGGACTGGCCAATGTTCTTGGACTTTTGAAGTTTGGTTAGAAATAAACCCAAACAATTGTTTTTTGGGTACACATTTATCCTGCAATTCCTTTTTTACCTTTTTGTTGTTCCTGAGTAACTTGTGTTGTCTGCCTACAGGTCTGCATGTTTCAGCCTGCTTGTTGATCCATTTGCTGTTGTTTGCAGTATCTGACTTTGCGGGCAGTGCTAGTGTCCCCCAAGACAAAGGTAGATTTTGACTGTTTGGATATGTGGGTGTTAATGCATTTGTGGTGTCATTGCATTGTGTTCTGTTTGGTATGGTAAGTATTTCATCTTGTGTTGTCCAATATGATCAAGTATGGTCGTAGACTTGTCCCCCTGATATGGATTTTAGATAGTGGCAGCTTGAGTTTTGTTTGTGCAGGCATGGAGTGCGTTTAATTGTGCTATCTTGGTTTGCATTTCACTGTGCATGTGTCCATTTAGCTGTTTACCTTGTAGATAATTCATGTAGATGTATCTCCCATGCAGTTGGAGTTGGATTTGCTTTGTTGACTTGCACTTCCACATTGTGCAGATTGGCATGTCACTTGATTCTAGTATTGTTTGCCCAGGAGATACCTGAAGGGCCAGTTCCTGTGCAGATGTTGTTTATGGGGGATGTGCAAAGTGAAATGTGTCCCAGTGCAGCTTCTTCCCTTGCGTGCTCCCGACGCCCCCATCCCTATTGCGCAGGTATTGTTTGCACAGTGAGCTTGGAATATTTGTCTCTGTCTATTGTGCAATCCCTTGCCCTTCCATTGTGTTGTAATGTGAGTGATGTGTGTGCCCATTGCAGGGCTGTCTAATGTAAGTGGTGTTTGTGTTCCATGCTACATGCATACCTATGTGTGTTGAATATGACAAAAGTCCATGGCATGTGTGCAATGTGAGTGTGTGAGTTGTGTTTATAGAGGTGATGTTGCTGTGTTGTTAATGTTGTGTGACACAATGTTGTGTAAACTTCACTGCCCCTGTGCCTGAGATGAGCAAAGGTGTGTTTTTATGTAGTGTGTGGTGCAGTGTGAGTAACCTGCCCAAAGGAGGCATTTGGTGACCATGAATGTGTCCTTTGCGTATGATTCCGACCCGGGACACATTGACAGGTTACTTGGTGCCCGTAGTGTGACCCCCATATGATGCGGCTGACTGCGCAACAATCTGTTGTTGAGCTTAATGACACAGGTAGAAGTGTGTACTTATGGTGGCGTGAATGTTGTGCACCTACGATCAACAGTAGCAACAGTGCATGTGTGATGGGCTCCATGGTGGCACCAGACGTGTAAGGCTGCCTACAGGTGAGTGTTTACCCTTATACTCCTCGTTTCCACCTGCTGAGACATGGTGGTTGGCCTTCCACAGTCACATTGGCAGTGTACAACCTCATATTGTGTCCAGTGGAAACACAGGCTCTGCCAGCCTGTTTGTGCTGCCTCGTGACCGCTGCGGTCTGTGTTGCCTGCTGGTGTTGGCGGGACCGTGGCGGTCTGTGGTCCATAGGTCCACATGACTCGTAATACAGCCGCCATGGCGGTCCACAGCTTGGGGTTTTATTTTCTTGATATTACAATAATCATTCTCTGTTAACTGTCCTTTAATTTATTATTTTCCGAAACAGTTATTTTTATTCTTATCGTAAGACAGTAAAGAAGTATCTCTTTTACAATTAATGGTTGAAAGCTAGAATACCCATTAGTCTTCCATTTATTACTATTCCAGGTAATAAACATATCCAGAAAGAAAATTTCTCTATTTTTTATAAAACTAGTACTCTTATTCTGGTCAGCTTTTGCTTCGGTTATCCTATGTTGTCTTCACTTTTTTTCTAATGCATAACCATATCAAAAACATTCCCCATGCATCCATAACATAAAAAGTCAGGGATCCATGTTGAATTATTCAAAATATGTTCTTCCCCAAAGATCTCTATGTAAATTTTTGCTAACATCGGATTCACATTTAAAAATACAGAGGATTCTGTGACTTACAAAGAGTTTTCATTGTCCCATGTAAAGTAGTTTTATATCAAGATCACATGTAACAGTTGTAATAACAAGACTTGGGCCCTCATTGCTCACTAAGGTAACTATAACTCTCGCCTTCGCCTTGCACACTTTTTTATGTATAATTTTACAACAACTGTTACAGTGATATTATTAATGATTAATAAAAGATGCCATGATTGCTGTAATATCTGGGGTAATTAGTAGTGCATGGAGAGGGCGCGAGTTATAGTTACTTGAAATAACTATAACTATAACCGGTATATTTCTGAGATTTTGTACGAGTAAATTCAGAACCTAACTCTAAGGTCCCTGGCAAAGCCAGTAGGTTTAAGCAACAGCTATTGGCTTTGTCAATGTTTTGCTGAGCCTTGCTGACCCCTGTTGTGCAGCACTGATGAAACTACACAAAAAACCTATGTGCGTGATGAGCACTGATCACATCTAGCGCTTTTTTCTTTATTTTCGTCTATGCTGCACAGCAGCCATGCAATGGTGCAACAAGGCTAAAACACATTGACAAAGCCAATACCTCTTGCATAGGCAATACATATTGGCTTTGCCAATGCCTGTTTTTTATGCAAACGTACAAAGTTTATATACTTATCACATGTAGACATAGTTCATAAAAGGAAGTAAAGTTCATCAGTTCATTTCCTTTTTCTAGAACTACCTTACTTACATAAAAGTTGAACAACCTCCACAACAGGTTTTGGTCAGTGTTGCTGATTGTGAGCATGCGTTAAAGTGCATAAATGAATACTTTGTGTGATCACTGTGCCTCCACACATTTAGTGCCTGTCATGTGCAATAAAGCCTTTTATCTACTTGCTCTTACAACATGAAAAAAAACATATTTGAAGGCACCACAGGAGTGTCAACCTAGGCAGTTCAGACACATGCCACAAAAAATCACTCTTAAAATTAGAGAAAGCCATTGCATGACAAAAATATAATCTAATCCAAAAACACAGTGAGTATCTCCACAGTAATCGTGGTTCTTCTTTGAGGGCACCGGATTGACTCTGAGGGTATATGAGGGCTACATTGGTCAAGAATCATAGTCATGGGGGAGTCTGAGGTAATGCAAACTCCTATGAGTCACCTGGATCAGGGTAATATGGCCTCTCAGAGGGGGTCATGGTAGGTGGTGAAGCAGGTTCAGAGGATAGTTCTGTTGAATCTACAGGGAGTGATGGTGTTGGAAACAAGTGTTTATGATCAGAAAGGATAAACGTTTCTTGGTTAAGTTCAGCTTGGTATTTGCTTGACTGTGATTGCATGGGCTCTATCTCTTATAGAAGAATGTATTCCTTGTCAAAGTTTCCACATCTCTATAGCTGGTCATTAGGGTGCATTTCTCATCAGATACTCTCTTTTGCTGAGATCCATAAGGAAGTTTGAATATATTTCCATGGCATCTGTTCTTGACTAACACCTGGTATCCCACATTGATGTCTGACACTCTAGCTCCTCAAGTCATGCTAATACTGTTGCTTATCCGTGAGGTAGAGACAGTGATCGAGTAGAGTAATGCAGAATGGGATCAGCAACTCTTCTGCTTATGCAGCATTACACAGGTGTGAATTCAGTGGTGATGTAAGGAACGTGGTAGTACTCCCTCAAAAAGTAATACATAGTCCGCTCTGAGTGTGTCCCGTCACATGAGCCACACTTTAGTCATTCACCTGAGCTTGGTCTTGACTACCTCTTGATGAGCTAGCTAGGGGACTTGATTGGTAAGGTTCGAGGAACCGTCAGACAACTGCCTCTTAAGGAGAGAACCTTGTGGTAGCTAGTTTATTCTTTATATGATGTAAAGATGTCAGAGCCTACTGAATTCCAAAGTGCAACTTAGTGAGGTGTGGCAATTTTTAGTTAACTCTGGATGGCTGCTTAAATTGTGATCCCTATACAGTCATCTCTTGCACTGGTTGTCTGTAGCTCAAATAAGTACACGGGAGGGGCCATGAACATTCTAGTACCATCAATTATATTCTTCTGTCACTTCAGCAGCCCTAGTTTCTGTATCTGTTATGGTTCTAGGGTGACAGAAACAACAATCTGTGGGTTCCTGGATCCTGGTCAATAAGTGACTAGGAAAGAGTAGTCTTGATATTGTTGAATCTATTTTTTAATCCATGTAGTGAGTCGTGATTAAGAGTCTTGGAAGGGGGGTCTGAGCATTTTTAGTAAGCAGACAACTGTAATATGTACCCATCTAGGTACAAGTGGTAACGTCTGCATCCCAAGTGAGCAGTATTGGCTTCTGTCTCAATTGGAGGACACATTTGCTCTGTTGGTGAAAGAGACCTATTGTCATAGGCTGCCTGCAGTTATTCTCCACATGCCTGTTTTATAGGCGTAAAGCCTCTAGGTCAGGAGGATTGCCATCAACTACTAGCTTAGTATCCTGGGTAGTGTTAAAATACTGGAGCATGGTGTCTGTTGACAGTACTGGTGCCTGCACATTAGTGCCTTTAAATCCCATTCATATTTTCAGGGTGTTGATCAGAATTGCAAAGTGGACTCTTTCAAAAGCTAGCAAAAAGTTAAATATTAGTCTACATGTCTCAGTGCTGCGACTTGGTCTGAAGCCTGACTGGCACTCATCATGATGTTCACTTCACTGATAAGTTTGCTGATGAGTGCCTCAAGCTGGATAGTGATTGCTTTCTCAATGGTTTCCCCTACACATATAAAGTGAGTAATAGGGTTGAAATTGGTAACGTTGCCAAGCCCAGGGATGGTTTTACTAGCATTGGAATGAATACACCTGTCTTAAGTGGATCTATTAATGTTTCTTGTCCTAGGGAGCTGTTGAAATGTGGGAAAAGATGTGAGAGAGTCTTTGTGGAGACGCGATGATGGAAGAAGGACCTGCATTGCCATAGGAGGCTTTATTGAGAGAGTTTAGTATATTGGATAGAGCCAAATGTAAGACTGGATTTACAGAGGTCCATTTGGTGGTGAGGTGATGGGTGGCAGCTGGAATTAGTTCTGGAAGAGGACTGATGCCTTGAAGAGGGCTTTGCTTTTTCTTGTGGCTTTACTGATGGTGATAGATAAAAACTGGATTATTATTGGATGTGAGTGACAACCAACACCAAGGATGATTGTTAGGGTGAACCCTCAAAGTCACTAAGGGCCTGATTTAGAGTTTGAGGGATGGGGTTACTCCATTCCAAACATGACGGATTTCCAGTCCGCTGCACTAGAATTCCATTATAACCTATGGGAATTGTAACACGGCGGACGGTATATCTGTCACATTTGTGACAGAGTAACCCGTCTGCCAAACTCTAAACCAGGTCCTTAATTATCCTGAGCACAGCTACTTGGTAGCTATGGCACAGAGCTGACAGGCCTAAACTATGGCAATGCGTAAAGTATTCATCGAGTTCCAAACCATTAATAAAGTAAAAATGCAAAACAATTAAGATCCCAAACTAAATAGGAAAAATAGAGTAAAATCTAATGAACAAAATTATACCAAAATGCTGAAACTCCAATAAGACCAACCAGAGGTATGTATTTTGTAAACTCTTAAGTAGGAATAGTACGAAGAAGCACAAAATACCAATGATAGTCAATTGTCACAGTAGACCAGGACTTGGGCACAATTTGACACCGACTGCGAAGGAGCGTAAGTTGGATACACCAACCAGGTTCGTCCTAGGCCAAAGACTTAGGGCCTGATTTAGAAATTGGCAGAGGGGTTACTCCATCACAATGGTGACGGACAGCCCATTCACCGAAATCTAAATCCCATAGCACATAAAGATAAAAACATATTTCTAAAATAAATGGGGATAAAGGAACTCTGCTACTGATCAGAGTTTGGGATGGGTGAAAGGGCATTGTGGTTTAAGAAAGATATTGGGCATACTGAGAGCTTTTACAGTTCGATGGTTGTTCCATATTAAAGAAATGCCTAGTGCAGAGTTGGACAATTGCAGAACTATGGAATACTCCGAAAAGCATAATAAAGGCTGGTGAAAAAGTATCACTAATTTCTATTGACTGTAACAAGACAAAACCGTTGGGGATATTACACCAGATTGTGGAAAAATCAGATTTGCACTTCGTTAACAAACCATAAATTGAGACTTTTGTTAGCAGCCAGGCATGCCCATATATAAAATGTGACATATTAAAAGATATATGCTGCTTCCGTCTTATAACAATTTAATTGGGCATACATACTTTGTAGATACTGGGAAAATAAATCTTCTACAGATATACCCTGACTTTTGATACACAGAAATCACTGTTTTGATTGCTGCACTCTTAACAATCATGTCACACCAAAACAGCAGTTTGGGTCTTTAGTTTAGTTTTGGCACACAGGTGCTCCTGGCTTATCTGTAATAGGTTATTCTCAATGTCCGACAGCCATTTCCATTTTCTAAAATGTGTCAGGCATAATATGGCACAGAGGGCTTTCTATACATGTCAGTATAAAGAATAGCCTGTGGCCTGAGCCACAGCATAACAGGCAGTAGTATAATTATGTTGGATGTGCTGTTAAAACCAAGGCCCACATTTTTGGGTTACGTGCCACAGAGCAGCACACCAAGTCAACTTGCTGAGCTGCCCTGCATCGCAGGAAAAGGGGATGAGTGTGCTGTATTTCTCCAATATGGTGACTTCCTGTCCTTTCCCCCTGTACTAGTGGCCTTTTGGCAGCCTAGCATCGATGCAGACACCCCTTGCACTATCAATCAACCAATCAATAATTTATAGAGCATGGCAAATCACCCATGAGAGTCTTGCGGCACTGGAGCAGTATGCTGATGCATAGAGGAATGATCATTCAAATATCCAGGTCTTTAGTTTTCTTCTGAATCACTGGAGTGATAGTGTGGTCCTAAGGTGCAGGGCGATGTTGTTCCATGCCTTGGCTGCCAGGTGCGAGAAGGAGCGTCCTCCGCTGTTGGATCAATGGATCAGTGGGGTGTCTGCAAGGGAGAGGGAAGCTGATCTGAGGTGTCTGGTTGGTTGGTGGAAGGTCAGGCGTTTGTTCATGTATGCTTGTCCTTAATTGTCCAGGGTCTTGTGGGTGTGGGGCTACATCTAGAACTTACATCTCTTTTGAATCCGGAGCCAGTGCAGTTTTTTTTAGATAAGGTATGATGTGGGTTCTTCTGGGAGGCTGAGTACAAGTCTTGTTGCTGAGTTCTATATTGTATGGGGTCTCTTCAGGAGATGTGCTGTGATTCCTACGTAGAGCATGTTTCCGTTTTCCAGTCTGCTGGTGATGAGGGCCTGCATGATGGTCCTTAAGGTGTCTTCTGGGATTACCTGAAGATCATGCGGAGCATGCGAAGGGTGTGGAAGCAGGCGGATGAGACTGTGTCAACATGTTTCTTCATGGATAGCTCTCCATCCAGGAGGATGCTATGGATGCGGGCGTAGTCTGTTGGGGTGGGCGGGTCTGCCAAGCTCTGCGGGCCATCATGTGTCAGTCCATGGCGAGGTGTTGTTCTCAAAGATGAGGACTTCCGTTATATTGGTATTGAGTTTGCAAAAGTTGTCTTTCATCCAGTCCGCTACGTTCATTATGCATCTGTGGAAGTTAGCTTTTGTGGTGGAGCGATCTTCAGGCAGTGAGAGGATAACCTGTGTGTCGTCAGCGTAGAAGATGATGTTGAGCCCATGTGATCTGATGGTGATGGCCAGGGGAATCATGTAGGTGTTGAAGAGGGTCGAGCTGAAGGACGATCCTTGGAAGCCACAGATGATCTTTTTTGGGCTTTGAGGTGAACAGTGGGAGACTGATTCTCTGGGTTCTGAGGTACAAGATGATCCATTTGAGGGTGTTTCATTGAATCTCAATGTGGTGGAGTCTGTTGGTCGGGATTTGGTGGAAGATGGTGTCAAATGGAGCGGACAGGTCCAGGAGTATGAGGGCTGCTGTTTCTCCATGGTCCAGGAAAGCTCTGACATCATCATAGCTTGAAATCCAGACTGGGAGGAGTACAGGAGGTTGTGGTCTTCTAGGTGTTGGGAGAGTTGCTGGTTGATTGCTTTCTCAAGGACTTTTTTCGGATAGGGGAACAGAGAGATGGGCTGGTAGTTCCTCAATTCGGCTGGGTCACGGAGGAGGGGCCTCATGCAACATGGCAAAAGGGGTGCCTGCGTTGCATGCAGGATTGTTTTTTTACAGGAAGGAACACCTTCTTGCACAAAATTAATCCTGAAAGGCTTTATCCTCTTTCTATGTGTGCTGAACAATACTGTACACATAGAAAGAGGAAAGGACAAGGAGAAATAAAGATATTTCTCTTTGGATTGGAATCGTTTTTATATACTCCATTCATCTATGCCCCATGCACAGTTTTGGCCACTGTTTTTTTTGCTCTGTAAACCTTGATGATTTAACTCAGAGTCTGCAAATACATTTTTCATGTACCTTACCACTGCACCTGTGTTGTGACTCAGAGTGCCTGCTGCTTTTTGCAGGGATAACAGGACTCTTGATGTAGGTTCATCCTTTGATAATTGCAGAGAGCAAGCAGTACGTCTTGTTGAACGTTTGTCCTTCTTCCAACACTTTTCAGTTGTGCTTAGCCCAAGAACAGCCAAAATCTATCCTAATGCCAATTTTATTAAAACTGCCCACCTTCTCAAGCTTACATCTTTTATGGAAAATGTGGTTTTCATTGGCTATTTTGCAGTCATACCCATATATTTTGTCTTGCTGATGTTCATCACAAAATTCTTTTCTGCTTAAGACTTTTCAAACTCTCTGAGCAGTCAATGCTCTGAAATCTAAATTCATGAAATAGTACTATGTCATCTGCAAGTAGGAGCAAGGGAATATTGTAGTCCCCCAATTTGTGCTTATTCTGATTTAAAACATCAAGGTACATAATTACTTTGTTAAAAAAAGACTAAAACGCAGTGGGGCTAGAAACCAGCATTTGAGTCTGACCTCTTCAGTGCGCCTGCCCAAACGCCCCTATCTAGCCTTTGCTCTGGTATTTTCTATAATTGCTTCCGGGCTCCGACCATCCATTCTGGTCTATACTTCTGTCTCAAACTAAGCCAGAGCAATGAGCAGTCAAAAATATTGAAGGCTGACTTCAGGTCAATAAACATTATATATAGGTATGAGCTTTTAAGATGTCAATACTTCAAACTGAGCAAGTGCCTGTTCAACAGTTCCTAAGTCCTTCCTAGAGCTACGTTGACCACTACTTAAGATTTTATTGTCCTCTGCCCACTCACGACCAACAGTGCTCAAGAAGTATCTTGCTAATACATTTTCCAGCCCTCTGAAACAAGGAGATTGGGCTAAATGTGAAAGGATTAGAATAGGAATTTAGGCGTGATGTCCCTGCATAATATATGATTAACAACTGCTTAAAAAACTGAGGCAAGCAGTGGGGCCCTATTGCTTGTAAAAGCCAAATTGTGGCTACTAAGAAAGAGTGGTTTAAAGGTGAAGGGGTTAAAATATAACTGTTTAATGAAGGGTTTGGGGTGAGTTGATGATTTAAGGGTAAATGGTTTGAGGATGAATAATGAAAGCTTTATGAATAAAGGGGAAGGGTTCAAGAAAATATATCGGACAGGCACTTACTCATTCATCTGTTCATCTAATAACTCATTATTACATTGCCCATCCATTCACTCGAGTACACAACACACACTAACTTGCCAAACATCAAAGGACAGCAACATAATAGCTCGATCCTTGTTTCATTGCACACAAAGTGTCGCCACATATTTGCACCTAATTTGTTCACACATTTCTAATTACTTAGCAAATGACAGATTTGGAGCTTGTTCATTTAATTAGTGTGAGCAAAATCATATTATGTTCCCATAAAAGCAGGACATGGTTTACGTCTGAGCTGGTTATAAAAGGAGCAGGTTAGCAGAAACTGTCTCTTCCTTCACACATGTCACAGTGACATCTCCTCTAGTTTACTGTAATTACACACTATCTGTACAAGAACTGAGAGTCTGCTGGAATAATGCAAAAAAGATAACAGTCCTGCAGATTCATAATTTCCAAAGCCATGTGAATAGAACTAATTTATAAAAGAGGACTTACATATCTGCATTGGGCACTTTTTTCATGGAAAACGTGCACTTTTTCGACAGATGGGCCCAAATTTACAAAAAAGTTGGCACAACGGAGGACAGCCAGCAAAGTAGGCGTACTGAGTTGTGTGAAGTGGAGAGAGCAGAACCCTGCCATATCTGCAAAGAAGTGGCGCAGATCTGCTCCCTCCCTGCGTTTCAGTCCACATGAGCCAACCCATACAGCATTTTGCCGTAGTGCAAGGGTGTCTGCGTTGTTTTTAGCATGGTTTGTGCTCAGAAAAGCATCCTTTCTTGCACAAATACTATTCTTTATGGCAATATCCTCTTTGTATGTGTGCTCCATGTGGAGTCTCCAACTAAAGACTTATCCCTATTTTTAACCCTGAGGTGCTTTCATTGCCCTCATCCTGGGCTCCCTTAAAATGGAGTGTTTCACCTTCATCTGTCACAACCTGATTAGGGCTAAAGTCTGATAACGGCGGGACAACAGGATTGTCTGATTTAGAATGATAGGGCTGGCCATTACATGACCTGAAATTGGAGCAGGTGATGTGTCAGCGATATCATGCAATTTCACGTTTAGCAAAATAGGTTTGAGATGAAGGGGGTCATTCTGACCCTGGCGGTCATTGACCGCCAGGGTAAACGACCGCGAGAGCACCGCCAACAGGCTGGCGGTGCTCTCAAGGGCATTCTGACCGCGGCGGTTTGGCCGCGGTCAGAAAGGGAAAACCGGCGGTCTCCTGCCGGTTTTCCGCTGCCCTCAGGAATCCTCCATGGCGGCGCAGCTTGCTGCGCCGCCATAGGGATTCCGACACCCCATACCGCCATCCTGTTCCTGGCGGTTCGCCCGCCAGGAACAGGATGGCGGTATGGGGTGTCGTGGGGCCCCTGGGGGCCCCTGCAGTGCCCATGCCAATGGCATGGGCACTGCAGGGGCCCCCGTAAGAGGGCCCCACAAAGAATTTCAGTGTCTGCTTAGCAGACACTGAAATTCGCGACGGGTGCAACTGCACCCGTCGCACCTTTCCCACTCCGCCGGCTCCATTCGGAGCCGGCTTCCTCGTGGGAAGGGGTTTCCCGCTGGGCTGGCGGGCGGCCTTCTGGCGGTCGCCCGCCAGCCCAGCGGGAAAGCCAGAATGGCCTCCGCGGTCGAGCGGCCATATGGCGGTTCCCGCAAGGCGGGCGGCGACCGCCGCCCGCCGGCCTCAGAATGAGGCCCGAAGTCTAATTAGGAATTTGAGCTTTAAAATCCAGAGATCAAATAATGCAGGTCCAACAGATGACAAACAGGTGAATTTTTATGGCTTTGTACATTTAAAATGTGATCCTAGCTATAACGTCCCTGTAACCTTTGTTTTTTTCAGTGAATATATTGCCACAATATAATCCCGATAGTGAAACCTGTAGCGCAACAGTCCCCTCCAAGTTCCGGAAACTCCAAACACATCAATCCAAATCCTTTCGTACAAGGAAAAGCCGGGACACCATAGTACTGCTGTGAATTTATTGAGTCTTTTTTATAGGAAGAAAGTTTCCCCTCCACGTGTTTTGGCCATAGCCTTGCTCACGGATGGAATATCATTACATGCTTAAATATCACAGATAAAGGACAATGATTTGTGTATGCTGCAATATGCCCCAAAACTGTGGCGGCCATCTTAAAACTGTGTTTCATTTTGTTAATGGTATATATAAATATAATTTCTGTGGGTTTCTGAATTAATGTCCACTTACATTGGGTTAAACTTTGTGTTAGATTTAAAATACATTCTTACTGCGACAGCATCATGATTAGGTGTAAGCTTACTAAGCTAACAACGTTGAATACAATCGTTATTTTTCAATTCTAGTGTATGTCACACACTCCCTAAATTATAAATGTTGCATTTCATTACTTCCGAATCTTGCCCGGTGGGTAATTGCCAATATCATTTCCATATCTAGTTCTTTATGTGTACATTTACAGAAACAGCTGCTCTGTGCAATTAATCATGGGTAGTCCTTGATTTTAGCAACATTTAAAACGGATATGAGCCTGGCCCCATAGAAAAATCCAAACATTAATCAAACCCTGGTGGGCACTCCAAAATTAATGATTACATATATGATGGGTCGGCTAAGAGCATAAATCCACAGAGTAGTTGTCCAAATACCTGATTATAAACATATTTGAATCGACTATAGGATATTGGCGTCGGTGAATAATTCATTATAACCCACTATTTATATCTAAAATGTATGACCTTACTGGTCAAATGGTTCATCATGATTTCAAGACCAAATATGCTGCTTAACCGGACTTGAAACAGTCCCACCAACAGTCAGATTATCACCACCTGTGTAAAATAAAAAACATATAATGAAAAAATCCCACGCATATAGTAATACTTTTAAAAAAGTTATTAAACTCTCTAAAAACTCTTTTCAAGAAGCTCTCTGCATATCTCCAAATTTTATTACAAGACCGGAGGCTCCTATTATGCTTCCTTTTCTTGCTTTAATCTTAACAGCAGCCAAGACAAACAATATTACAACAAGAACTACATGTCCCATGAATCAATGAAACAAGATGTCAAACATGAAGTCACAAAGAAATGACCAATAGCAAGCCTTCAACCCCAATAACTGTCTTAACTGCGAGCAACAAGCCCTCTTTTCTTGTTGCTCGCAGTCAAGATAAGTTATACATTTCTTCATACATTTATTATTATTATACTCTGTTTACTTTTATGTTATTATTGTTATTATTATTATTATTCTGTATGGTTTCATTGGTGATTTGTGTCTGCTGTCTAAAGTGATACGAGTGTCTTGTTCGCCCATCATTTTGAGAGCCGAACGTCTCCCTTTCCTGTCAAGTTCTGAGGTACGCGCCTCAGTCAAGCGCTTACCTCCGCTGGCTTCACATTGTTCTTCAGCAGCGCGCCTTCTCAGTGTTTTCTTCGTGTTTTCCCAAGGGGCATTCTTTATTCAAGAGGCGGTTCGGCACCGTGTTCTCCACACGTTCTGCCCGGACTTAAATTTCCTCTTTCGGGCGGAGTCTGTGGGTGTGTCCCGCCTTGGTTAGCCTATTTTGGTGTTAGGGGAGTGTCTTTCATCCTTTTACACTCCCCTTGCCCATGCCCATTGCCCAAAACATATTTGTTAACCCTTTCTTTACTGGGTTAAATTTAGTATAGCATTTTATTTTTACCTTTCAGCTACTTTTTTCGATTTGTGAGCTTTCCTGTCTCTTGTAATTATTTTGGACATTTAAGGATGTCTAGGAATAATTCTGAAATTTCTAATGCTGATGATATTCAGGATTTTTGCACCAACCTGAATACTTTTATTCAAGATTCTGTTCAATAGGCTGTGTCAGCGTCCATGTTGCAGATGTCTAAAAAATTAGAAATATCTTTAAAAAATTTGGTTTCCCAAAATTCTAACGTTTCTGAGGCGAATAAAGGGAAGAATAGTACTCTTTCCAAAGTGCAAATTGTTTCTGGCACTGAAGATTCTCCCCAACTTTCTGGTCCTTCCCCCCGTAAGGAGGTTCATACAGTGGAAAAAGGGTCCCTCTCATTTTAATATTACACAGTTGAGGGACACAGATGATGACATGGAGTTTGATGATGGGGATGACGATGATACCAAGGGTTTTGATGACCTCTGGCAAGGACCTCTAGAGAAAAAGCGAAAAATTTCTCTTTCTGATTCGGATCCTTCTGCTAATACAAATGATTTTACTGTTCTTGATGCATTGGGGGAACCGATGTTTGATCGCACTTTAATTTTAATACACCATCAGAATTCCACTGAATGGTTCCCGTTTGAACATGTGGCGGATTATGTTTCACTTCATTTAAGACATTCTTTGGACAAATCCTCAAGAAATAAACTTCGTTCCAAATGTCCCCGTCCCTCCCTTCCTCATAACATCACTTCCACTCCTGGTATTGACCCTAATATGGTGTTGTTTTTCTCCAACAATGGTAAAGACCCTAAAAAAGGGGTCGATAGGGCTTGGTCCGTTTGACAGGACAGGCTTTTAGATCTGGTGGGTCCTCTGACCAGAATTTTTGATTTGGCAGAGGAGGCTAGGTTGGAAGGCTCACAAATTGACCCAGCTATCCTGTCTAACTGTGCCCAACGGACAGTATGTATTTTGGACGATGCGAACACCGCTATCTCCCAGGAGAGGCATCAAAGTCTTTTGCTAAAAATGGATCCTAAGTTGGGCAGCCTTGCCTCCAGAGAGGAAGGTCAGCAAGCCAATGGTCTTCTTTTTTGGGGACTCTTTTATAAAAGAACTGAGTAAATACGTTTCTACCTTCGCGACTCTGGATAAGGCTCAGTTCTCATTAAAGAAAATTTTCAACTCCAGGGTTTTTGGCAGGGCCGGTAAAGGGAGTAGCCGCTTTACCGGCCGCTTCGCCTCCCGTGATGGCATTTTCCTCAGAGGCTCCTCTTTCTACTCCCCTGAATACAGACCCCAGTTCTACCCTCAAAGAGGGAGATGGTTCAGGAGCAGAGGTTACCGTCAAAGAGGAGGACAGGTCCCAGGTAAGAAATAAAATTTTTGTCCCTCTTCCTGTGGGAGGTCGATTGGCACATTTTCTTTCAAACTGGTACCAAATTACTGCGGATCCATGGGTTCTTCAAACTATTCAAGGGTATTGCATAGACCTTTAGCAAGTTCCCCGCCAGACTCATCCTCCTCCCCCTCTGAGGTTTTCACAGGAACAAACCCACTTAATCAATCTGGAGATTCTTTCTTTGATTTCAAGGAATGTAATAGAGGAAACACACTTTCACCCCTCAGGGTTTCTCAGTACCAATTTTCTGGTCCAAAAGAAAAACAAAAAGTTTCGTTCAATGATAAATCTGAAATTGTTCAAAAATTATGTAGTTTACAGTCATTTCAAAATGGAGACTATTCTCCATCTCAGAGACATTTTGATGGAAGGCGATTGGTTTGTTCGTCTAGAACTCAAGGACGCTTATTTTGTGATTCCTCTCCACCTTTCTTACAGAAGATTCCTGCAATTTCAGTGGGAAGGCTCATCTTCCAGTTCACAGCTCTTCCTTTCTGCCTCGCTTCCACTCCTTGGTGTTTCACAAAGGTGATGAAACCGGTGGTAGCTCATCGAAGAGCTCATGGAATAAGACTGATCATTTATCTAGACGATTTTCTCATTATGGCTCAGAACAAGGACACCTGTTAGGTCATTTGCATATTTGCCTTCATCTTTTGCATTCCCTAGGTTTTCTAGTAAATATGGAAAAGTATTCTCTTGTTCCCTCAACTCAAGTAGAATTCCTGGGGTTTCTTAAAGATTCCAAAACAACATCCCTGTCTCTTCCCCAACAAAAGTGAGTCGTATAAAACACAAACTTCTGCAAGTCCTCAATATTTCCTTTCTCTCTATTCGATCGCTGGCAAGAATTGCAGGCCTCCTGGCCTCTTCTTTTCAGGCCATATTTCCAGGTCCATTACACTACAGAGCCCTTCAGAGGTTGAAGATTCAACATCTTCACAAAGGTCTTCATTATTCGGATATAATTCAGTTGGACCAGGACTCTCGAGCAGAGTTACAGTGGTGGCTCGATCATTTGGAAGCATGGAACGGAAGAGAAATTTTCTCTTTGGTCCCAGATCTAGTATTAGAATCCGATGCAAGTCGGACAGGTTGGCGCGCAAAATGTGGCAACGTCTCGACTGGGGGCGTATGGTCAGGGAAGGAGTCTGCACTGCACATCAACAGCTTGCAGGCTCCTTTCCATTGAAGACTTTCGCAAAGGACAAGGTAAGTTGCTCTATTCTTTTAAAGATGGACAATATTTCTGTGGTAAAATACATCAGTCATCTTGGAGGAACAAAATCAAAACCTCTTGCGGATCTAGCCAAAAGCTTTTGGGAGTTTTGCCTTCTTCGAGAATTGTCGGTCAGAGCACAATATCTTCCAGGCAAACTGAACACCATAGCGGATTGGTGTTCTTGGCAGCAATTCCAGCGATTGGCGTCTTCACCCTTTCGTATTCAACAAACTTTCTTTGAAATTCGGTGTCATGACGGTGGGTCTGTTCGCTTCTTGTTTGAATTCTCGCCTTCCCAAGGTTTGCAGTTGGAGACCGGATCCTCAAGCTCTTGCTAAAGATGCTTTTCTCCAGGATTGGTCGCTCCATCTCAATTATGCTTTTCCTCCTTTCATGATGATAGCTAGGGTCTTAGCCCAGGTTCGTCATCAACGAGCTTCCCTGGTGCTAGTAACTCCCTTTTGGCAAACCCAGGCTTGGTTCCCTTCAGTTCTGGAGTTGTCAATCGCTTTTCTGGTTCTAATTCCAACCTTTCCTGATCTCCTGCTCTATCCGGAGGGTCGTCCTCATAATATGATTCTCGATCATACTTTAACTCTGGTGGCATGGAAGATTTTGGGTCAGCCTGGAGAACCCACAGAATTTCGGAAAAAGCTGCCCAGTATATCCGCCACTCTTGGGCCCCGGGAGCAGCTAAGGCTTACAAGTCCGCCTGGTTGGTCTGGAGTATCTGGCGCTTGGACAGGAATTCAAATCCCTTTTCAGGCGATGTGACTTTAGTCTTACATTTTTTAGCCTCTCTAGCCTCCCAGGGTAAGGCATATAGAACAGTGAATACCTATAGATCTGCTATTTCTGCCGAGCATATTCAAGTAGATGGAAAACCTGTCGGTGAGCATCCTTTGGTGTGTCGTGTCTTGAAGGGAGTAAGATTTTACAATACTTCTGCTTCTAGATATAATCATTTATGGGATGTGAATTTGGTTTTGGATTTGTTTAATTCTTGGCCCAATAACGAATTTCCTTCCCTGAAATGCCTTTCGGCAAAGTTAACAATGTTGCTATGCTTGGTTTCTTTGAAACGTGTTTCTGATGTTAGAGCTTTAGATGTATCCTCTGTCCAGTTCTCTCCTACTAATGTGTCTTTCAGAATTCATAGAAGAACGAAAACAAATATTTCCATGGTTCACTACCCGTAATTTCCTTCACATCCTAAACTTTGTGTTGGTAACTGTTTAAAAGTTTACATAGCAAAAACTGTGGATTTAAAAACGTCCTTCTCTCTCCAGTTGCTGACTTCCTTTATCAAACCTCATAAACCCGTCTCTTCCCCTACCGTTGCTCGTTGGGATAAGTGGGTTATGACCCTCGCGCGTATTGACACCAGTTCCTTCGGGACTCATTCCGCCAGAGGCTTCTAAGGCCCTCTGGGCCGGTGCTCGTTTGGAGGCCATTCTTAGATTGGCACACTGGTCTAATGTTTCCACTTTTATTGTAAACCAATTTCTACTGTTGCTGATTCCGTTATAAACATGCTTTAAACAAGCATAATAGGAGCCTCCGGTCTTGTAACAAAATTCTGATTTTCCTAGCTTTAGTGAAGGAAAGTCTAGATTTTATTAAAGACACAGAGGCGAGTATTATCTCACCGCTTTTCTTAACCCTCCCATTTCTATTTCAGTACCGTCTTCCCCTGCACCACTCGCTTCGTCATGAGGATGTTCGTTCTACCACCAAGTTTCTTCCTCAGGAAGTCTCTGCATCTGTTACTCTTCATGGAGATGGGTTTTTGCCTTCCTGTCATTATGTGGACCAGCCGAATTCGGTTTCCCTTTCAGCTCTGGACTTTGCAAAATACTTTTTTACGCTATTGATGGCATTTTCCATTGTATTGGTTATTATTCCATTGTTTTGTTTCCCTTGACATGCTCTCGCAAGAAAAGAGGGCTTTTTGCTTGCAGTTAAGACAGTTATTGGGGTTGCGGGCATGCTATTGGTCATTTCTTTGTGACTTCATGTGTGACATCATGTTTCATTGATTCATGGGATATGTAGTTCTTGTTGTAATATTGTTTGTCTTGGCTGCTGATAAGATTAAAGCAAGAAAAGGAAGCATAATACTCGCCTCCGTGTCTTTAATAAAATCTAGACTTTAATACCGGTTCGAATTCGACTTCCGTGCAGTGAAGCATAACAAGCAATGCTCGGTTGGTTCCAAACAGAGCCAGCGAAGTGTGTGTAGTCTGGGAGTGTTGGAACATCCACACTGATTTAATAAGGGATCAGGTATCGGGCCTCATTGGAACTTCGGAAACAACATAAGTGGTGAGTGTACATAATCAAACAGCACTCGCAACTAAGTGCTAAGTGGTGGTTAATATGTGCCAGCTGATATGGAATCTGCCTATATAGATCTCAGAGTTACATACAGGCTAGCATATCCAATTTGGCCAGACGCGATATATGTAATAATTAATTTTGGAGTGCCCAACAGAGTTTGATTAATGTTTGGAGTTTTCTACGGGACCAGGCTCATATCCTTTTTAAATGTTGCAAAAATCAATGACTACCCATGATTAATTACACAGAGCAGCTATTTCTGTAAATGTACACGTAAAGAACTAGCTATAGAAATGATATTGGCAATTGCCCACTTGGGCAAGATTGGGAAGGAATGAAATGCAATGTTTATAATTTAGGGAGTGTGTGACATGTACTAGAATTAAAAAATTAATTTATTAAGCTTACACCTAATTATGATTTTGTTACAATAAGAATGCATTTGAAATCTAAAAAAAAGTTTACCCCAATGTAGGTGTACATTATTTCATTAACCCACTGAGATTATATTTATATATACCATTAACAAAAAGAAGCACAGTTCTAAGATGGCTGCCACCGTTTTGGGGCATATTGCAGCATGTACAAATCATTGTCCTTTGTCTGTGGTATTTAAACATGTAATGATATTCCCACTCCATCCGTGAACAAGACCAGGGCCGAAACACGTTGAAGGGGAAAATGTTTCCTGTAAAAATGACTCAATAAATTCACAGCAGTACAATGGTGCCCCGGCTTTCCCTTGTACAAGAGGATTTGGACTTCAGAGAGAGATATGGATTCTCTAGTTGGCAGTGGTTTGCACCCTGTCCAAGTAGGGACCCTCACTCTCGTCAGGGCAAGGGAACCACACAGCTAAGATAACCACTGTTCACCCCGTTGGTAGTTTGGCACAAGCAGTCAGGCTTATCTCAGAGTCAATGTGGAAAGTTTGTACACACACAGTAACACAGTGAAAACACCACAAAAGTACTCCACACCAGTTTTGAAAAATAGCCAATATTTATCTGAGTAAAACAAGAACAATTAAAATCCAACATACACAAGTACAGATACAAATTTTCAAAGATTAAATCTTAGTATAGTGCTTAGAAACACAATAGTTCCTACTGGGGCTATCATGGCATCTTAACTGAGTTATTCCCATCAGTCCGACACCACTCGCAAGGGAGTACAGGCTTGTTACAGAGTCGCTTGGACCCCAGGTACAGTACCTTAGAAAACACTGAAGAAACAAAGGCATTGCACGGAATTAGGGAGGTGAGGTTTCGCTGGAGCTCGTGCAACATTGGTTCCTTACTGCTACCGGGGAGGTGAGTCGTCGGTTCCTTACTGCTAGGCAGGGGAGGTGAAGCAGCAATTCATCATGGTTGCAGGGGAGGTGATGCAGCATCAGTGGCGAAGCTCTGGTTCCATACGACAATGTGTGGTTGATGAATCCAGCAGGGCAATACATAAGGCATCCACTTTGTGGTGTCGCAGTCACACCACGGGACCAGAGGTGCTGAGTCAGAGGAGGGTGCCATGGAAGTCAGTGACAGGGTGCTGTGGACTCAAGCTGTGGTGGGACTTCAGAGGCACTGCAGCTGTGTCAGGCCTGTGGTGTCGGTCGCGGTCATTACACTCAGCGGGGACCATGGTTCCACTGCAGGCAACGGCGCAGAGTCGGACAGCGGCGCCAGTTCTGAAGTCACTCTGGAGTCGATGTGCTTGGTTTCTTCTTGGTTGCACCAGAACTCACTTCCAAGGACCCAGAAACTGGTTTTGGCCTGACTTGGCAAGTCAGGACTCTTAGCAAGAAGGCCTAGGTGCTGGCAGATGAGGTTTTTAATGTCCCTGAGACTTCTTAAGAAGAGGCAAGCTCAGTCCAAGCCCTTAGAGAACTTTGGAAAGGAGGACGTAGAAAGCAAGGTCCAGTCGTTTCACTTCCAGGACAGAAGTAGCAAGCAGCAGGCCAGCACAACAAAGCAACAGGCTGAGTGGCAGTCCCTCCTACAGCATCCAGTTCTTCTTTCTGGCAGCAGTTCCTCAGTCCAGAAGGATTCTAACTTTGTCAGAGGTCCAATACTTATACCCATTTCTCCTTTTGAGTTAGACAAACTTCAAAGAAAAGTCTCTGTAATTCAGAAGGCCCTGCCTTTCCTACTCTGGCCCCAGACATACTCCAGGGGGTTGGAGACTGCTTTGTGTAAGGACAGGCACAGCCCTATTCAGGTGCAAGTGTCAGCTCCTCCCACCACTCTAGCTCAAGAAGACCTATCAGAATATGCAGGGCACACCTCAGCTCCATTTGTGTGACTGTCTAGAGTGCATTCACAAACAGCCCAACTGTTATCTGGACCCAGATGTGTATTTCACAGACAAGCAGAGGCACGGAATGGTAAAACAAGAAAATGCCCCCTTTCTAAAAGTGGCATTTTCAAACTTACAATTTAAAAACCAACTTCACCAATAGATGTATTTTTAAATTGTGAGTTCAGAGACCTCAAACTACCTTAGGGGTGACTTACATGTGGTAAAATGAAAGGTTTGGGCCTGACACGTGGGTGCACTTGCCAAGTCAAAATGGCAGTTTAAAGTGGCCCATACATACACTGCAGTGGCAGGTCTGAGACATGTTTACAGGGCTACTCATGTGGGTGGCACAATCAGTGCTGCAGGCGCACTAGTAGCATTTGATTTACAGGCCCTGGATACACATGGTGCACTATACTAGAGACTTACTAGCAAATCAAATATGCTAATCATGGATAAACCATTCACCATTTAGACAGAGAGCACTAGCACTTGCACAATGGTCAGGAGTGGTAAAATGCCCAGAGTACTAAAGCCAGCAAAAATAAAATTTAGCACAGGATTAAAAACAGAGGGTCAGAAGCAAAGCGTTTAGTATTAACCCTGCAAAAGGGCCATTTCCAACAATATATGTATATAGTTTTGAAGGGGTGTAACATAAAGAGAAGGTGAGCAGTGTGTCATTGAGTGTCATACATTTAAGTACAGTTGACAGGCATAGAGTGGAGTAAAGTGTCATAGAGTGTAGTACAGTGTTGTGGAGTGGAGCTGCATACAGTGGAGAAGAATGTTGGACAGTGGAACAGTACAGAGCGGAGTATAGTACAGTGGCATGGAGTGGGATAAAGTGAAATAAAGTGGAGTGAAGTACCCCGGGAGTGGGGTGATGTAGAGTAGAGTAAAGTGTCATAGAGTGGAGTGGTGTGGAGTAGACTATAGTGGCGTAGAGTGTAGTAGAGTGGAGTGGCATAGCATACAATTGAATAAAGTGTCATACATTGGAATACTGTGTTGTACAGTAGAGTGTAGAGTTGTGTGGTATAGTGTTTGAAAGTGATATTGACTGCAGTAAGTAGAGTGCCATACATTATAGTTGATTTTTGTAGAGTAGAGTGGTGTACCGTACCATACAGTGTTGTCGAGTGTGGTAGGGTTGATTGGAATACAGTGCTATAGAGTACAATGGCATTGAGTGGCATAGAGTGGAGTGGCTTACAGTCAGTAGTGAAGTTGAGTGGAGTACTGTGTCAGAGTGGAGCAGATTTAACTGGGTGCAGTGGCCTGTGAAGAGTTGTGTACAGTGTTGTATAGCAGACTAAAGTTTCTTAGAATAGAATGGAGCAGAGTGTTGTACAGTGGCATACACTATAGTGAAGTGGTGTAATGTAGTGAAGAGTAAAGTACAATACAGTGTATTGGTGTGTCATTGGGCAGGGTGGCATGGAGTGAAGTGCACTGGCATGGAGTAGGTAGTAATCTGTTATAAATTGGAGCAGGTCGTGTACAGTAGAGTGGAGTGCTGTGTCATACAGAAAAGTGTGGTATAGTAGAATAGAGTGTTGTACATTGGAGTGTACAGGCGTAGAGTAGAAGATAGAGTTGGACAGTGGAGTGTATAGGGATAGAGTGGAGAAGAATGCTGTTGAGTGCCATTAACTGTGATATAACTTTATAGAGTGGAATTATATAGAGTAGAGGAAAGTGTCATACAGTGGAGCAGTATAGAGTGTAGTGGCGTAGGGTGGATTACTGTAAAGTTGAGTACCATACAGTAGAATAGCATATAATGGAGTACTGTACAGTGGAGTGTAGAAGAATGGAGTGCCATAGAGTGGAATAGCACAGAATGGAGGGGCGTACAGTGGAGTGGCATAGTGTGGAGCAGGGGACAATCAATGAGCATAGAGTGTGGTAGTATACACTGAAATGGCACACAGTAGAGTTGAGGAACCTGTTATAAATTGGAGTGATGTCTCATACAGTAGAGTGGAGTGCTGTGTCGTACAATCTTGGAAGCTGTCATAAAGGTGAGTAGAGTGTTGTACAATAGAGTGTAAGTGGATAAGTTGAGTACAAATTTGGACAGTGAATTGTATGGGGATAGGATGGAATAGAGTCTAGTAGAGTGGCATTGAATGTAGTAGAGTTTTGTAGAGTGGATTTATATAGAGTGGAGGGGAGAACAGTGAAGTGGCATAGAGTGGAGCGGCATACAGTGGAGTTACAGAAAGTGGAATAGAGTAGAGTGAAGTAGCATACACTGGAGTAGTGTACAGTGGAGTGGCATAGAGTATACTAACACATAGGTGGTCATTACAACCCAGGCGGATGGTGTTAAAGCGGCGGTAAGACCACCAACAGGCCGGCGGAATTTTTTGGGGAATTACGACAGTGGCAGAAACCGCCAACAAAGACAGCCACTTTAAAACTCAGACCGCCACGGCGGTACAAACAAACAGCTCGGCGGTTACCGGCAACGGACAGGCGGAGGACAATGTACCGCCCACACTATTATGACAGGCCAATCCGCCACCTTTTCCGGGGCGGATTCACTGCGGATAAAAACACGGCGGAAACAGGTATTTCAAAGGAAAAACGCTCACCTCTACACACTCCACGAGGACACCATGGAGCCGGAACTCCATATTCTTCCTGCGCTGGTCTTCCTGCTCCTGTACCAGGAGCACCAACGCCGACGGCGAAGACCACGGTCAGTACTGCACCTACGACATAGGGGATGGGAGAGGCAAAAAACAGGGTCACTCACACGCAACACCCCAACCCCCATCCCCACCCTCACCCACTACAACACACACACTAATGTATATCCAAACATTACAGTTACACCCCCCACCCCCCTGGAAGAATGCAAAGACAAAAGGAAATGAGTGTAACCATTGTAATATATCAAAATTAAGTAAGCAAAAATATATATAAATATACACTATTAACAAAATATACACCACGATTAGTAGTCCAGGTATTGCACCATTCATAGTCCGTGGACCACTGGGCCCAAAATGCATGGGCGAGGCCCACACAAGATACCCGAACATGACGGAGAGAACACTGCTGGGGCATCAGATAGAAATACAACAGGCACCTCAGGGGGAAGGGAATGGGGGGCACCTCAGCCGGATGAGTGCACGACACCAGATCCACGAGGGGGCTCAATGCCCATTGATGTATCCTGGGGAGTGCAAAGCCACAGTTCCACAAGTCTCTACAATGGGTGGATTGCCCACTGTACCATCCTGGGGAGTGCAAAGCCACAGTCTCACAAGTCTCTACAGTGGGTGGATTGCCCACTGTACCATCCTGGGGAGTGCAAAGCCACAGTCTCTGAAGTCCCTACAGTGGGTGGTTTGCCCACTGTACCATCCTGGGAGTGCAAAGCCACAGTCTCAGAAGTCCCTACAGTGGTTGGTTTGCCCACTGCTGCATCCTGGGGAGTGCAAAGCCACAGTCTCTGAAGTGCCTACAGTGGGTGGTTTGCCCACTGCTGCATCCTGGGGAGTGCAAAGCCACAGTCTCTCAAGTGGATAACAGTCTCCACTGGTTCTGGAGGGGGACTGGTGCCCAGAGTGCTTCATCCTGCCAAGGACAGAGGTAGTGGATGCATGTCTCCACTACTTCTGGAGGGTGACTGGTGCCCAGAGTGCTTCATCCTGTGCAGGACAGAGGTAGTGGATGCATGTCTCCACTGGTTCTGGAGGGGGACTGGTGCCCAGAGTGCATCACTCACCCCGTGACGGTCCCAGTTGCGTCACTGCCGCTGCCGCTCATGGGCTAGCGGTGCTTGAGTTGGCGGTCCTTGCCCTGATCAGCGGTGCTTGCCCTGTTCAGCGGTGCTCGCCCTGTTCATCGGTGCTTGACTTGGTGGTCCTTGCCCTGTTCAGCGGTGCTTACCCTGTTCAGCGGTGCTTGACTTGGCGGTCCTTGCCCTGTTCAGAGGTGCTTGAGTTGGCGGTCCTTGCCCTGTTCAGCGGTGCTTGCCCTGTTCAGCGGTGCTTGACTTGGCGGTCTTTGCCCTGTTCAGCGGTGCTTGACTTGGCGGTCCTTGCCCTGTTCAGCGGTGCTTGCCCTGTTCAGCAGTGCTTGACTTGGCGGTCCTTGCCCTGTTCAGCGGTGCTTGCCCTGTTCAGCGGTGCTTGACTTGGCGGTGCTTGCCCTGTTCAGCGGTGCTTGACTTGCCGGTCCTTCATTGCCCAGCTGGGCTGGCGGTCCTTTATTGGCCAGATGGGCTGTGGCTGGCGGTCCTTCATTGGTCAGATGGGCTGTGGCTGGTGGGGCCCTCCTGGGCAGCTGTGCTGTGGCTGGCGGGGCCCTCCTGGGCAGCTGGGCTGTGGCTGACGGGGTCCTCCTGGGCAGCTGGGCTGTGGCTGGCGGGGCCCTCCTGGGTAGCTGGGCTGTGGCTGGCGGGGTCCTCCTGGCCAGCGGGGATGATGGCAGTCTTCTCAGCCGTGCTGCTCCTCCCAGACTTTGCAGGTTTCTTCTGCCCCTTCCCCACCTTGGGAGGAGTCACAGCTGAGTCCACACTCCCCCCGGGACCCAGGTGAGCGACTTGGGTGGCTGGAGTCTTCTCGCCAGGCACTGGCCAAATTCTGGTGCTTCACGGGGGGACTCTCTGTGCTCTGGCTCCGTGACACACTGGCTGGCCTGGTGGCCGGTGCACTCCACATACCTGTGACAACAGGCACCACTGGTCCCGGAGATTTTGTGGCTGAGGTGCTAGTACGGGGCCTATGAGTTGGACGGGGGGTGGTGGGAAATAGGTTAAAGGTGGACAGGAAAAGTTGTTTGGAGACACTGGGACGGGTAGCTGGAGGGGGTTTGGGAGTGGAGGAAGAGGTGGTGGTTGTAGGAGGTGTAAGTTTTGTGGCTGTGGGTGCAGGTGCATGCACTGGAGGCTGTTGTGAGGTGGATGTATGTTGGGTGGGTGTGTGCCTGCCACACTGGGAGAGGACACAGGGGACGTGTGAATGGTAGTGGGGGTGGAGACTACACATGAGCGGGGTGTGGTGGTGGGTGTGCTGGTGCGGGACGTAGTGGCTGTAGTGGTAGAGCATGCAGGTGTGAGTGTAGACGAGACTGGGAGGGAGGAGGGAGACGAGGAGGAGGGGGACACAGTGGATGTTGTTGTGTCTGTATGTGTGTGATGCTTGCGTGAGTGCCTGTGGGATGTGTGGTGCTTAGGTTTGCCTGAGCTTCCCTTGTGTGGTGAGGTGTGTGCAGGCTGGTCTGATGGTGTGTTTGGGATAGGCAGAGGTACAGGGGATTGGGTCTGGGTGGAGGAAGTTGGAGGGGGGAGGCTAGACACAGGGACAATGGCTGCCATCAGTGTTGAGGCCAGAGTTTGAAAGGTTCGATGAAGGGCAGCCTGACCAGAATGAATGCCCTCCAGGAATGTTTTCGTTTGTTGCAACTCCCTTTCTACACCCTGGATGGCATTCAAAATGGTAGACTGCCCAACAGTGAGGGACCTGAGGAGGACAATGGCCTCCTCACTGAGTGCAACAGACGTGACGGGGCAGGGGCTGAGGTGCCTAGGGCGAAGGTGATGCCCACCCTCCTGGAAGAACGGGCGCGGGGCAAAGGCTGAGGGGCTGCTGGGAGGGCGGTGCTGGTAGGGGGGGGTGGCGGCTGTACCTGTAGTAGTGGGGGGACAGATGTTGCCGCCACCACAAGGGAGCTCCCATTGGAGGACGAGTCTGTGTCGCTGGTTTCAGCTCCTGTCACTGCCGTGGTGCTCCCCTCGCCCTCCATCCCACTGGTGTATTCAGAGTCGGTAGTGTGGCCCTCTATGGCCATGTGGGACGCAGCTCCCTCGTGCTCCGGTGCCACTGCTCCTCCGCCTGATGGTGCTAATGCACACAAGAACAGAGAGACCGCAAAAAAGGGAGGGGAACAGAAGAAAGACAGGTTGAGTGCATGGCTTACTGCTACCGTTGGCGGACAAGACAGACACAGCAGCCCCCTGCACTACGTCGCGCTGTTGGGCTCTACAGTGCAATTCCTGGGAAATGGCCTACAAGGCTATGGACGACATCTGCACACATAGATGACACAGATGCATGAATACCTGTACTTGGCACTCTACAGAGGTGGGGTGGGGGGCCACAGGGCCATGCCTTACGAAGGGGCCTAGCCTACAGAACTCGTACTGGCCTAGGGAAACCCATAGCCCTCCTCCCCCACCCAGACCCTTCCACTGCGCGCAAAGTCAGCTAAATGAGAGTGTACTCAGCCCCTTGTGTCTGCTGTGATGCCCTCAAGCACCCATCCAACTCCGGGTAGGCCACCGCCAGGATCTGGAACATCAGGGAGGTCATGGTTCGACGGGCACCCCTCCCACGTTGGGAGGCCATCTGCAGCTGAGCCTCCGCCGTCTTCTTGCTCCAGCGGCGAATGTCCTCGCATCTCTTCCGGCAGTGGGTGCTCTGTCTGTGGTGGACCCCAGGGTCTGGACGTCCTTGGCGATGGCACGCCAAATATCTCTCTTCTGGTGGGCGCTGACCTACATGAAATGTACAGGGGAAGAAGAGAAGTCATTACCAACTGCACCGTCAAAGTGAGTGGCCCCCATCCCTACCCTTGCCATGTGGCACATGCACCCACCGTCTTTCATGCACTCAGAACTCTGCCCCCTTCCTTCTTACAACCAGCCCTCTCCACACAGGCATAGCCCATACAACATGCCCCCTGTGTACTTATCTGTTGGTCTGGAGGACCGTAGAGTAGCGTGTGCTGGGGGAGGACCCCGTCGATGAGCTTCTCCAACTCCTCCGATGTGAAGGCAGGGGCCCTTTCCCCAGATGCACGAGCCATTGTCTCTTCCAGACCGAGGTCACAGCAGCACTTGCAGTGTAGGTCCTCTTCTGTCGAAGATCAGGTATCGAGTGATTCAACAGCTAGAAAATGGCGGTCACGTCCACGGCGGTCACGTCCGCGGCGGTGCGTACCATCACCGCCGGCGTACATCGTCATTGGCTCCTGGGACCCACAGGGTCCAATGTTAACCAATGCAGCATTGCGCCACGGTCTTCGACCGCCTACTGCGACGGTGTACAACGCCAGCGCAGTTACCTCACATCCCATTGTCCCACTTTAGATGTCAGGCAGCCGCCATTTCAGGGGCCCACATGACCTAATTACCAACTGCGTCACACATACCTAGGCCTACTCTCAACACACATACAGGCCAGATTTTGTGTATGAATCATGTTCTGTGTAGACTGTGGGTACATACCTCTGACTTGTTTGACTCTCTGGCCGCTGTTGTCCTTCATAGGCACCGTCCGCTGGGACATGTGAGGAGATGGCGGAATCCTCCGGTGTATCGACCGCTGGTGGACCTGTCGACAATGGAGGAAAGAAATCTGATAATCACCTACAGGTTTGACCATGCCACAATCCAGGAACTGTGTCCCCAGTTGGAGCCAGACCTGATGTCAACAATCCGCCATCCCACAGGAATCCCCCCTCAAGTGCAGGTGCTATCAGTGCTCCATTTCCTTGCAAGTGGGTCTTTTCAAACAACTGTGGCCATGGCATCAGGGATGGCCCAGCCTATGTTTTCCAATGTATTGTCCAGAGTGTTGTCTGCCCTGCTGAAACACATGCGGAGCTACATCGTTTTCCCTCAGGTGGAGGACTTGCCTACAGTGAAAGGTGACTTCTATGCCCTTGGACATATCCCCAACATCATAGGTGCCATTGATGGGACCCATGTGGCTTTGGTCCCTCCCACAGGAGTGAACAGGTGTACAGGAACCGGAAGAGTTATCATTCCATGAATGTACAGATGGTATGTTTGGCCGACCAGTACATCTCCCATGTGAATGCCATGTTCCCTGGCTCAGTGCATGACGCCTACATCATGCGGAATATCAGCATCCCTTATGTGATGGGTCAACTCCAGAGGCACCGTGTGTGGCTATTAGGTGACTCTGGTTACCCCAACCTGTCATGGCTACTGACCCCAGTGAGGAATCCCAGGACCAGGGCAGAGCTACAATGAGGCCCATGGGCGAACTAGGAGGGTGATCGAGCGGGCCTTCGGCCTCCTGAAGGCCAGATTTAGGTGCCTCCATATGACAGGTGGATCCCTATTCTACTCACCAAAGAAGGTGTGCCAGATCATCGTGGCCTGCTGTATGCTTCATAACTTGGCTTTGCGACTACAGGTGCCTCTTCTGCAGGAGGATAGTCCAGATGGCGGTATTGTGGCAGCTGTGGAGCCTGTGGACAGTGATGAGGAGGAAGCAGAGGAAGAAGACATTGACAACAGGGACTCAGTCATCCAGCAATATTTCCAGTGAAACACAGGTGAGAATACATTCCTGCCTACTACAAGTACTTTTACACTTCTACCTCTATCCTGTCTGTCGATTTCACCCAGTGTATGGTCACTGAGTTGTCACTTTCCCTTACGGTTTCACAGGTGTGGGTCCCAACGTGTGTCATCTCCTTAGATTCCTCAGGGACTAGAGCTGTGTGATATAGGTATCTTGACATTACTATTTCCTGAAAATTTTGTCACTGTAATTGCAAACACACTATTTCAAAATCACAGACAGACTCCAGATCTTTTGGTGCTTTAGGTGGGTTTATTTACATACAAAATATTGGAGGGGGAAGTTAAATGGTGAGGGGTGATGGCGGAGGAGTGTCCATGGCAGAGTCCAGTCTCTTTGTCTCATAGGTGCATTGCCCATATGGGCATTGGAAGTGGAGCTGGGGCAGTTTCAATATGGACAGGGTGACAAAGTGGGACAGTGGGTTGACAATCAGGGTGGTCTCATTTCTTGGCGGGGGTCTTGGCATTGTGCGCTGTCTTGTTCCTGGATCTCAGGGACCGTTTGCGGGGTGGTTCTCCGTCTGCAGGGGGTGGGGTGCTGGTGTGGTGGTCCTGTGGCGGTGTCTCCTGTCCACTAGCGCCGGCGGAGGTGGTGGGCAGTTCATCATCCATGCTAGTGTCAGGGGCCCCTTGTAGTGCCACAGTGTCCCTCCTGGTGTTGAGTATTTCCTTCAGCACCCCTACAATGGTGCCCAGCTGATGGTTCTGAGTTCCTCCCTCAACCCCAAATACTGTTCCTCCTGCATGCACTGGGTCTCCTGAAACTTGGCCAGGACTGTTGCCATCGTCTCCTGGGAGTGGTGGTATGCTCCCATGATGGAGGAGAGGGCCTCGTGGAGAGTGGGTTCCCTTGGCCTGTCCGCCCCCTGTCGCACAGCAGCCCTCCCAGTTCCCCTGTGTTCCTGGGCCTCCGTCCCCTGGACCGTGTGCCCACTACCACTGCCCCCAGGTCCCTGTTGTTGGGGTGGTGGGTTATCCTGGGTTCCCTGCAGTGGTGGACACACAGCTGATTGACGTGTCCTGGGGACGGAGGTATGGGCCCGCTGGGTGGGTGTTGGGCTGGTGTTACCAGAGGGGGGAAGGTCTGTGGTGGCCTGTGCCTGTGTGAGGGGAACCGACTGTCCCGAGGCGCACAATGGTCCGGGCTGGTCATCTAGATCCAGTTGGACAGAGCTGCTGTCATCACTGTGGGCCTCTTCTGTGGGTGGGGTGGAGATGTCTAGACCCTCCTGTCTGGTGACGTTGGGTAGTGGTCCTGCAGGGGTGGAAAAGCATGATTATTGCTTCTGTGTGTGTCATGGTGTGCAATGGGTGCGTGAGCGTGTACCCCAGTGCTGGCATTCCTGTGTGGGGGCTTGTGTGATGATGGTTTAGGAGGGTGTATGGGTATGTGCAGTGGGCATGCTTTAGTGATGGGTGTTTATGCGTTGTTGTTGCATGCAGGGCTTGGTGTTGGGATGTGTGGTTTATGATATTGGTACATTTGTGAGGAGTTGGAGTGATAGTGGTGGGGGCGAAGGTGGGGGTATGTGATAGCATGTAGGTAGGGTGGGGGATATGGTAGTTAAAGGTTTGACTTACCGGAGTCTATTCCTCCAGCTACTCCTGCGAGGCCCTCAGGATGCAGAATCGCCAAGACCTGCTCCTCCCATGTTGTTAGTTGTGGGTGAGGAGGTGGGGGTCCGCCGCCAGTCCGCTGAACCGCCTGGTGGTGTCTTGAGACCACGGAAGGCACCTTCCCCTGTAGGTCATTCCACCTCTTCCTGATGTCATCCCGATTTCTTGGGTGTTGTCCCACTGCGTTGACCCTGTCGACTAGTCTTCGCCATAGCTCCATCTTTCTTGCAATTGAGGTGTGCTGCACCTGTGCTCCAAATAGCTGTGGCTCTACCCTCCACCATGAACCTGAGCTCCTCCTCCGAAAACCTGGGGTGTCTTTGCCGTGCCATGGGGTGGTGTAGGTGATGTGTGGGGTGGTGTGTGTGGTGATAAGTGTGGTGATATGTAGTGGTGTTTGGTGTTTTGTGCGTGGAAGTTGTGTAGGTGATGGTGTGCCTGTGGCTGCTAGTTTGTGGATGGTGGTGTCTCTCTCTGGCCTTCTCTCTGTAATGGTGGTCGTAGGGGTTTGTGGGTGATGTGGGTGTGTGTTTTATATTGCAATGGGTGTGTGGGAGTGGTGTGTGTATGAGGTGTGTGCATGTGTCCAATGTGGCGGTGTTTTGTAGAAGTGTGTGTATTTTGAGCGCAGCTGTGTGTACCGCCAATGGAATACCGCGGTTGAAAGACCGCCACGTAGATTCGTGTGTCGTGATAGTGTGGGCGTATTTCTGTTGGCGTGACGGTGGAGGTTTTTTTCGCCAGTTTATCACTGACCTTTGGTGTGGTAGACTTGTGTGGGTGTCTGAATTTTGTCGGATTTTGTGATGTGGGTCATAATAGCTGTGGTGGAATTCCACGGGCACGGCGGTGTGTTGGCAGTCTTCTGCATGGCGGTAAGCGGCTTTTACCACCAATGTTGTAATGACCCCCATAGTGTAGTAGTACAGTGAAGTGGTGTAGACTGGAGTGAAGTATTGTGTGGTGGGGTAGAGTGTAATACCATACAGTGGAGTGGTGTACCGTGGAGTGGGATAGAGTGGAATACCATACAGTAGAGGGTCAAAGAATGAAGATGCATACAGTGTAATAATGCAGAGTGGAGTGGCGTACAGTGGAATAGCATAGATTGGAGTACAGAAGAGTTGTGTAGTGTAGAATAGTGTAGAGTGGAATTGTGTAGAGTAGAATAGTGTTGAGCAGAGTGGCATACAGTGGAGTGGAGTAGATTGAAGTGGTGTACAGTGCAGTTGGGTAGAGTGAAATAGCAAATAGTAGAGTGGCGTAGAGTGGAGTGGTATCCAAAGGACTGGCATAGAATGGAGTGGTGTAGAGTGGAGTGGTGTACTTAGAGTGACATATACTGGAATATCACATAGTGGAGTAGTGTATAGTGCAGTGGCATATGTGAAGTGGTGTAGACTGGAATTGTGTGCACTAGAGTGGTGTGGAGTGGAGTAGCATACAGTGGAGTGGCATACAGTGAAAACCATATAGTGGAAGGACATGCAGTGGAATAGAGTAGAGTGGAAAAGCACATACCGGAGTAGGGTAGCAGAGTGGCTTACAATGAAGTGGTGTACACTGAAGAGGCATGGACCGGAGTTGCATTTAGTGTAATAGCATAGAGTGGACTGGTGTAGAGTGGAGATGTGTACAGTGTACTAGCAAAGAATGGAGTGGCGTAGAATGGAGAGTTGTACAGTGGAGTTGCGCATAGTGTAATAGTGTATAGTGGAGTAGCCTACAGTGAAGTGGCATATAATGGAGTGGTGCAGACTGGAGTGGAATATAGTGGAGGGATAGAGTGTACTACCATAAACTGGAGTTGCATACAATGGAGTGGGGTTCAATTGAATAGTGTGGAATAAAGTGGCAAAGAGTTTAGTGCCATACACTATAGTGGGTAGAGAGAAGTAACATAGAGTGGAGTGGCATACAGTGAAATAGAAAGTACATTAATAGCGGTAAAAAAAATGACACTATTGTCCCCGAGCCTGTGTCATGGTGCGCCGTATTTTAAATATGGCACACACATGGTAAAGGTAGGGGGTGTTATGGGGCACAAGGAAAGTGGTGCTGCAATAGGTTCAGCGTCACTTTTCCTAAATCTGCCCCTATGTGTCTGCCAATCTGCTTTTGATCACACAATGCTCCTCCACATTTATGCACCTAATGTGTACACATATTTCTAATTACTTAGTAAATGACAAATGTCGACCTTGTTAAAATAATTAGTATGAGAAAAATATATTATAGTACTATAAAAGCAGGAGACACAATCACAAGTGTTAATGTCTGAGCTGGTTATAAAAGGAGCAGATTAGCAGAAATGGTCTCTACTTTCACAAATGTCATAGTGACACCTCTTTTAGTTTACTGTAATTACACACTACCTCTAACAAGAACAGACAGCACTCTGCAATAATGCAAAAGAAAAAACAGTCTGCCAGAATAACAATTTCCAAGGCTCTGTGAATAGAATGTATTTATGAATGTAGACTTGCATATCAGCATTGGGTAGGAAGCAAAGTTGGTGTGCAGAGTTGTGTGAACTGAAATAAGCAGAACTGTGCCATATCCAGAAAGAAATGGTGAAGTTATGCTCTATCTCTGGGGTGGTGCACTTTCAGCTAACATGAGTGAATGCATACAGCCTTTTCCCATCGTGCACTGGTGTCTGCATTGTGTTCAGCCTAGTTTTTGCACAGGGAGGAAACCTTTCTTGCACAAACAGCACACTTTAAGACAATATCCTCTTTGCATATGTGCTGCAAATTATTTCCAAATAAACATTTACTCCCAGGTTTAACCATGAGAGGCCTTTCATTGCCTTCATCGTGAACTCTCAATCATCTGTCAGAGCCTGATGAGGCCCAAAGTCTGATGACAGCAGGACAACAGGGTTGTCCAAATTGGAATGATATGGTTGGTCATTACTTGACCTGAAATTGGAGCATATGATATTATGCAACTTTGCTTTTAGCAAACCCTTGTTTCACTCCAGCCTCTTATAAATATGTTTGAGATGAAGTCTAATGAGGGATTTCAGGTTTGAAAACCAGAGATCAAAATAAGCCAGCTCCAACAAATGGCAAATACAGGTGGAACAACAAATGTTTTTACAAACTTTTCATAAAGTCCCAGATGCTCTGATGGTGCAATGGGTACTGCTAACCAGTCCCAGGGCCTCTGCTCTGTGTAAACTCAGTATGCAAATTAGGCTAATTATAATTAGCTAAGTCAACCTACCTATAAGTCCCTAGTATGTGGTAGGTCATGGAGGTTGGTGCACTGCTGAGGTACACAGTGTCATTTTAAAGGCAGGCCTGCCTTGCTGACTGCTTTTAAATTAAAGTTATATGCAAATTCGACTTTGGAATTAAAAGTAGTTCCAAAGTCTTACACTACCTTATTTTTACATATAAGTCACCCCTAAGGTGTGCCCTATGTGCTCCTAGGGCTGGGTGCCATGTAACTATAAGCAGGGACCTTATAAAAAGTTTTATAAGCCCTGGTGAGGTAAAACAGCCAAATTTGTTTTTCCCTCATTGTAGTGAATGGCCTCTCTAGGCTAGAATGGGGAGATGTTATTTTAATTTTAAAAGTCCCCTTAAGTGACAGATACCAAGAGTTTGGTATCAAAGTAATTGTTATAATAAATATCACAACTTCCAGTTGTTGGATTTAATATAACTTGTTCAGGTAAAGAGTTTTAAACTTTACCTGAAAAGTTGCCAACTTCAGCCCTGCAGTGTTTTTGCTGCTGTGCTTTGATTGGCCAGCCTCTGGCAGCCTGGCCAGGCTGCCTTGATGAGGTGTGAAGTGGCCTGGCTTCACACAAAGAGATGTGCCTGTGGGAGGAGATCTCCCCTCAACAGATGGTGAGGCAGGAAGGTGCCAAACTGGTCTTCAAAGGCAGAGAAGGACACTTGGAACAACCCAGCAACACCCCCACATCCTGCAAACCCAGACAGTTAGGTGCCCCCTTGATTAGATTAGGACAGGGTAGGAGAGAGGTGTGTTTTAGATTTTTAGCCACACCAGTGGGTGGGCTCAGCCAGATGTAACCTCCAAAAATCACTTTCGCCCATGATGGATTTTTGAGGAATGTTGCCTCCTGGGACTGATTTTTGCCACACTTCCCAGGAAGCGGTCATCACAGGGGGAAGGACCCTGCAAAAGATTGGAGAACCAGGACCCCCCTGTATTTCACCCAGGAGCAAGGATAAAAGTGGCAGACCTGCACCCACACCTCAGATCCCATTCATATTCCAACAAGTAAGGACTACAGGAGAAGAAGGACTGCCCTGCTGGATCCCTGACCTGCACCTAAACACTGCACTCTGTAGGACTGCACCAGCTGCACACTTGGGCTTCACCACTAAAAGGACTTTACCTGTCTTCTACTGCTTCAAGAAAGGACTCCCTGTTTGCTACAGGTACAAAGGAGTTGCCCAGAGTCCCCTGCATCAAGTCCTGCAAGCAGAGCCCAGCTGACCAGCGTCCAGTGGCCATTTGAAGTGGCCATTTGAGGATTTTGACCAGGAGCATTCTGGGAATTGTAGTCCCAACTCCCAAGGAGCAGCTCAGAGCTTCTGGAACCTTGGATCAAGTTGTGGACACTTCAAGGACACAAAAAGGACCTCTGGAAGAAGACCGAGAAGTTTGGAGACGTTTGGAGCAACTCCATAAGTTGAAGAATGCATTGTGGGAGTTGTAGTCCCAGACCCCAAGAGGCACACCAGAGCCTCTGAACCCTTGGCTGGTGCTGTGGACCACTTTCCTGAATCAAACACTTCTGAAAGTGTGGGTGGCCTGACCTCCAGATTTTGTTCCTTTCCAGTGTGACCTTTTTTAACCCTTTGAGCGCTAGTTGCTTCTATGCGCTAGAAAGCATTCATTCTTTAAAAATTCATATCTCCGGTTCCCCTTATCCGATTTTATTCGTTTTGGTGTCATTTTAAAGAGAAAAACATTTTCTATTTTTATAAAGTGATGTTGGATTTTTAAACTGTTTTCTGTGTGATATTTAGTTACTGTTTTGTGATATTTGATTGCTTTACACTCTGTCTCCTAAATTAAGCCTTGTAGCTCGTTGCCAAGCTACCAAGGGTTGAGCTGGGTTTAATTTACTGAGACGTAACTGGACCTAAGTGGAGGTTAGTGGCCTATTGCTAAGTGTAGGTACTTCCCTGCCCTTACCAATGACCCATTTTCCAACAGTGACATAAGGACCACAAAGTATCATACTTAGCTGATGAAGATCATCAGGAAGTGATAAATACATTGTAATCTAATTTCATATCCTCATTGCAGCATTACTAATAGATTACATTGCCAGTGATATAATTTGCATTTTGACCTTAATAAAAATAAAAAAAGCCTTGCAATAGTCAATACACACCCATAAATGTTAACAACAGTCAGAAAGAAACATGCTGCTGCTCAACATATCGAAGAATATTTGAGGAACACGCTCACATCAGCCATCGAGGATGAGATATCTGACAAATGCCAGAAAGCAACACTCCAATCTTTCATCCAAAAGGTGGAAAACCCTATAATGGATTTGGATTAAATGAAAAGTGTAGATTCAATTGAGTTGAAGAGTAGTCCTCTGTAACCACAAATGGTAGTCATCTGTTGTTGATGAGGAACATTTCATACCATCCCTACCTGCTCAAAACATCACAAATGAATTGTCCAGCCGGTGGAAGACTTGGACCTCCCGAGGAGGTTCTTCCATTGATCCACAATTATTTAATCACAGGAGTGACTAGGATCAATGTTGGACATTGGCTATCTTTTGATTACAATGGATATAGAATCTAATCTTTGGAGCAATTAAAGGACCACATTGAAGAAGAAGGTCCATCAAGGAGGATCTGAGGGTAAGGGGGCAACATCAAGGAACACCCAGGGCCTGAGTCACAAAGGTTAAACTTACACTTTTGTGAAGGTTTCTGATTGTTTGGTATTCACAATTTGATTTACGAGTGGTACCTTTACTAGTGTGGAGTCTTGGCACATAAAAAAAACTATATTTGTATGTGCAGAGACTCAGAACACTTAAAGATGCTACTTGTAAATCCCTTTGTAAATACCAATAGTGAACTGACACAAAAGCATAAGTTTACACTTGTGAATCAGGCCCACAGTTAAAAAAAAACAATGCTGAGGGTACAACCACCAGAAAATACCCGTGTCTGTTATCTCACACTTTGTTACACTGGTAAACAATGTGAAATTCACATTGGTTAATGCTTTGACACGCCAAGTGGATTCATTATTTGCTACTCTTAGCACCAATGATGGTTACAGACTTGCATTAGTTGTTAACCTTAACTTTGGACAATAAAACATGTATATGGTAGTAAATAAAGTTATCTTAGAAGTCTTGAATTGTAAATAAATAACAAATTCCTTCAACCCCAGCAACAATGTTAATAACAAATACCAAAGAGGATTTTAAAAAAAACATATCATCAGATATCGAGATAAAAGCATTTCTAATTCATATTTATTTATATTATTTATATATAATTTATATATTCACTGGCGCTTTTGGACCCTCTATCTCACTTGACCCGTGTTCAGTGGCCAGTCAGCATTGCCCGGGGGGCCAATCTTTTCTTTGGGGTTTCTCCCCTTTCTTTCCGATCCTCCCCTCCCGTTCCCCTCCCTATCCACTTACCTGGGAGTGGGCTGCAGCATTTTCTTTGGTTATTTCTTGTCCGCCACCTAAGACGCGGCCGCCATTTTTCCTCCAGAGCCAGCGGCACATTTGACGGCCACCATCTTTGGAGAGTCAGCGTTCTAGCTGAGAAAGGCTAGACCCTGATAAAGCGCGCAATGCTGCGATCGCGCAGCAGACGCACTGCTGGCGCGCCAAAGGCGCACCTAAGGCAAGCCCGTCTGTGCCAGAATGGGCCCAGGGGCGAGTCCCCCTGGCCCGGTTAGGACTATAGGCCCTGCTTATGCCCGTGGAACCCTTTGGAATCTTAGACCATCAATCCCTGAAACCTGTTAGGTGTGTCCTGACTTGAGGAACAGTACATGGCCTTGCCCTGCTTGCAAGTGGGCTCCTCAATATAACGGACCAATTGTTCACTCCGATACTAACCTGCATACAACTCTTTTTGCTAGCAAACTGCCGCTCACTGTCAGTACATAAATTAGACATTAATCTTTTGTCAAGTGACACCGCTCCTGCGGCCCTGTTCCTCACTGAGACATGGCTGCACAAGGGGTCTTGGCCTGACATAGCTTGGGCACTACCCCCAGGGTATTTGATAGCAAGGATGGATGGAACCACCTCAAGAGGAGGAGGAGGAGTCGCCATCATATATAAGCAAGAATTCAAGCTTAGTTCTCGCCCCGTTTAGTTAACAGACTGCAAAAGTATGTTTTTTTCTTTTACCCTTAATCCCAATTTCACCCTCGCAGTAGTGTCACTCTATCGGCCTCCGGGATCATCTGATAATTTTTTTTATGCTCTCCCCGACCAACTTGCAGATTTAATATGTAATAAACCCAATCTAACTATCTTAGGTGACTTCAATATCCAAATTGATCATTCGGATCAGACAGCGGCCAGATGCCTTTTGGTGGCCATGGAAGCTCTCTGACTAAGACAATTGGTTAAAGGCCCGACGCACGATAAGGAGCATACCATTAACCTAGTCTTTAGCAACCTAGCAGTGCTTGCCTCCATGCCCCCTCTCCCTCTGGTATGGTCGGATCACTTACTAATTCCGCTAAAATTAGCCATCTCCACTGCAAAGGATCCCTCTCAGCCCACAGTCCGGTCTTGCAGGCGTTGGCATAGTCTCAATACAGGTGAATGGATCAGGCTGCTAGATAGCCGGAAATCTACCTTTCTGAAAGCTAACGAGATAGAAATTGATCCATTCAATGATTGGATTACCGACTGTCTTGATACCCTTCTCCCCCATAAGATAATAACCGGGAATCGTCGGAAAGCTAACGCTCAGTGGTTCACCCCACATCTGTCATCACTTACAAGGAAGTGTAGAAGCCTGGAGAGAAAGTGGAGGAAGTCCTTATACCCTGCTGTAAGGGAGGTATATAGGCAGTCCATCAGGCTCAACCATGCAGAAATAAGATTAGCACAAGGCTCATACTATTCTGGTAGAATTGAACAGGCCTCGGGCTCCGCTAAAGAGATTTTCCAGGTGCTCAAAGAAATTCTTCACTCCCCCATAGATGGAGACCCAACTGAAGCCTCAGAAGAACATAGTAATAATCTAGCTCGGTTCTTTCAACAGAAAATGAGTGTTATTTATTCATTTTTTTCAAGGGATAAGGCCAAGTTGGTAGTTCAAGCTAGAATCCCCCTAAAAGGTATAGCCATCTTGTCTCATTTCTCCCCGCTATCACAGGATCAGATTGTTTCTTTCCTCACTACATTAAAGTCAGGTTCACATTTGGATCTGGCTCCTCCTTTTGTACTAGCTCTTGGGACTCTGGCCATTGCCCATGCTCTTACGGAATTGTTGAACTCTTCTCTCACCAGAGGCGTTGTCCCGGAACAGTGGAAACATGCAATAGTTAAGCCCCTGTTGAAAAAAACTAAGTTAGATGCTATGGATCTCAAAAATTATAGGCCCATATCTTTACTCCCTTCTATGTCTAAAATACTGGATAAGCATATTAACTCCTAATTATCCATATTCTTGGAAGATAATAATATTCTTCATCCCACCCAGATGGGGTTCAGTCCTCTTCACAGTACCGAATCTGCACTAAAAGCGGTCCTCGAAGAAGCTAGAAAGCAAATGGCTCAGGGCCATATGACAGCTGTTATACTTCTTGATTTGAGTGCTGCCTTCGATACAGTAGATCATCATCTGTTTATCCAAAGGATAGAGGAGACTGGAATCAAAGGCCCAGCACTCAGCTGGCTCACCTTGTTTCTCGAGGACAGATCATTTCAGGTTCTGGACCGTTCCTATTTTTCCGATAGGTTGAAATTGAGCTGTGGGGTGCCACAGGGCTCCTCGCTTAGCTGTACATTAATCAACATATATATGGCTCCCCTGGCAGAGCTGGCGGAGTCTTTTGGACTGTCATTTGTCTCCTACGCTGATGATACCCAGCTGGTGGTTTCATTCTCTACGAATGAAGGGTCAGAAGGATCCGCACTGCCTCTATCTCTACAGGCAATATTTAGTTGGATGACAAACAGTATCCTCCAACTCAATGGGGACAAAACAGAAACAATGTTCCTTGGCCACCACCCGGATCCTGGCAACAATCCCCTATCTATCTCTCCACTGGAATATTTGCCTTCTCCCAAGAAGTATATTAAACACCTGGGAATCTGGTTAGACCCTCATTTTACTCTGGAACATCATGCCAAGAAAATCTCTGCTGCCTGCTTTCGGTCACTAAGACTTCAGAGAGAAGTACTGGTAATACTTCCCCCTCTTGCAAAAAGACTCATTGTTCAGGCAATTATTCTGTCCCCACTCAACTATGGTAATAGTTTATTTCTTGGCTCCCCTAAATATGCGGTCAGGAAATTGCAGTTGGTCAAGAATGCCGCGGCACGTCCTCTACTAGATATCCCAAGGCATACTTCAGTTAAACCGGCCTTGCCCTCTCTCCACTGGCTTCCAGTGGAACAGCGTATAAAATGTAAAACCCTATGCATCATCCACAGATCACTACATAATAGAGGACCCCATTTGCCAAAAACCCTACCCACCTTCTACAAACCCGCTAGAGCCCTTAGATCAGCATCTACAGTACTGGCTATACTACCTAAAATCAAAAAGCCAGATGGGGTGGTGCTACGTTAGAATATCGGGGAGCCAAACTGTGGAACACCCTCCCACTCAGTATTCGATTAACCAGCCCCAAACTTAATTTTCAAAAGGTGATTAAAACCTGGCTTTTCAAACTCTAGTCTTTCTTTCCTTCCTTTTGCTTCTGTTGTTGTCCTTTTAGCGCTGCAAAGCCTTCGGGTATTCAAGCACTTTATAAGTGCATATAACATAACATAATTTTTTATATATTTCTGTATCGCCATTTGAACAATACATCAACATGTTGCACAGTGGGCAGCAATAATTTCAACATCATGGCAGACAATTTTAACAACCCAGCAATCATATTTGCATCAACGTTGCTGGCTGCACCAGAGAGAGTACAATGTAGGACAATGTGGTGCATCAACGAATCAACTCAGCCGTACTGTTCAGGCTATTGCATCCTGCCCAGCAGAAGAGTAGCCAGTAATATATATAAATATTGAAATAATAAACCTTTTCAAACTTCTTACTGAGTGATGTAGGCAGGGGCAGATCAGTGCCAGGCAGACACAATGTATAACAGTGGCATCCTAATCATGGTATCCATTTGACTATTATATTTCCTTTTTTCCATATTTTAGCCTATATCTTTGCGTAGCTTTAACTTTTTTATAGCCTACGAACCCCATGAGCATATTTGCACACGGTTTTCCAGTTACTTGATTAGTGAAAAAGAACGTTTTGGGACACATTCCCTTAATGAGCACGAAGAAAATATCATTAGTATCCTATGAAAACAGAAGTTAAAATTGCAAACATTATGCTTCAGCTGTTTAAAAAACAGTCCTGCTATAACAGTGACACCTCGTCTAGATATGTTAATTAAATATTATTTTTAAAAAGAACAGCCAGTCTTCTGGAATTATGGAAAATACCAACCCTACAGGTTTATAATTGCCAAGATTATGTAAACATGAGTGGACTTGCCTACCTTGGAAAGTTAGTACATGGAAAATGTGCATTTTCTCAAACACAGGCCCATGGAATGGACCTTTGGATAGGGGAAGGTCTGAGTGGGAGAGAATGCCCTCCGCAGACTACCCCTCAGGCCCAGGTTTATCATTATTTGACACAGGGCAACAAAGCAAAACAACTTGTTCTAATGCATCAAATGGAGAGAACAGGACTTTTGTTGCATTCAGTGCAGCATAGTGCCAACACACCCTTGCATCTTTTTTGCAAGGTTGTCTCCGTTGCAGGCAGGATTGGATATGTGCAGAAAGGGAGACCTTCCTGCACAAAAAACATTTAAAAAAGGTGTTTTCCTCTTTCTAAGTGTGACGGGTGTAGGGTGTCCCTTCTAATCATGGAATGGCAATGGTATATATTAATGTTTTACCAACTCCACTATGGAGGTGGTAAGCCATTCACAAAAGTTAATGTTGAAAAAATATATCTTTTAAAATTGCTTTACTTAAAAGCAAAAAGTTGATGACTGAGATTCCTAGTAGGTCACAATTTTAGGCCTACATCATTAACATTCATGAGGTAGATCGAATTGTGACCCAGTGTGAAGCAGTCTGAACTATTAGTACATGGATGGCTTTCTAAATTACCACACTGGATGCAAAAATACTGGTCACAAATTGCAAACAGTGTTTTGTGACCAGTTGTAAGTACATCTGGATCCTAGTTCCCTTGAAGGGAAATTCTCTAAAGATAAACTGGAGTTTCAGGAGACTTTGGGGAAATTTAAACAACAGATGTCAGTGAGTAAAGCCCCCAAAGGCAGAATCAAATAAAAATGTTTAGTCAGACACAGGAAGAATAGATTTTCTTGAAAGTTAAACTCTGTGAGCTGAGGAAAGTAGCTAAAAGATCTCAAGAAACACAAAGGCACATTTTCCTTCAAAGTTCCACAGGAGCAATCTGCTGCTGGCTGTCCAAGCAACTCACAATTAAAATATAAGATAGTGCAAATTGAAACACATCTCACAGTTCCCAAAAGACAGAACCAATTAAATCCCATTCATTCCACGATGAGGTGTCACCGCCCCCTTTCTCAGGCCTGTAGCTGTACAGCCTTCGGATTATATAGTTCTGCCTGGCTCCTCACAAACAGGCCATTCCCAACATGTGTAGAATGCTCATTATATTAGTTTCAATGAAAGTGTAAACATTCTACCCAAATACTAACACATTGTCTACAGTTGGGCCAACTAAATTACTACATCTCAGCTTCTGAAAGAAGAAAAAGAATGTGATATCACCAAGTAGCCAAGGGCACATTTTGAAAGTTAGCATAAATTAGTTTAACTTGGGCCTACATGACAATTGTCATCTTAACATAAGCACACTTTACTATGGCAAAATGTAATCTGAAAACCACTAACTACAATCAAACTAACATGAACATTGGATTTCAAATATACGTTTATAAAGTATATTAGTAAAAGTGTGAGGCAATTATAAAGTAACGCTGTCAGTGACTTAGATGGTACAATATTCTGTATTCATAATCTGATGCTGGGCTGGTAGCCTTGCAGGATGTAGTACTTGTTGATTTTCTAACCAAGGCAGGGCCAGAACATTGTGCATTCAAAGTACTGAATACGTTAGATGTTTATTTTAGTTTTGTTTATAGAGTCACGCAGTTGTCATGGCCTCCAGAATCTGTTTTATGGTGCTCCTGCCCCTGCAACTCCTTGGCAGGGTCGGACCGGCATACAGGGCAGTCAGTGCCCAATGGGCCCATCTGACATATCAGTGTCTGGACTAGTTTGAGCAATTTGTGGATCTGTTTTATTGCCAGGTGGTCCGGTTTTTACTGTTGATTTTCTTGACATTATCACATGATTTACCTGCAGCAAACACACATGCATGCAGTCTCCCATATCTTCCTAAATAACCATACAGTGTGTGTTTCCAAGTTCAAAACTGGTCTGATTTGCAAATGTAGGCCACTTTTTTGGTTCACTAATATGGGGCACTTTTAGCTTGGTGCCCTGGCCTGTTTTCTTTTCCTGTCTGACCATGCTATATGGCCCACAGGCCATTGTCCCAGCATCCATTCCACAGGTGCACAAGACTATGAAAGCACCAAGGTTACCCCCAAAGTGTCCATTCCCTTTACCCTTTAGCCCTATCTCTTTTAATGGCCCAGTTATTACTTCAACCAGTTCTTGTGTGTAGGTATTGTAGGACTCCTAACTATTGTGATACTTGTGCAAGACTACTTGCCTGGACTTCCAGATTTGTGGCAAACCTGCTCTCGCGGGAGTGTTGTCCCACTGAAGTGCTGTTGATGGCTGAGCATAATGAACATTTAGGTCTCACACACCCCTACCATCATCTCCAGACCTATTCAAATGTACCAGTCTGTGCCCATAACCAATGGTTCCTTTGTAAATAAAAGTAAGTGCTAGGGCCATGTTTAGGAGGCCACCGCAGCCTGCACTACCAATTACACCTGCCAGCGCTGCCACATTACCAAAACAACTACTAACCATTAGACTTCTACAAGTGTGACAATTCAGACTATTGCAGGCAACTCAAAGATCTAATTTTTAATGTATATTGAATTAATAAAAACTGATGTTGAGCTCATCCGGAAATAAGGCAGATATTGCCATTATGTGGTGGGCTGACATGAATTGAGTGTTGGTGCCGAGCGCTGGAAACCTCCACCTCAAATTAAGCACTGCCCATAACACCATACATGTCATTTCAACAAGAGGGTGAAGGGTTACACGTGTTGGATTTAGATGCCACTGGAAACTTCTAGGGGCCCGATTCTTGACTTTGCCAATCCTTATGACCCAGACCTGAATCAGTGTGAGCTGTCGACGGAATTGAGTTTTCTTTTGATTCCATTTCTCTACAGACCCAAAACATGGCTCTAATTTCTATCAATAGGCAAAATGAACAACCGGAATTTGATTTCATTGATGGAACCATGTTTACAGTCATAAAGGGAATACCATGGCTGATTCTCCATAACCATATGACACTATAGGAAGAATATATGGTTACCTTGGATTCTCTGAGGTGTTTTTTTTTGTTTTTTTGAGCATCCTGGTGCAGTGCTTTTGTTTGGTGTGCTAGCAAAATAGTCCATTTCCCAGGAACTAGCTATGTACACAGAAGGTACTGATGATCTTGAAAAGCACAAAGGCAAAATGATCTTGCTATATTTAAACTTCGACTGATGTGTTGATCTCTAGCCTGGGGCCAGGTTACCTTACAGCCAAATATATGGCAAGAAAGAAAAGTAAACAGAACATTTGAAAGCTTATCTGGAGGAGTTCCTCCCTTACTGGCACTCCAAGTCCAGAGTATTCTGTTGCTTGTTTTCTGTTTTGAAGAAAAGGGAATTAACTACCTGTTTTGTTTTATGGGTTGTCAATAAAGTGACAATGAAGAAATGCTGTGTGTTGCCTTTGATCCCAGTACTGTCCAGGCCAAAGGAGGCACACTATTATCTATACAAAATTGAAATTGCAAGGGGCATTACATCTTGTGAGATTCTTGGATCTCTAACCATACTGTTTTATGGCTTTCAGGCTCAGTGATGCTGTAACCACTTTCCACTTTTTTATAATTTGGTCTCAGGGAGAGCCTTAACATATGCCTTCTCGTCTGCATTGGCCATATTCTTATTCATTCCAGAGCAAGAATATGTTAAACAAGTGCAAGCTGTGAAGCAACATCCATGACAATATCATCTGTGTGCTAAGTTAGAAAAATGCATGTTTCACATCACTTCTATTGAGTGCTTAGGCATTTTCATCAGCCACCTTGCAAATATACAGATGCAGTGAGAGAGGCCTCGGGAACCATGGGCAGTGATGAGGCTGATACCAAAATGTCTGTTTATCACTCATATATTTTCTCTTCAAATGCATTGCTTTTTAGAAAGATTCCATGACTTTAGATTATGTAGCTAGTATTCTTTCTCAACCACGTGTATTTGTGTGTGTGAGTGTGTGTGTGATAGCTGTGTGTGTGTGTTTTGTGAAAGTTTTTTTTTAAATGTTTTCTGCATCTGTTAAAAGTATTTGGCTGGAGTAATTGTTGAATAGGGCTATTGTTTTGAGGTGATTATTAAAGTGTATTGTAAACAGTTCTGTCACTTTCCATTGTGTTACTGTGCAGTTAATATTTTTGGTTGATTTTTTAAAATGTATTAAGGATGCTTTAATGGTGGTGTGTAGTAGCACAGATGGGAACACAATTTGGATTTATATTTTGTGCAATCATTTCCTTGCAGTGCTGCGTTTGTTGTTGGAGGAGGGATAGAACAGCTCCAGCTGGCGCAGGCAACCTTGTTGTCATGGTCCTCCATGCCTCTTCCTTGTTTAGCATGTGCTTTTCCACCATTTTCTAAAATCAGTATGTAAAATGAGTTTCATAGGTGTCCATTTTACAATTGTTCTCCATGCATTCTACCTTGTCAAGCCATATGCCCACCCATTGTTTTTTTAATTCAACAAAGCCTTGAGAACTGCCCATAGTCCCTGGCCTAGTCACTTTAAGTTTGTGTTTTGAACTATACTGGCTGTCCCCTTCTGTCAAGAAAAGCTATACTTTTCTGATGAGCTCTAACAAGACCAAAACATGTGTGAGGAGTTGTTTTTTTTCATTCAGGTTTGCTTGGATAGTATTTCACTAATCTAAAGCTGTAACATTGTGCCTGGAGTGGTAAAAGACGCTTGTCATTTTTCAGCTTGGCGTTGATAGCACTGGCTAATGTTATGCTTAAAGACTTTGTTGCAAAAATGGCAAATGTGTTGTTGATTTTCTAGCTTGGTGTAGCTGGCACTGTGCTAATCATCTTCTTAAAATCTCTGCCTTGAAAAACAGGCATTTAAAAGGGGAGGATTTAGAGTGCTGCTGGTGTTGTCAATGTGCTCCAACAAGAGCACCTACCCACCTAAACTTGGAAACTACCCGGAGGTCCGAGCCTTGTTTTGCATAGTATATGCAGCACTTGAAGCTTATGAGTGTTTGGTTTTGACCTATGCAGGGTGCCTCCTTGTGTTGAGACAAAGCTGTACTTGTCTGATGTGCTTTAATGAAAGTGAAACACATGTGTCAGGAGTTGCTTTTATTCATTCCAGTTTGGTTTGGATAATATTTTACTAATCCAAAGCTGTAATACTGTGCCTGGAGTAGTAAAATACTTTTTTCATTTTTCAGTTTGACGTGGTTATCACTGGGTAATCGTATGCTGAAAGACTTTGCTGAAAAATGGAAAAAGACTACACTGATTTTTTAGCTTGGCATGGATGGAACTGTGATAAATCTATCCTTATAAACACTGCTAGAAAAACAGATATTTGAGGTGGGCAGATTGAGGGTGTAACTGATGTTGTAGATGTGCTTCAAAAAGAGAGGCTCTCCACCTAAGTTTGAGAACTATTCAGAGTTCCTATCCTTGTTTTGCATTATTTATATCAGTGGTTCCCAACCTTTTGACTTCTGTGGACCCCACCTTATCATTACTGGAACCCGTGGACCCCCACTGAATCATTATTGTAATCCGGGGACAGTGCACTGAGTCATTACTGGAAGCCAGGGACCACAACCTAAACACTGTTGATTATGTGAAACACAAAAAATACACAACAAATACAGAAACAAGCATTCATCAAACATATACACATGATAACACATTTTATTTAATTTGCAAAGAAATATGCATTAAAAATTATAATAATAATGTTAATAGGAAGGCTAGAACTTTCTAAATTCAGTTAAAGCCACACATTATCCAGACTATATTATGTTTGATGTACCTGCACTACTCCCTTGAATACATCTGAGGATACCAACTTCATTTTAGGCTCCAATTTCAAATTCCCTAACATTTGCAGTACGTTTAAAAATTTAAAATTGTACATTTAACCAATTTGTTTCTATAAACTTTATTAATCTGTAAATATTATTAAATTTTCTAAGCATTCACGGACCCCCTCAGGAGGCTTCACGGCCCCCCAGGGGTCCCGGGACCACAGGTCAGAACCACTGATCATTATGGTACTCTAACCTTGTGAGTGTTTGGTTTTGATATATATATATCAGTAGTGACTGGGTAGTTATAGTTAGGTCAGCGTTTCCATACGAAATGCCTTTTTTGTTTTGCTAATAACTTTCGTGCCATGTGCCAAAGCTTCTCTTTTTTGCCTAGTTTTTCTATGGAACGTTTAAGAGTGATCCACTTCTCCAAGGGTGGAGAAGTGTGGCTCAATGGTTAGAGCGACAGACCCTGATGCAGAAATCTGGCCTGGGACCAGGGTTCAATTTCCTTGGACCTCATAATTCTCGCATCGGTGCCAAATCTTATTCATGGGTCCCACTCTGTAACTCTGGGCAATAGCTTGCTTAATCTCCACAACGGTTCCAATAGTGCTGGGATGCCTGGCTTCACCTTGGAGGTTGCCCAGGAGTGGGCACCTCACAGGGAAAAGCCAGGAGGGGTTCCACAGTGGTATGTGTACAGCGCCTTGAGACCCTAACAGGTGAGTAGTGCGCTATACAAGTACACAGTTTACAGTTTTTTTTTTTATCCATCAAGCAGGCGCCAATAAAAAGTGGGGGGTCCCAAATGCAAAAAATTTCGATGAATTTTCCATAGACTTCTTTGAACATGACTACCACAAAAGCTGCTTATTGGAATTACATCAAATTTACAGGAAGCTCCATCTTTGGTCCAGAAAACAGGGCTTTTTGTGATTTGGTGTAGATCTATTCACTAGTTTTTGAGAAATGAAGGTACAAAAATATTTTATCAGGATAGAGGGTTCATAAGACTCTCGTGATAGTCCCACAAGCTCATTTAAAAAATAGTGCATTTTAATTGGTGTAGGAAGTTTTTCTCCTTTAGGCCCCCTTGGTCCAATAACGGTGAGGCTCCTGTAGGAGCAAGCACTCTGATTGGCTAGCTGCAACATGAAAAAAAATGTTACAGCAGCCATTACAGGACTCCGGGGACTTAGTCCACTATCCTGAAAATATATATTTTTTAAATAGAAGGGGGAAAGGTAGAGATACCCTGTCCCCCTAGCCCTTGTGGGGCAGGGGTTCCCAGAGGGTCCACCCTGGGGCCAACATTAATTTTTGTTCACGCAATCCCACTAAACTCCTGCGCGATCACAGAAAAACAAAACAGCGGGCACCATTTATTTTTAAATTAATAGGACCTTAGGGATGGGCAAGGGATGATGGGTCAATGTGGGCACTTTTATGGGGAGGCGGTCATGCTTGGGGCCTAAAGCTAGATCTTTACCCAGAAAACATGCTTTTTGTGATTTGGTGCTTTGGTGTAAATCTGTTCAGTAATTTTGAAGAAAATTAAGATTCAAAATTTATAATTGGGGGATATACGGGGCACTCGGAACCTTTATTTATCAGGATACAACTTAGGTTTTTACAAATAAATGGAAAGTACTGGACACTGAAATATATTTATGATCAAGTCCAGGCCTTAGTGTCAACACCAGGGCAGTGTGCGCTCTATTGGCGACTAGAATGCAAAACCCCAGCACTCTCAAAACAACGTAATTTATGCATTGTGCTGATATGTTGTTGTTTAACCTTTTGCATTGCAGAGTTCAATCCTGAAGACTTATTTTTAATGTGCTTACAAATGCTGTTCATTTGCAATGTATTGCTGCAGGCTTTCAGAGTGTGTTAGGGTGTGGTCCCTTTCCAGGGCTGTCCTGCCTATTGGCTTAATTTTGTTTTGACCAATGACTTTGTGTTTCACCACTGCGCATATTAGTTGCTCAATGTTCACCAGTAGCACATTGTATGTTTTGTTCAGTTTAGCCGCCTATTTGCTTTGACATGGCATTAGCCATTACTTTCTGTATTCAGTTTAGCCGCCTATGGGCTTTGACATTGCATTAGTCATTACATTCTGTATTCTGCCTATTGGCTTTGACATGTTGTATCCAGTCTAGCCGCCTATTGGCTTTGACATTGCATTAGCCATTACATTCTGTATTCTGCCTATTGGCTTTGACATGCTGTATTCAGTCTAGCTGTCTATTGGCTTTGACATGCTATTAGATATTACGTGCTGTATTCAGTTCAGCTGCCTATTGGCTTTGACATGATATTATACATTGCATTTTGTATTCAGTTCAGCTGCCTATTGGCTTTGACATGATATTATACATTGCATTTTGTATTCAGCTCAGCTGCCTATTGGCTTTGACATGATATTATACATTGCATTTTATATTCAGCTCAGCTGCCTATTGGCTTTGACATGATATTATACATTGCATTTTGTATTCAGCTCAGCTGCCTATTGGCTTTGACATGACACTAGACATTGCATTTGATATTTAGGTTAGCTGCCTATTGCCTTTAACGTGGAGTTAGACATTGCAGTTGAGAATCCAAGCTGTATTTTTCCAAGCTGTGTTTTTGCACAAGATGAACCAAGATGTTTTTCTCACAGTAGACTAGACCTGATAAGAGAGGGTACATTGGTTGTTTTTCTCCGCTTGAGCCTGGGAAGAGGAGTAGTCTCCAAAGGCTTGCTCAGTTTTCCCGAGTCTGAGAGGAGGGGGCACACCTTTGTAACGAATGTCACAGGCTGCAGAGATTCAGATTCGGATCTGCCTGACTTTGTGCTGGAGCTTGGCGCCAGTTGCCAGCATCCCGTGTGGGTAGATTAATCTCTTTCTCGCAGCTGACAGGGAGTCATCAGCTTGAAGACCCTAGAAAGATGAAGCTGTAAATAGTTTCCCACACGGTGAAGTATTTGTTTTGCTTTGCATTCAATATCTTATAAATATAACCTGCTGTGTATATTGCAAACTGTGCATTAACGTGTGCTTGAAATCTACTAATCCGTCATTTACGTGGGGAAGAATTAACAACAATAAAAGTCTTCTTTGAACTCAGAGGTTCATTTCTGGTGTGTTATGTAAGGGCTAAAAACTAGATAAGAGAAAAGCACTACAAGGGCCTTCTAGAGACTTTCCCTGCAACATGCCTGGGTGTGGTTGTGGGCTGGGCCAAGACTCTATAAAAAGGAGCCAGCCCAGCTCCAAGTGCTCAATATTCAGAGGTCCCGGTGCAGAGCAGCAGCTACTTCCTGAACTCCTGTCCTGGTGGCTTATTTGATCTTCCAGACATCTGACTTTCATTCTTCATTTGGAGATCCTTGTTCTGGGCGGTAGGACGGTGGTTGGGCTGGCCTCCTGATGCCGTTATCGAGAACTCCCATGTTCTTGGGCCTAATTCTTTTATGATTTGACAGTAATTTGCACGTGTGAAATATTCGCTTGAGTGTTTGTGACATTTGCAGGGTGACTTGCGAATCGGCAAGACGCACGATTCGTTTCATGATAATTTAATCTTGTTATTCATTGCGCGCTACCATTTCTTGACATTTACATGGTGGCTTAAGAATCGGCAAAAGACGCGCAATTCGTTTCATTGTACTTTGATCTTGTTATTCATTGTGAGCTGTTATTTCTTGGCATTTACATCGTGGTTTAAGAATCAGCAAGACACGCAATTCGTTTAATGATGATTTGACTTTGATATTCATTGCGTACTACCATTTCTTGGCTTTTTACATGGTGACACTCGAATCAGCAAGACGCACGATTCTCTCCTCGAGTTTAATTCATGTTGTTTATTGTATTCCACTATTCTAAGATATTTATCATGTAATATTCGAATTGACAAGTTATGTGATTTGTTTTTCCTGAATCCATATTGTGTTATTATGTGATTTGTTTTTCCTGAATCCATATTGTGTTATTCATGGTGCACAATCCTTTTATGGTGTTTACTACATATATATATATATATATAAATCTACAATATGTGCAATTTGTGTTGAAACATTTTAAGAGTACACAGAAGATCAGTGTGTCTAGATGCAATATTGTATGGTCTTAGTATGCATTCTCCAAAAAAGATTTATATGACCGGTTTAAAATGTAGTCAGAATGTTTTTCAGATTCTCATGTAAAGGAAAGTACTTGAATAAGAAAGTTTTCATTTAATCCATCTTGATTCCCTTCTGGTATCCGGCCATCTTGAAACTTAGTCATTTTAAACTTAATTCTTAGATTGTTCATGTTTTCAGAATGACTATGCTTATAATCATAGTCTAGTATTGATTTCAGGAGATATAATTTTCATATTGTGTGTTCTAACCTTTTTTTACTACAGGTCTCCTTCCCAGCTGTTTTCCCTTCCTAATCCCCTCTTTCCTTCTCGAACTCTCTTAGCCTCTGTGATTTATCTATCAGAGTCTTGGAGCTGTTAAGTGGTGGACGTGTTGGGAACGTGCGCAGACCCCGAGGATCTGGTGACTCTGACACTTAGTTGGGACGCTGCATATTGATAGATGAAAGTTCCCTCAAGCCAGGTGCAGAGGGGCCCAACATGTAAATACAATGTGAATGAGCAGTGTGCATATAAGAATTTATTTTTTATATATAGACAATTTTACCCACATATACAGGTGATTTCCCTATATATATCTAGAGCACTGTTCAAAAAGGCTGCTGTATCCCTAATAAAGTTTTTTGCTTTAAAACAAAAAAAATATATATATATATTGTATGTTGTTGTGAAACTACATGTCACAGGATGCCTATTTAAGGGCAGGTTGGGCTTTCATGTGTACATATGTTGTAACAAAAGAAGGACTCACTGACCGTGATCAAGACTCGCAGGAGTTGGTGTTTTGGTCTCATTTAATAAATTTCTCGAATTTGTGACTTTGGTCGACTTTGGAGGGAATGGAGCAGGGATATTCCCAGCACCGGTAGCAGAGTTTGCCACTTCAACTACACAAGACCGCTTTGCATTTAAATATATACTTATTTTGGAGTGAGCACTCTGATTGGCTGACTGCAACATGAAAACAAATGTTGTTACAACCATAACAGGACTCAGAGACTTGGGCCCCCATTACAACCCTGGCGGTAAATGCTGCCTACTGCCATGCTGACAACCGCTAACATACTGTGCTGGCGGAGGTATTCCGTTACTGGTATTATGACCCACACTGAGAAATCCGCCACTATACAGACACCCACACAAGTCCGCCAGGCTAAAGGTCAGTGATAAACTGCCGTTAGCAAACCCCACACTGTTATGCCAACAGGAATACGCCCACAGTATCACGACCCACGAATCACTGCGGCGGTCTTTCAACTGCGGTAAACCATTGGCGGTACACACCGCCGCGCTCAAAATACACACACCTACAAAACTACACCACATTGGACAATTCAAACTACACACACCTGACACACATACACACACATTGACCCACATACTCACACCACTATGAAACACAGACCCACATCACCCACAACCCCTTACAGCGAAAAATAAGATAGCAAACAGAGAGAGACATGCCAGGAGCACCCACTCAATCTGAGCACCTGTGATACCAAGAGACTGGACTCTACCCTGGACTTTCCTCCACCATCACCCCATCCCATTGCATGTCCCCCTCTACTTATGAGCACTTATATAAAAACCCTTGGAGCAAATACAAATCTAGAGTCTGTCAAATGATTCAAATATGTATTAGTGCAACATTACCAAAGCATTGCAAATCATATGTACAGTTAAATTTCCATTGGAATGACCTTTAGTGTGCAGCAGTAAACACACCAGGAGCCAGAGTGGACCACAGAGATCTGAAAATAGAGATGACAAAGGGTACAGTAAGTGGCCATAGACATAGGGAAATCAGGCTGCCATGTACAATGTCCAACAGAAAACTGAAAAGTAAAGTGAAGTTACAGTGTCTTACCTGTGTGTCACTGGAAGAACTGTTGTATTATATTACTTCTGTTGTCCACATCTTCTCCCTCTGCCTCCTCTTCCTTACTGTCCACAGGCTCCACTCCTGCCACACAACCATCTCCAGGCTCATCCTCCTGCAGAAAAGGCACCTGGCGTCTCAAAGCCAGATTGTGCAACATGCAACATGCAATGATGATCTGGCACACTTTCTTGGGTGAGTAGTACAGGGATTCACCAGTCAGATGGACGCACCTGAACCTGACCTTCAAAAGGCCGAAGGTTCTTTCAATTATCCACCTTGTTCGCCCATGTTTCTCATTGTAACATTCCTCTGCCCTTGTCATGGCATTCCTTACTGGGGTCAGCAACCATGAGAGGTTGGGGTAACCAGAGTCACCTGCAAATATTTGAGGGATACCTGTTAGCCACACACTCACCCTTAGGGACAACCCCATACCCATACACCAATTCATACTGGGTGGGGACCTCGGGCTCACATATTAGCCACACCCGGTGCCTCTGGAGTTGAGCCATCACATATGGGAAACTGCTATTCCTCAGGATAAAGGTGTCATGCACATAGCCATATTACTTGGCATTCACATGAGAGATGTACTGGTCAGCCAAACACACCATCTGCACATTCAGAGTGTGATAGCTTTTTCTATTCTGGAAAACATGTTCATTTCTCGGGAGGGGGGACAAATGCCACATGTGTACCATCAATGGCACCAATGATGTTGGGGATATGTCCCAGGGCATAGAAGTCAGCTTTCACTGTGGCCAAATCCTACAAATCCTCCACCTGGGGGAATACGATGTAGCTGCGAATGTGTTTCAGCAGGGCAGACAACACTCTGGTCAACACATTTGAGAACATTGGCTGTGACATCCCTGATGCCATGGCCACTGTAGTTTGGAAGGAACCACTTGCCAGGAAATGGAGCCCTGACAGGACCTGCACTAGAGGGGGGATACCTGTGGGCAGGCAAATAGTGAATACAAGACTCAGTTGCTGTGCCAATGTCTTCTTTAATGCAGATAGGTGCCATGGCCGGTTACCGCCGCGCAACTTCGCATTGGTTATCATTGGGCTGTATGGGTTCCAGGAGCCAATGGAGATGTACGCCGTTGGTGACGGTACACACTGCTGCGAACGTGACCGCCATTTTCTATCTATTCACTCACTTGCTACCTGACCTTCAACAGGAGAGGACCTACACTGCAAGTGCTCCTGTGACAATGGCTCATGTGTCTGGGGAAAGGACCCCTGCATTCACTGAGGAGGAGTTGGAGAAACTGGTGGATGGGGTCCTACCCCAGTGGGGGGGGCTAAGGCGTCCTGGCCAGTGTGCTGCATGTATGGTGGTCAATGTATGTGCGTCAGGGGATGGGAGGGATCTGGTGGGCCATGAGAGTAACGGTCCGGACGGTTGACTAATTCCCTTTTCTGCTGTCTTTTCCATGCAGGTCAGCGCCACCAGAAAAAGGGTATTTGGCGTGCCATCGCCAAGGAGGTGTGGACCCTGGGGGTCTTTGACAGGCGGAGCACCCACTGCCACAAACAGTGGGAGGACCTGCGCCGCTGAGCAAGGAGGACGGTGGAAGCCCAGCTGGGGCTGGCCTCTCAACGAGGAAGGGGTGCCCGTCGTACCCTGACTCCCCTGATGTTCCCCATCCTGGCGGTGGCCTATCTGGAGCTGAAAGGGTGCTTAAAGGCATCACAGCAGCCACAAGGGGGTGAGTACAGATTCAGAATCATGTCTTTGCGCGCGTTAAGGTTGTACCTGGGTGGGGAATGTGGGCTGTGGGTGCCCCTAGGCCAGGGCGAACTGGCAGGGTAGATCCATTGTTGGGCAGGCTCTGAAGCACTCCTACCCCAATAGTGTTAGTGGGCATCTACTACTGGGCAGGGTCCTGTGGGTTTCTGGTGTGCAGCTAATGGTGTTAGGCATTGTACCCCATGAGCTGGTGACTATCTTAGTAAGTGGTAGTTCATGGCCTAGTGCATAGGGCTGCTCCCTGTGTGTTGTGTACGCCAACAGTAGTGGTGCTGCTGGCATTGACCAAGTGTATCCTCTGTCTCTCCCTCCCCTTTTTGTTTTGTCACCCTGTCCTTGTGTTTATTAGCATCATCTGGCAGAGCAGCAGAGGCACCGGCGACGGGGGAGCTGCATCTCACATGGGCCTGGAGGCCGAATCCACTGACGGTGAGGGCACCAGTGGGACAGAGGGCGAGGGGAGCACCACGACGGGGACAGGAGGTGAGACTACAGACAGCGACTCCTCCCCTCATGGAAGCTCCGTGGCGGTGGCGGACACCTCTGTGCCCACCCCAACAACAGGTACAGCCACCACCCCCTCAACCAGCATCGCCCTCCCTGCAGCCCCTCAGCGTGTTTCCCGTGCCCGTTCACCCAGGAAGGTGGGCATCTCCTTCGCCCCAGGCACCTCAGGCCCTTCCCCAGCCAGCCCTGCTGTCCTCAGTAAAGAGGCTATTGACCTCCTGAGATCCCTCACTGTTGGGCAGTCAACCATTCTGAATGCCATCCAGGGTGTCGAGAGGCATTTGCAACAAACAAATGCATACCTGGAGGGCATTCACTCTGGCCTGGTGGCCAAACAGAGAGCATTTCAGGCTCTGGCCTCAGCATTGATGGCAGCCCTTGTCCCTGTCTCCAGCCTCCCCCCTCCAACTTCCTTTACCCAGTCCCAATCCCCTCAACCACAGCCTATCCCAAGCACACCTTCAGACAAGCATCACTCAAATCAACACACAAAAGTGGTTCAGGCAAACACCACACTTCATCTCACAGGCACTCACACAAGCACTATCCCCATGCAGACACACCAACAGCCACTGTCTCCACTGTGTCCCCCTCCTCCTCCTCTTCCACCTCCCTCCCAGTAGCGTCTCCACTCACACCTGCACGCACTACAGCCTCATCCAGTACCTCCATCACCAGCACGCCCATCACAACACACCCCTCACTGGCAGTGACCACCCCCACATCTATGCACACATCCCCTGTGTCCTGTCCCACTGTGTCTGTGACCCCTCCTCCCAAAGTACACAAACGCAAGCACCCACCCACCCAAGAGCCATCCACCTCACAACAGCATCCAGCCCATGCACCTGTACCCAAAACTGAGCAGACACCTCCTACAACCACTCACTTTTCCTCCACTCCCAAACCCTCTCCCTCTTCCTGCCCCAGTGTGTCTAAGAAGCTTCTCCTGGCAAACATTGACCTCTTCCCTACCCCTCCCCCCATCCTTCCCCTCGGGCCAGGGTGGCCAGAACCCAGCCCAGCACCTCAGCCACCAAGTTGACGTCCGCTGTGGTTCCTGCAGCTATCAGAGCCTCAAAAGGGGTACCCATCAGCCCAGCCAGTGTGCCACTAACCCTGCCATGGCCAAAACCATTCCGCCACCTGGCAAGGTAAAGAAGGGGACAGCATCAAGCAAGGGAAAGGAGCCACAACCACTCAGCAAGGCCACCTCCAGCTGCCAGACCCAAGGACCCAAGGTCACACCACCATCTGCCAAGGTGGGGAAGGGGCACAAAACACCAGGCAAGGCACTTCAGCCATCCGAGGCTGCAGGTGAAGGCTTGATGGCTACCAGCACAACTGCCAGCACCGCCACCTGCACCGCGGCCAGCACCGGCAGCAGCCCCTCCGCTAGCACCGCCACCTGCACCGCCACCTGCCCTGCCACAAGCACCACTACTGTCAGCAGCAGAAGCCACAGTGGGCAGCCGTCTGAGGCTGCAATAGAAGGGCTGGATCCTCCCCCCACCACTGGCAGCACCGGCACCTGCACCGCGGCCAGCACTGCCACCTGCACTGTGGCAAGCACCGCCGCAAGCACTGCCACCTTCACCGCTGACAGTAGTACCACTGCCAGCACCAGCAGCAGCCCCAGTGGGCAGCCGTCTGAGGCTGCAGGAGAAGGGCTGGAGCCTCACTCCACCACTGGTAGCACCCCCACCAGCACCGGCACTACCACCAGTTTGCAGCCGTAGCCACCGCCGGATGTAGTCTAGCCCTGCCTCCATGGACTATCATGCAACCTGGTCCCTGCAAATCTCATGCCTCTGACACCCAGGTGAGGGACTGTGACCTGGCACCCCCCAAGTGCTGCATCACTGGGCACAAATCCCCCTTCCAGAAGCAGTGGAGAAAGACATCCACTCATCCTATCCTTGGCAGGATGAAGCAGACTGGGCACCAAGCCCCCTCCAGAACCAGTGGAGAAAGGCATCCACTCACCCTATCCTTGGCAGGATGAAGCAGACTGGGCACAAAGCCCCCTCTAGAACCAGTGGGCAACCCACCCACTAGAGAGACTGTGGCCTTGCACTCCCCAGGACCAAGCAGTGGGTAACCCATCCACTAGAGAGACTGTGGCTTTGCACTCCCCTGGACCAAGCAGTGTGCAACCCACCCACTAGAGAGACTGTGGCCTTGCACTCCCCAGGACCAAGCAGTGGGCAACCCACCCACTAGAGAGACTGTGGCCTTGCACTCCCCAGGGCATCATTGTGGGCATGGAGCCCCCTTCAGGAGCAGTGGCGTTATTCCATCTTCCGGCTGAGGTGCCCCCCTTCCCCCTGAGGTGCCTGTGTGTTTTTGACCTAATGCCCCTGGAGTGTTCTCTCTGTATTGAGGCAGGAGTCAAGTGTGGGCTTGGCCTATGTGTTTTGGGCCAGTGGCCCACGGACATTTTGAGTGGACCACGTACTGCTTTATGTACATATCGTATATCTTTGTAAATACTGTTTTTCAAATTATTACGTATATCTGACTATTTCTAAAATATCACTGATTTGACTCAATTCCTTTTGCCCTTGCGTACTTCCAGGAGGTTATGGGGTGTAAATGTAATGTTGATGCTTGTGTTTGTGTGTATGGTGTTGTGGGTGAGGGTGGGGGTGTTGCATGTGTGTGTCACTCTCTTTTTCCTCCCACTCACCTGTGTGCTAGGTGCAGTACTCACCGTGGTCGTCGCCACCGCCGTTCGTACTCCTAGTAGATGAGGAGGTATACCAGCATGGGCAGGACCTGCAGCTCGGGCTCTATGGCGTCCTGGTTCTTCTTTGAGTGTCAAGAGGTGAGTGGTTTCCCTTCTGTGCACTGTTCTGCTGTGCTTTGATGGCGTTGGTACTGCCCCGGAAAAGCTGGCGGATGGGCGGGTTGTAATGGGGTGGGCAGTACATTGTCTTCCACCTGTCTGTTGGTGGTTACCACTGTGGTGTTTGTTGCTACCACCATGGCGGTCGGAGCGTTAAAGTGGCTGGCTGTGGGTTGTGATTCCATTTTCCTTACCGCCGGCCTGTTGGCGGTATTACTGCCGCTTTAACGCTGACCGCCAGGGTTGTAATGAGGGCCTTGGTCCCCTTTCCTGAACATATTTAAAAAATACCATATTAGGGCAGGGCAGGAGCAAGTGCCTCCAGGCCCTTGTGAATGTCCCAGAGAGAAAATAAAAAAATAACAAATTTTGGGACAGTAAACTGCTATCCTACACAACTTTCACTGGACACTTACAGGACTCCCCAGGGATTCCTAAGTGACCAGGAAAATGAATTACATAAAACATTGTGGGTTGGTTGTCCATGGGGGATTGGCCATAGGCTGTGCATGGTCGGGTGTTTGCTACCTGCAGGGTTTCACTATGGTATTAGTATATCACTTTACTTTAATCCCTCGGGTGCCTGAGGTGAGCTGGTCTCGTCTTCTCACACGATTCCTGTGTGCCGGGGACGAGATCTGCTTGTACTGCACCCGGCCCACGGCGGAGGGGCTAGCGCTCCCCCCATGGGCCTCCCTCCCACACCCCCAGATGTGGAAACGCTTCCCCTTCCACCACTGACCCCCCACGAACCCCCCGCAGTGACATCTGATGACATCAGCACGCAATCGCATGCTGACCTTATCAGAGGTCACCTCCCATCGCCCTGGAAGCAAGCTTCCAGCGCGATGCGGAACAGAAATGTTCAGCATTTCTCTTCCACTCGGGAGGAGGGGCAGGCAGAGGCATGAAAGGAAAGGAAAGGCCTTTCTTTTCCTTTCATGTCTCTGCAAGCATTTCTGCTGCCCGATCGCGATGCAATTGAGCAGCAGAAATGCCCACTAGACACCAGGGATTTATTTTTATTTTTATACTTACGTATAAGGGGAGCGGCCCCTTGGGCAAGAAGGGCAAATTGTATTTATGCCATTTCTGCACCCCTTGGGGGCAGATCGGCCTATTTGTATTAGGCCAATCTGCCCCCAAGAGGGGCAGAAACCACTAGACACCAGGGATTTTTTTTTTTTTTTTACTTATACTTACGCATAAGGGAAGCAGCCCCTTGGGCAAGAACCGCTTCCCAGAGGGGCAAAATATTTTTAGGCCTTTTCTGCCCCCCCGGGGGCAGATCGGCCTATTATAATTAGGCTGATCTGCCCCCGGAGGGGCAAAAAGCCCCTAGACGCCAAGAATATATATTTTTTTTTAATTTACTTTATGTTTTTATGTATGGAGAGCGACCCCTTAGCCAAGGGTCGCTCCCCTGGGAGGGGGAATTGTATTTAGGCCATTGACCTATTATAATTAGGCCGATCTGCCCCTGGGGGGCAGAAACCCCTAGACACCAGGGCTATATTTTTTTATTTATTTACTTCATGTTTTTATGTATGGGGAGCGACCCCTTAGGCAAGGGTCGCTCCCCTGGGATGTCAAATTTATTTTAGGCCATTTCTGCTCCCCTTGGGGGCAGAGCAGCCTATTTCTACTAGGCCAATCTGGACTCGGGGACATAAATAACTTAGGCACCAGGAATTGGTGTGTGTGTATTTGTGTGTTTTGTTTTGGGGGCAGCCCCTTGGGCAAGGGTCGCTCTCCATGGAGGCACATTACTGTTGGACATATCTGCCCTCCTTGGGGCAGATTGGCCTATTTTTGTAAGGCCCTTCTGCCCTCAATGGGGACAGAAAGGCCACCAAAGACCTGGGAAGATTTTTTTTCAAAATAATAGGGTGGGGGTATGGCCATACACCAACCCCAAATAAATGGGGCCAAAGTTGTTCTGCCCACCAGTGGGCAAATGGGCCAATTACCCCCAAACCACACCCCGGGGGGGCAGAAAGCCTACTAGATGCCAGGCAATAAAAAAAAAAGAAAAAATAGTGTGGTGGTGGCTACCAACCAGTATGGGCCTGGTTATGCCCCCAACTGAAGGGGGTAACAGTCTTTCAGCTTTCCCCCGCACAGTAAAACATCTTAACCCATGGCAAGCAAGAGGACCTTTGATTATTTGGGGTTTTGGTTTTACATTTGGGCCATGAGAACTCTCAAAATCGTCCCACTTGGAATGGTGAGGGTTGAACTTTTTGGACATTGGGACATTGCCATGTAGAAAAATCCACAAGACCTAGACGCATCTGAAAAATAAACATCTGGGTGAGTCTAGGGTGGTGTGCTTCATATGCACCCGCACCATTTTCTTACCCACAATGACCTGCAAACCTCCAACTTTGCTGGAAATCACACATTTGTCCCACATTTGTGTGATGGAACCTTCCGTAATCTGCAGGAATCCACAAAGTTCCTACCACACAGCATTGTCTCATGTATACCGATAAAACTTCTGCTACACTTGTCCGCCTAAAAATGTGTTTTTTCAAACTGCCCTTTGTGACACGCTTTGGTTCCCCCTCAATTTTGAGATGTTTTTGGCTCTTCCTTGTCGCAGCCACTTGGTCCACCTACACAAGTGAGGTATAATTTTTACCGGTAGACTGTGGGGAACGTTGGGTGATAGGAATTTGTCCTGGTGCGGTGATCCCACACAGAAATGTGGGAAAATTTTGATTTTTTAGCTAAATTTGGGGTTTGCTGAGGATTCTGCGTAAGAAAACATTGGGGGATCCACGCTGGTCACACCTCCCTGAATTTCACTGGGTGTCTAGTTTTCAGATATGTTTGGGTTTGGTAGGTTTCTATTAAGAAGTCACACCTCGGTAAGATGACCTTGAATCTTGCACCATCAACATTCTGATGTTACCTCATAGCCCAGAAAGCTAGAGCCACATTTCTGCTCAGATTGAGATGGTACACAACCCAACATTTTCCCTATATGGCTGCTTAGCCCAGGACCAAAAACGCAGCCCTTCTCGCAAAAACACACAGTTTAGTATTTGATAATTTTGATGTGCCCACATAGTGTTTTGGGGCATTCCCATTTTTATTGGGAGACTGGGGGGAACACTGGGTGGAAAGAAATATGTGGCTCCTCTCAGATTCCAGAACTTTCTGTCACCAAAATATGAGGAAAAGTGTTTTTTTGGCCATATTTTGAGGTTTGCAAAGGATTCTGGGTAACAGAACCTGGTGAAAGCCCCACAAGTCACCTCATCTTCGATTCCCCTAGGTGTATAGTTTTCAAAAATGCACCGGTTTGGTAGGTTTACCTAGGTGCCGGCTGAGCTAGGGGCCAAAATCCACAGCTTGGCACTTTGCAAAAACAGCTCTGTTTTCTTTGGGAAAATGTGATGTGCCCACGTTGTGTTTTGGGGCATTTACTGTCACAGGCACTAGGCCTACCCACACAAGTGAGGTACCATTTTTATTGGGAGACTTGAGGAAATGCTGGGTGGAAGGACATTTTTGGCTCCTCTCAGATTCCAGAACTTTCTGTCACCAAAATGTGAGGAAAAAGTGTTTTTTAGCCAAATGTTGAGGTTTGCAAAGGATTCTGGGTAACAGAACCTGGTGGGAGCCCCACAAGTCACCCCATCCTGGATTCCCCTGGGTGTCTAGTTTTAAAAAATGCACTGGTTTGGTAGGTTTCTCTAGGTGCCGGCTGAGCTAGAAGCCAAAATCTAGGCACTTTGCAAGAAACACATCAGATTTCAATGTAAAAATGTGATGTGTCCATGTTGCGTTTCCTGTAGCGAACATTAGGCCTACCCATGCAAATGAGGTAAGATTTTTATCAGGAGACTTTGGGGAACACAGAATAGCAAAACAAGTGTTATTGCCCCTTGTCTTTCTCTACATTTTTTCCTCCAATTGTGAGACAGAGTGTAAAAAAGACGTCTATTTGAGAAATGCACTGTAATTCACATGCTAGTATGGGCACCCCGGAATTGAGAGATGTGCAAATAACCACTACTTCTCAACACCTTATCTTGTGCCCATTTTGGAAATATAAAGGTTTTCTTCATACCTATTTTTCACTCTTTATATTTCATCAAATGAAGTGCTGTATACCCGGTATAGAATGAAAACCCATTGCTAAGTGCAGCTCTTTTAATGGCTCTGGGTACCTAAGGTTTTTGATGAATCTACAAGCCTTATATATCCCCGCAACAAGAAGAGTCCAGCAGACGCATTGGTATATTGCTTTTAAAAATCTAACATCGAAGGAAAAAGTTACAGAGTAAAACGTGGAGAAAAATTGCTGTTTTTTCACCTCAATATCATTTTTTTTTTATTTCAGCTGTTATATAGGATCTATACAAATTACCCCTTGCTTGATTTAGAATTTCGTCTACTTTTCGGAATTCTTTAGCTTTCTGGGATCCAGCATTAGTTTCACACCGATATCTGTCACTAAGTGGAAGGAGGCGGAATGCACAAAAAATACTAAAAATGGGGTAAGTCCCTGTAAAACGCCAAAATTGTTTTGAAAAATGGGGTTTTCTGATTCAAGTCTGCCTGTTCCTAAAAGCTGGGAAGATGGTGATTTTAGCACTGCAAACCCTTTGTTGATGCCATTTTCAGGTACAAAACCATAGGCCTTCTTCTGCAGCCTTTTTTCCCATTGATTTGAAAAAAAAAAACGAAATTGTTCCTGTATTTCGGCTAATGTCTAGGTCTCCTTCAGGGGAACCCACAAACTCTGGGTACCTTTAGAATCCCTAGGATATTGGAAAAAAAGGATGCAAATTTGGCATGGGTAGCTTAGGTGGACAAAAAGTTATGAAGGCCTAAGCACGAACTGCCCCAAATAGCCAAAAACGACTGTCTGTCAAAAGATTGCGCTGAACAACTTACTGTATGCCTAGGTTTGCCAACTTCCAAACTCACCTGGAAGTGCCTCCAACCCATAACTCAGTGGTGAAAGCAATGTTGTTCTTGCTACCTTCAGAATTGGAGATGACGGTGAACCTTTAAGATGCCTGGATAATTTCTTAAATGCAAAGTTTAAAGTTGCAGCTTTATGTAGTTCAAGCTGTAGTTTAGACTCCCTTTATCTTGACATTCCACACTCAAATATTTATGTGATTGCGTACTCTCTATACGTTCTGATCTAAAATCCAGTTATGTCTGAGGCTCTTGGAGTAAGTAAAAACTAATAACTTTGACTTTTAATAATTAGCTTCAAGTTTCTTTAGATGACAACATGAGTTCACTTTTCTTAATGTCCAACACTACTGGAGTCTAATAGCACTGAATCGTCATCGTCTAATATAGGCAGTGGGCACCCGCTTAATTTGGGGGGGCACTCTCTGGTGGCAATATCTTTGCTCAATTTCAGTCACATGTGGACTGGGGGTACTAATACACATCCTTGTTTGAGGGTTAAGTTTAAAAATATCTTTTTAACATTGAGTTGTTACTAGAGTACTAGGGATCAGTGTAAGTGGAGTAATTTTTACCAGTGTAATTACTCATAATCACCACAAAATTACTGGGGATTATGCGTATTAATGTGAGAAGCGTAATCCAGCATTTAGCACTATTTTCTTAGTGCAAAGTGGGCCCTTGCATTCAAAATGCGACACAGGGTGCATTTTGTGCTAAGACAATAGCAGGACATGAACTGCAGTAGCCAGCTGCTGCTAACTCTCTTTTAGTTTGTTGTTTCTATGCTCCAGCAGTAGGTTTTATGCCCCAAATTACTCTTAATTACTCAAGCTATCGTAATTGCTAAATTGTGGTAATTTCACATCACAAAGTAATGAATAAATACTGAAATTACTCCAATTGCTCTGAAGTAATTAAAATTGTGCACATGCCTAGTTGTTGCCCAGTGTAACGTATGCAATTGCTTGAATACATGGAAAGAATTACATTTAGTAATTTTACTGGAATGTCACATTTGACTGAGTTGGTCTGAAGTAGGCTTCTGTCTCTGCTGTTGAATGTTTTCTTGAAGTTAATAAGGTAAGAGTCAAATGGCTAATGTAACGTTTTATATACCATATACTTGACATGGTGGTAAGTGTTGTTCCATTGCCCAGATACATAGGTCTTCTAATACCAATCTTGTCTAATACTTATCATCAACATCCAAAAGAAGTATAAATCAATGGTTAAAAGGCTCTAACGTGTAGCCTCTGTTGTGTATCACAAGTCTGTATTTGTTATATATGTTAATGCATATATATGTATGGTATTTCTATAGTGCAAACCTAGCCAACAGACAGACAGAATTGAGTCTCTCCATGATTCAGGCAGCACTGCACTGGTTGAGTAACAGTTCGCAAATAAATGTCTCATTGATTCGAACCAGTAACTTGGAATTGTCTTAAAAAGTGAAGGTCGGACCCAGTTTGGACCTGGTACATCATTTTGTCTACTTTTATTGATTGCTGCCAACAAGTGTGAATCCAGATGTTAAATGCCAATTCATTCGTTTCGAATTAAGTTATTTTTGTGATGTGCTTCTTCTTATTGTTTTGGTCCTCTCAAACAGCACTTGATATTACAATTCCTATCGTTGGCTGGGAATTGTTGATGTTTATCTACTTTGATATGAACAGCAATTTAACATACGAGATCCATGCAGCAAAGGTAACATTATTCCCTACACGGACACCCATTGGTCCGTCAATGTTGTTTACCCAACCAACAAATTCTCTCAAATCGCAAGAAGAGTAAACTTTATGCAGGGCCATTAATTGCTTCTCTTTTGCACCTCTTTTTCCTATCCAGAATAATTTCTTATTATTACATGATGAAATTGGTATATGCCCGATTGGTACATTCCACTGACTTATACTTCCCTAGTATATTGTACTAAATGTACCCAGGGCCTGTACATTAAATGTTGCTAGTGGGCTGCAGTACTCATTGTGCCATCCACTAATAATAATTGATAATTTCAGTTTGGGAACAGATAGAGAAATACTGCTTCCACGTATTTTTATTGTAATTTAAAATACTCTTTAATAGTAGAGTGATATCAATGTAACTATTCTGAAAAGGCCACTTTTAGAAAGTTGGCATTTTTCTGCCTAAACCAAATGTGTTTTCTTTCTGCCAATGTTCAGACTGTGAATGTCTTTCATGTGGTGTGATGTGGTGTGTATTTCTTCCAGACAGGGGAGAAAAGCGGCCTGGGTGCACAGGGAGTGGGTTTTCCTGACAGTATGACTGGGAAGCAGTTGTGTTTACCCTGGTTACACTTCAAAGGACCCTGTCGGCACCAAACACAAAGGAATCTAACACCAGCTCTTCCCTTGTCTATGTCCCTTTAGCCAGGTAGCAGTCAGACCCAGGGAAGGGGGGAGAACTTACAGAACTATTCTAGGAGTACACACACAGGTTGGCACAGGGTATACATGTGGCACCCTTACAACCTAGATACAGAACACTACTAGACCTGGGGAGACTCAGAAGAAGGAAAGCCCTGCTGTCTGAAGAAGCCAGGGTCCCTAGGAATGGTTTTAAGGGTAATTGAGTTAACCTCTGGTTTGAACTACAGGAACACAACAAGCTTCAACTGGCCTTCACTTTAACTGCCCAGGAGGCCAACACTAACTGTCTGACCCCCGCAGCTGGCCTCTGCTGGAGTGAGTCTTGACCCTCAAGAGGTGACTCCATGGGGCCTGGAGCCTTGGCTGGTGCCACGGTCTCCTCCTCTACCCTCCAATCTGTCAGAAGTGGACTTCAAGTGAAGCCGGATGTTTTGGCTCCTTGAGGCTACGACAACCGCCCGTGTCCCTCGCCAGCCTGAAGTGGTGACCTGCTGTTCACGTCAGCAATAACCATCTCTGTTTTCCTCCAACGTGAAGCCCCAATGGCGACCTGCTCTTCATGCCAACAATGGTCTCCTCGCGGCTTCTGTCACCATGAAGCTCTGGAACTGGACTATCTAAGAAAGTTAAATCTCCACTAGGACTAACTCGGTCCCTGTATCTGACCTGCACTCTGTTATGGTCGGCGTGAACTTGTGACTTTGCAGCATGACCAGCAAACTACAAATTGCTCTTTGGGCTTTTTGGTGCTATCTGAAAATTTTAAATTTCCTAACTTTGTTTCTACTCATTGGATTTTTGTCATATTGGTGTCATTTTATTTATTAAAATGTATTCATAACCAGCTTATCACTGGTTAGCAGGCGTAAAGTGGACAGTATGTTAAAAGCCAACAAAAATGGGTTAAGCAAAGGAAGGCAAACATCAGGACTATGGCTAATCACATTTTCTCTAGTGGCCGAATTGCGCAATGTGAAACCAGAAAAACTGGGATCAATCCCAGCTTCTCCACTTGACCAAATTGTGTGATCCTAGGCAAATGCTTTATTTCACTTTCCCTCCTTTTTCTCCATTATTACATATAAAAGGACCTCAAAATACATGACTTCAGGATTTGTGCTGTACAAAACCTTTTCCTGTGCTTGATTTAATATGCTATGATGTTGTTCATGTATAATTGCAACTCAGGCCTCCCAAAGGGTGCACATAACAATTGACTTGCATCTTAGTTTACTAGTCGCATTGTTGTCAGGACAGGAAAGCATGATTGTTTCTGAATTCATGTTTGAAAAGTATCACTTCTAAAAACTTCTCAGTGCACATATATATTTTTCTGTAATAAGATGAAACTATTCTGCATGATAATGAAATACACGTTTTGGATTTTGAAGAGAGTTTATCATATTTTTACATGGTTGCTACACAATGGGGGGTCATTAAGAGTTTGCCAGGCGGAAAAGGCTGCCCGCCAACCTCCCACGGTCAGGTTGCAGCCAGTGCAGCCGCCTTCAAGCGGGCCCCATTACAAGTTCCCGCTGGGTCAGCAGGCGGAAATTGTGTTTCCGTCTGCTGGCCCAGCGGGAAACAGCCCATAACATTGACGCTGGCTCTTAATTGAGCTGGCGGCAATGTTGCAGTGCATAGGGTGCAAAAGCACCCGTCACTCTTTTCACTGAAAAGTGCGACAGGGCTGTCCATGGCCCCCTGCACCCCGTCTCTGCCAGCTTTTTCATGGCGGTGCAACGCCATGTAAAAGCTGATGGCGAGGGGGGGGTTGTAATCCCCAGGGTGGCGCTGCATGCAGTGCTGCCCTGCAGATTAGGACCACCAGCCCTGCCAGACTCTCCAGTGGAGGGAAACTGGTGGTGCTGGCGGTACAACCCTGGCCCAACTGCCACGGTCATAATGTGGCGGTCTGACAGCAGCCACAGTGGTTGGCCCACTGCTTTGGCGGCGGTCAGACCGCCACCCTGGCCCTGGCGGTCTGAAGCCTTTCAGGGTTGTAATGAGGGGTGTGAGAAAGTAGCCTCTTTCTAGCCTTGTTACCCCCACTTTTAGCCTGTTTGTGAGTATATGTTAGGGTGTTTTCACTGTCTCACTGGGATGCTGCTAGCCAGGGCCCAGTGCTCATAGTGAAATCCCTATGTTGTAAGTGTGGTTGTTATGTGTCACTGGGACCCTGCTAGTCAGGACCCCAGTGCTCATAAGTTTGTGGCCTATACATGTTACCTGTGTGATGCCTAACTGTCGCACTAGCCAAGGTGCCCCCACATCATTCATGGCAAATTCCACAGACTTTGTGAGTGTGGGGACACCATTACACACGTGCACTGTACATAGGTCACTATCTATGTACAGCGTCACAATGGTAACTCCGAACATGGCCTTGTAACATGTCTAAGATCATGGAATTGTCCCCCTAATGCCATTCTGGCATTGGGGGGACAATTCCATGATCCCCTGGGTCTCTAGCACAGAACCCGGGTACTGCCAAACTGCCTTTCCGGGGTCTCCACTGCAGCTGCTGCTGCCAACCCCTTAGACTGGTTTCTGCCCTCCTCGGGTCCAGGCAGCCCTGGCCCAGGAAGGCAGAACAAAGGATTTCCTCTGAGAGAGGGTGTAATACCCTCTCCCTTTGGAAATAGGTGTGAAGGCTAGGGAGGAGTAGCCTCCCCCAGCCTCTGGAAATGCTTTGATGGGCACAGATGGTGCCCATCTCTGCATAAGCCAGTCTACACCGGTTTAGGGATCCCCCAGCCCTACTCTGGCGCGAAACTGGACAAAGGAAAGGGGAGTGACCACTCCCCTGACCTGCACCTCCCAGGGGAGGTGCCCAGAGCTCCTCCAGTGTGTCCCAGACCTCTGCCATCTTGGAAACAGAGGTGTCTGTGGCACACTGGACTGCTCTGAGTGGCCAGTGCCACAGGTGACATCAGAGGCTCCTTCTGATAGGCTCTTACCTCTCTTGGTAGCCAATCCTCCTTCCTGGGTAGCCAAACCTCCTTTTCTGGCTATTTAGGGTCTCTGCGTTGGGGAATTCTTCAGATAACGAATGCAAGAGCTCACCAGAGTTCCTCTGCATCTCCCTCTTCACCTTCTGCCAAAGGATCGACCGCTGACTGCTCAGGACGCCTGCAAAACCGCAACAAAGTAGCAAGACGACTACTAGCAACCTTGTATCGCTTCATCCTGCAGGCTTTCTCGACTGTTTCCAGGTAGTGCATGCTCTTGGGGTAGCCTGCCTCCTCTCTGCACCAGGAGCTCTGAAGAAATTTCCCATGGGTCAACAGAATCTTCCCCCTGCAACCGCAGACAACAAAAGACTGCATCACTGGTCCTCTGGGTCCCCTCTCTCTCAGCATGACGAGCGTGGTCCCTGGAACTCAGCGACTCTGTCCAAGTGACTCCCACAGTCCAGTGACTCTTCAGTCCAAGTTTGGTGGAGGTAAGTCCTTGCCTCCCCACGCTAGACTGCATTGCTGGGTATCGCGTGATTTGCAGCTGCTCCGGCTCCTGTGCACTCTTCCAGGATTTCCTTTGTGCACAGCCAAGCCTGGGTCCCCGACACTCCTTCCTGCAGTGCACAACCTTCTGAGTTGTCCTCCGGCGTCGTGGGACTTCCTTTTGTGACTTCAGGTGGACTCCGGTTCACTTTTCTTCTAAGTGCCTGTTCAGGTACTTCTGTGGGTGCTGCCTCCTTCTGTGAGGGCTCCTACGTTGCTGGGCACCCCCCTCTGTCTCCTCTTCCAAGTGGCGACATCCTGGTCCCTCCTGGGCCACAGCAGCACCCAAAAACCCTAACCGTGACCCTTGCAGCTAGCAAGGCTTGTTTGCAGTCTTTCTGCGTGGGAACACCTCTGCAAGCTTCTTCACGACGTGGGACATCCATCCTCCAAAGGGGAAGTTCCTCTTCGTTCTTGCAGAACACCAAGCTTCTTCCAACAGGTGGCAGCTTCCTTGCACCCTCAGCTGGCATTTCCTGGGCTCCTGCCCACTCTCGACACTATCGCGACTCTTGGACTTGGTCCCCTTGTCTTACAGGTACTCAGGTCCGGAAATCCATTGTTGTTGCATTGCTGGTGTTTGTTCTTCCTGCAGAATCCCCCTATCACGACTTCTGTGCTCTCTGGGGGTTGTAGGTGCACTTTACACCTACCTTTCAGGGTCTTGGGGTGGGCTATTTTTATAACCCTCACTGTTTTCTTACAGTCCCAGCGACCCTCTACAAGCTCACATAGGTTTGGGGTCCATTCGTGGTTCGCATTCCACTTTTGGAGTATATGGTTTGTGTTGCCCCTATACCTATGTGCTCCTATTGCAATCTATTGTAACTTTACACTGCTTGCATTACTTTTCTTGCTATAACCTGCATAATTTTGGTTTGTGTATATATATCTTGTGTATATAACTTATCCTCATACTGAGGGTAGGGGGCGTGGCCAGCGATCCGGAGATGGCGCACGCTTAGTCCCCTCGCTCCGGAGTGGCCGACATTAATCCGTAGAAAAAGCGTGCCATCTCTGGGAAATTCAGAACTCGAGTGAGAGCGGCGTACTGGGGGCCAGTCCTGGAGGCGACTGGGCCCCCGTTTGAACCCTGGAGTGAGCGGCGGCGGGGGCCCGGCTGGAGACACCGAAGGAGACCGGCGGCCCTCCCCCTCGGCTGGAGCCGGGGCTTCGCGTGAGGCTGTGGGCCAACGCCGAGTGAGGGCGGAGAGCTGTGGGCGGAGGGGAGGACCCGAGAGGGTCTCCCTGAAAGTGAAACATCGGAGACCGAGGGTCGGCGCCGGGAAGAGGCGCGAGCGGCGCTGGGCCGCACCCGGTCCCCCGGGGATTGGTGAAGCCCGGCGGAGATCGGGGGGCCCCAGAGGGGCTGGGCCCCATAAATTTGGAACTGGACCAAACCGAGCAGCCGGAGCTCGGTGGGAGGCCCCGGCGTGGAGTGCGGTGAGTGGCACTGGATTGCCCCCGGGCCCCGGGGGAGCAGAGAGGCCTGGGGAGAACCGGGGGGCCCTGGGCCGCCTTCCACCTCGGCTGGAGCCGGGGCATCGCGTGAGGCTGCGGGCTGCTGCCGAGCACAAGCAGAAGGCCGAAGGCAGAGGGGGAGACCCGAGAGGGTCTCCCTGAAAGTGTGGCACCGGAGCCCGGGGGTCAGCGCCAGGAGGAGGCGCGAGCGGCACTGGGCCGCACCCGATCCCCCGGGGATTGGAGAAGCCCGGCGGAGATCGGGGGCCCCGGAGGGTCTGGGCCCCATAAATCTGGAACCGGACTAAACCGGACAGCCGGAACCCATTGGGAGGCCCCGGCGAGGAGTGCGGTGAGTGGCACTGGGCCATCCCCGGGCCCTCGGAGTGCGGAGAAGCCCAGGGAGAACTGGGAAGGCCCCGGGGGCAGCACCCTGTGAAACTGGAATCGACTGCTGGCCCCGAGATGAGCGCGGCCCGGATCGGTAATTGGGCCAGCTGGTGAACGCGCTGCTGGGGCCCCGGCGAGGGCATCGAACACTGTGCAGAGGACGCGGCCCCGGAGCTGGTGAGGGAGCGGAGGCCATGTCAGCGGGGAGAGACTGATGACACTGGGGCCAGTGGGGACAGCAGTGGGCCCTAATGGCTGGGGCCCCTGAGGGCCATTAAAGGACTGTAAGACAGGAGTCTGCCCCCATCGAGAGCGTGAACGAGCCTGCGGTCCCGCCGAACAGGGAAAACTGTAGCCTGGCATGTGGTGACCAGGGTGTGGGGCTACAGGAGGAGGAGAGCTCACGATAAGACTCGTTATTGCACACTGGGGGAGTGACCCCCCCCGACTTTTTTTTCAACCGATGCCCCCCAAGGGACGACACAAATGTAAAACCATGGACCCCATGACAACATCAGGGCATAAAGAAACGGAAGTACAAGGCCGCTCACAGGTCAACGTACAGGATACCCTGGACAAAATACTAGTGGCGATAGAAGACACAAAGACAACACTACAACGAGACATCAACCAGGTAGCGGTTGAGGTGGGTCTACTGAGAGCAGACCACCATAAACTGGTGGACAGAGTCAAGGAAAAGGAAACCGTGCTGTCAGTCATGGGGCCGAAACAGGAAGATCTGGCAGCTGAGGTGACTTCACTTGCCACTAGAGTGGCACGGCCTGAGCAAAGAGCTGAGGATGCGTAGGGGAGAAACAGGAGGAACAATGTGCGCGTAGTGGGTCTCCCCGAAGGGGTTGAAGGAGAAAACATGGTGGAGTTTCTGGAGAGGTGGTTCAGCACAACGGTTGCACCCAGGTGCCTGACCCCCTTCTACACGCTGGAGCATGCGCATCGAATGCCATCAAGGCCTCTTGCCCCTGGCAGACCACCCTGTGTAGTGATTGCCAAATTACTGCATTACAGAGACAGAGACAGAGACATCCTCATACAGAAGGCCAGAGAGATAGGCCCATTTAAAGTTGCGAATGGAGAGGTGACGCTATTCCCGGACTACACACTGGATGTGCAGAACAAGCGAACTTCATTCCTAGCAGTCAAAAGGGCCTTAAGAGAAGAGGGGATCCAGTAATCGCTATTGTACCGAGCCAGGTTGAGAGTGATGATGGAGGGGAGGACCACTTTCCATCAGTCCCCGGAGGAAGCATGGGAATGGCTCGAGAAACACGGGTCCCAGAAGGGGCAACCTGCGGTTGGGGGCCTGGCTGGGAGTCGGGCTCACTGGGCCCCAAGAGCACGGAGGCCTAGAGATCGCCCACGGATGGCGCTATCGCAAACACAAAAGGAAAAAGGCAAGATAGCGGTCCTAGAGGCGGCGGCCCGTGTGAGCGGAGGAGTGTCCACCCCAGAGGGTTCATGCGAGGAATCGGATGATACAGTGGTGTCCTCGGCCGGGGACTCGGGTTGCTTGGCTCCCAACGTGACACCACAAACGGCCGACGAACTTGGATAATACTGCTACGGGAAGGCCCGGAAATATGGCACAATGGGTGAACGAGTGGCCCCTCTGGACTTGGCCACCCCCCAACCCAGAACTTCGCCAGTCCATTCAGGCTGGCGAGAACTGCAGTTATTTGTTTGAACAAGTTGCACTGTTGCATAGTTTTCTGGGCTACCTGCAGTTTGGAAGGCGCCCTGGGGAGTGGGAGTTGGGGTTTACAGTTGCAAGTTAAGTTGGCAAGGTGGGTGGCGACGACCGGCTGTAGTAAAGAACTGAACAGGGGACGGGGTAAGTCAGAGGCCTGGGTGTACCAGGGGCACTACTATCAGATTATTATACCAAAATGGCGGACTATAGTCTTTTAACATGGAATGTTAGGGGGATGGGTACCCCGGCTAAAAGACATAGAATCCTCTCCTATTTAAAAAGAAGGGGGGTGGAGGTGGCAATGCTGCAGGAGACCCACTTAGTAGCGGGGAGGTGGAGAAACTGAGACGCAGGTGGAGGGGGCAGGTGTTTGCCACGTAGTACTCAGCTTATGCAAGAGGTGCAATGATATGGGTCAGGGCCGGGGTCCTTCTAATAATAGATTCTTCTAACATAGACTGGGAAGATAAATTTGTGATATTGGAGGGGAGGCTACACGGTACCTCGATAGTTATAAGCTGCATTTATGCTCCTAACCAGGACCAGATCCCCTTCCTGACTAGTTTATCGAGCCACCTTACCCACCAGTGCACAGGAGAGTTACTAATAAGGGGAGACTTTAATGTAATATTGGATATTACTATGAATAGGTCAACTCCACCTTTGCAGGGGGCAGTGTCAACTAGAATAGCCATAAAACTAAGCGAATGGCTAGACACCTGGGGGCTGCTGGATGTATGGCGGGAGAAACACCCAAAAGACAGAGACTACTCGTATTACTCAGGCCTCCACCGGCTGCACACTAGAATTGACAGAGTGGCTTGCACAGCGGGCCTTGCGCGTAACATAACTCATTCGGAGTATCTTGGCCGCACATTGTCAGACCATAATCCCTTACTGCTGACACTGAGGGTCTCGGAGAATAGGCCCCCCATACCGTCATGGAGACTGTCTCCTGCGGCACTGGAGGATCAGGCATATAGAGACGCCCTTCAATGCCACCTAGCAGAGTACATTGAGACCAATGGTGGAACTACCTCATCCAGGGCTACAGAATGGGAAACACTTAAGGTGGTGACGAGGGGCTTCTGCATGGGTCAGTCGGTGGGGGTGAGGTGCACACTTGAAAGGGAACTGTCTGCACTAGAGCAGGAAATACATGAAGGGGAGTTGAGACAGGGACCCGAAGCTCAGAGGAACGAGGAATATAACCGTGCCCATAGAGAACACTCCCGGATTGAAGAGCAACTTAGATGTCATAGCATGCAAAAATATTTAGCATCATTACACTCAGAGGAAGGTAGATCAGGGAAACTGTTGGTGTGGCTGGTGCGGCCGGGCGGGGGTGGCGAGCCCCTTGTGAGTGTACAGGATAAGGAAGGATTTCGTAGACTCAGTCCAGGCACAATTAATGATGCATTTACAGAATATTACACACACCTGTATAGGAAACCTGACGACCTGGGGGGGGAGGTCTTTGAATGCTTCCTACGGCAGATCCCACTCCCAACTCTGAACCCAGAAAAGTGTGATAGCTTGGGGGGTTCTGTGACAGCGGAGGAGATATGTGAGGCCATATCGCAATTGGCTCCCGGGAAGACTCCTGGTACAGACGGCCTCCCCATGGACTTTTATAAAAAATACAAGACACTACTGGTTCCCCAACTAGCAGAAATGTATACGGAGGCTTTGCGTCAGGGGGAGCTGCCGTGCACGCTTCGAGAGGCCTTAGTGGTCCCGCTCCCCAAGACAAAGAACAGGGAGGCACCGGTGACTGACTTTCGTCCCTTATCGATGCTGAATAGCGATTTTAAGATTCTTAGTAAGGTCCTGGTCAGTAGGTTGCTCCCCCTTATGAACACACTTGTGCACGCGGACCAGAACGGTTTTGTCCCTGGCCGTAACACCTCACTAAACTTTAAGGCGAATCTTCGCTGTCCTGCATATGTCAGATGAGGAGAAGCCTCCAGCAGGGGTGTTGCTTGCAGTGGATTTCGAGAAGGCCTTTGACTCGATTAGGTGGGACTACCAATGTTGAGAATGGGACTAGGAGAGGGTTGGGTAAAATGGGTGGATCTTTTATACACGTCCCCGCTTGCACGGGTGAAGACGGGCAAAACTATTTCTAACACATACCCGGTGTATTGGGGAACCAGACAGGGATGCCCCCTGTCCCCACTGCTATTTGCCTTGGCAATTGAGCCACTTGCGGCCCAGATGCAACGGGAGGGAGTAGGCAAAGGAATTGAATGGGGTCCGACTGAGCATATTATCTCCCTATATGCTGATGATATACTTGTTTAACTGAGAGATGGAGTCAGGGGCCTCCCATGGGCTCTGGGGATTCTGGAAGACTTTGGGGTGTTGTCAGGGCTTCGCCTTAATCAAAGCAAAACATTTGTATTCCCCGTGCTGGCAGATTGTGTGTGCCATGAAACATGCCTGAAGGATGTGAACTGGGCCCCTCGGACCTTCAAATATTTGGGCATTCAAATATTCCACGAACTGGGCGACCTCCGGGATGGCAACCTGGGAGGGACGCTCCGTTCCCTGCGATCCTCGGTCAGGTTCTGGCGATCACTGAAGTTAACAATAATGGCCAGAGTAGCGTTGTCTAAAATGATTATGCTTCCCCGCCTCCTTTATTACTTTGCAAACTTGCCGTTATGGATCCCCCCGGCGTGGTTTTGTGAGTTGAACGCTTTGCTCCGGGAGCTAATATGGGACGACGGTTGAAGACGCACGGCACTGACTACCATGTGTAGGCGACGCACATGGGTGGACTGGGGGCTCCTGACTTTGAGGCATATTATCTGGCATTCCAGCTACAATGGGTATCAGGCTGGATGGTGGGTAGGGGGCAGCTGGATTTGCTTACGTCCCCGGTTAGGTGGACACAGCCCGAATAGCAGCACGTATGGCAGGAAGGAAGATTGTCCCCCTAGGGGACAACCTAATGACCAATATTGCAATGACATGCTGGAAGAGATGCATGAGAAGGGTCGGAGTGGGCCCGCCCTACTCCCCGGCGTTGCCGTTGTCGGTCCTAGCCGTGGACCTGAGAGGGATGGGACCAAGGGGCCAGGGATTGGGACCATGGACAAGAGCGGGGATGGGGACAGTGGGAGAGCTTTTCACGGAAGGGGTGCTGAGGAGTTTCACTGACCTAATAGGAGTGGGGGTTCCCCAGGGTCAATTCTTACTCTTTGGGAAGATGGTGCATACTCTGAAAGACCACTGGGATACGATCAACACAGAGCCCACGGTCCACAGAGTATTGCACCTCCTGTTGACGTCAGGTGAAGAACCCCATTTGATTGCTAAAATATATCGGGCCCAGATTGAAGCTGCATTGGATCCCCTGCACTCCCTGAGGGAGAGGTGGGAGAGCACGCTCGGGCGTGGTCTATCTGAGGCAGAGTGGAGCAGGGCACTGGCTTACCCCCGGGTGATTTCACGTAACACCCGCTTACGATACATTCAATATAACTACCTACATAGGACGTACCTCACTCCTCGCGGACTGTTCCTTATATATGGGGGGAGCCCTAGAGTGTGCCCCAGATGTGGCAGCGAAGATGCTGACTTTGACCATATGGTGTGGAGGTGCTCGGTGTTACAGGTTGGCTGGAAGGCGATGATAGCGATCATGTCAAGTTTATGTGGCACGGAGTTGCCGTTAACCCCCGCTATATGTTTGCTGGGCCTCAAAAATGGTACCCCACGAGGGAAAGTAAGGGGTCGCTTCCTGGCCCTGGCCCTCTATAGAAGACTGATCGCGAGGGGTTGGAAAGCCCCTAGCCACCCCTCACTCGGTGAGTGGAAAGGCGACATTACGAGATGGACTAGGGCTATGTTGCAGGTTCTGAAGGCTGAGGAGGCCAGAGGCATCCGCCAGACTCCCATCGCCCCAGAATTGGAGGACTTGGTGATGAGGTGGGATGACCTGATGAAAGGACCAATAGCCCCCAATGGGATATCAGTAGAAATAGGGCCCTGAATGGGTAAAGGGATGAGACAGCCAGCGCATCCAGCAGAAGCACCCCTAGGGGAGAGCCCCCGACACTAGTAATGGACACTGGCGAATACACTAGCTGACCGTACTCGGACACGCAGGACGGGGCAGGGTTAGCCACAAACTGTCACATAGGTACTAAAGGAGAATAAGAGAGAATGGTCAGTCACCCCCCACATAATGTAGTGCCCTGAGGGAGACTCCCCCCAGCTAGCCCAAGATCCACCCACATGAAGCCAACATGTTTAAACATAGGTTTAGTTTGAGTTAAAGCTGTTATGTGGACGTACAGAAAAAAAGGGGTAACACAGAACCATAAAGCATAAGATCCCATGAAACAGGAGAGGCAGTACATTTGATCTGAAGTTGAACAAAGACCAAGGGTGGATCAAAAAGAGCAATAGGTCGAGACACAAACCATCTGTAACGACTAGTATAAATATGTATCTTTTGAGCGATTTGTGTGTTAAGAACAAGATGTTACCATAAACAGAACGGCATAATGTAAAACAGCGAATTGTTAATAAAAATATATTTTAAAAAAAACAATCCTCATACTGAGGGTACTCACTGAGATACTTTTGGCATATTGTCATAAAAATAAAGTACCTTTATTTGTAGTTCTTCTGTGTATTGTGTTTTCTTATGATATTGTGCATATGACACCAGTGGTATAGTAGGAACTTTACATGTCTCCTAGTTCAGCCTAAGCTGCTTTGCCATTGCTACCTTCTATCAGCCTAAGCTGCTAGAAACACCTCTTCTACACTAATAAGGGATAACTGGACCTGGCACAAGGTGTAAGTACCTCTGGTACCCACTACAAGCCAGGCCAGCCTCCTACAAGAGGCGATGTCTTTGAAAATGTAGGCCTTCCTAAAGTTAAGCTGTGCAGGACATCCTAGTTACAGCCTTTCTTTAACTTTGAGTAACCTGTAAATAAATGCTTGCTTGTTTAATTAACATCTTTTTAATGTTAATGATGAGTCAGTAAACAGCAGCCCAGTGCCGCTGTTGATGCGGGCCACACGTAAATGTCAGGCAAGCTGCATGCGGCCCCTGAGTCGTACTCTGATTATCATTGGTCTTGGGGGACCTAGCAGAAAAGGCTAGGTTCAAGAAGGACTTATTACGTAGCATGCTGTTGATAACCAGGACCAACTGTCAGACCTGCCAACTCACACAGTGCCATTGTTTGTCACACCATATTGGCGTCCTTTCACAATCACCCAGTGGCGAGCCGATATCACACGTTGGCAGGGAAAGCGAGTTGGAAGCCACCTCAAACAGCAGATTTTCTGCTCATCTTTCGAGGCATGAACAGCCGATGACAATTAAAAGGTATGGAAACATCCCAGGACAATGCCTTCAGGCTCAGCATGTTTTTTTTTTTAGGGGTTTTAGAGGAGAGGGTTTGGTGGGAAGGAAGGAGCAAAAAAGCCTTGCAGGTACTTCCCACTTGAAACCCCACTCCATCCAAGATGCCATCCTCTTGACTCTAAAATTTTGATGGTTTGACTTTCCCTATTGTTAACATCAACCACAATCTCTTTTCATTTATATTTTATTGGATTGGGGAGAAACCACTGTTTTAAGGATCTCCACTTTCAAGTCTGTAGTGTCTACCTAGGTCTTTATTGTTCCCTCCAAACTCTAAATAAAGCCATAAATCGTAACATTGCTCAGGGTTGTGCTGTTCGGTGAGACAGAAGATTCATTATAGATGTGCAGTTAGTTGTGCTCTCCCAAGCATGATTTGTTTATGAAGTTGTATGCTTCGGATGGGTTGCAGATTTGAGATATGTAATTGTAGAATCCTTCAACATGCACAATTTCCTGAAGTGACCTCCTGGTCACTTGGATTGCTTTCAATAATAGGTGCTGGATAGTTACCCACATGGGAAGTTGATATATGTAGCAATTGCACCCCCTCTTCAAACACTTGTGCATGATGTCCTTGCCTCTCACTCAGCACACCTTATAGTGGTCAGACTCTGGCCTCTTCATTATTTGAGACTGAAGGTCACATGTCTAAACCACAGAGCCACTGTGAAGATATCTTCAAGTAGTTCAGGCTTTTTAAAAGTTTTTTCTGAACATGCGAGACTCACAGCCAGCAATGACCCGTGACTTCCCAGTGCTTGACACAAGCTTCTACCTTGCAACAAATGAATTTAACAAATGCATCTCGAGTCACCAATTTTTGCCACATGGTGTAAAAACGTAGTATTCAGAATTAATATTTTTTTCTGGGAGTGAAAGTAGCTTACATGAATGTGTGTGAGCACCTAATGGGTGTCAATGTCTGATTTAGAAAGTTCAAACATGATGTATTGCGCATCAAGGCCCATAGAGTGGATCTCGGGAATCTTCGCCTAAACTCATAATCAAGGACACCCAAATCAAGGATGGAAATGGAAAAGGTTGTGATTCAACATACTCATTCAGAAGCCAGGATCCTTGACTCGCTGGCATCAAACTGCAGCTGAACACTCAATGCCACTTTGTGAGGATACCCAGCACTTTATGATTCTCAGCCCTACTGCACAGCAACGCAAGCCCCTCTTGGGTGGACGGCAGGAGTGCTTTAGGTACGGTTTAAAGCTGCAGGTATGAAACTGATCATGGGTTATGGTCGGCTCAGTCATGCCTCTCGCCTATACTTTCTGGATGCATTACAACGTTATTTTTACTACGTGCAGAACGTCACCTAAGGTTGAATAAACCAAATTGCGAGGTCAGGCTTGGATGCCTACTCAGCCCTCCATCCCCTCACCTAACATCCGTACTTTTCTCCTCTGAGGTTGTGCACCGGATGTCGTCACTGAAACTCAGTGAGTGTGTAACTCTGACGTGACGACGTCACTAAAGTACTGAAAATCCTTGCCCAGTTCCTGAGTAAAGGTATGATCTACTGCACGTTTCTGCTGAAGGAGCGCCGCCATATTGAGCGCATAGTACACGTTTCTCTCGTCTCTCATTTTAACTAAACCATTGCTTTGATGACCTTTCGAAGAAGATGAAAGCTAATTAGGAGAGGTGGGCTCTGTTAGAACTGCCATTCCGTCCCTCCGCCGGATCCTTCGCATTTAGATGGTTTCGGCCATCATGGCGGGCCACTTTGAAGCCCACCTCGAGTGATCTTTTGTGCGCGTGCTATTTTCAGCCTCTTGCATTGAGGCTGACGTTCATTTACATATAGAAGTGCTCTCGAAGTGCCCATTAACCTGGATCTGTTTGAAGCCTTCTTTGAATAGTCCTTTGTGCGTGCGGTATTTGGAGTTCTTTGTATCGAAGCACTCGACATTCTGCTATTCCGAGGTGGTAATGCCATACTTTTTAATGAAATATCTTGTCTGCCTTCCCTTTGGAGTTCTGCACCCTCTGCAGAAAGTTCCAGCGTCATTAAGCCATGCATAGGACAAGACATGACCAAGAGAGGAACGCTGGTGATTAAAAACCACGAGGGGAGACAGCAGAGAATGCCTTCACTGAACTTTCAAAGGCTGCGGGGTCATGAACTGCAGCTGCAGATGCACTGCTTGATTGAAACAGGCAGCCTTATTAAAAATAACAAGCACAGCCTCAGAAACAATGCTGCAGTTTTAGCTGAATCTCTCTGATTCGTAGATCACAAGACAAATGAAGTAGTAATGATAAGGTCGCCTTCAATATGTTATCACACCTGCATCTCTACATCATAGATGAATGTAAGCACTTGAAAAATTTCCTACGGGGAAAAGGAGCTTGGGGGCATGTTTATTAAAGGCTACGTGGCCCAGCATGGCTTGAGAAATCTAGAGTAACCAAGGCAGTGCAAATCGCTGCATTGCATTACTGTGCCCTGGGAATCCGTTCAACCAGTGCTTTAAATGGGCCGGTACTGTCCGGTACTGAGTACCGGCACTTTTTTATTTTGAGAGGGAGAGTACCGGCACATCTCAAGAAAAACGTTATACTTTTAATTGGAGAGTACCAGCACTTCTCACAAACAAGCAGGTACTCTGGTACAGAGTACCTGCACTTCTGTTTTTCCATTTAAAGCACTGCGTTCAACCGGTGGACTGTTGGTGCTCCTACACATCCACCCGTGGATTTTGGCACATTCACAGATTTATTAACCCCTTTGCTGCTGGGCCGCCTCCCCCCCCCCCCCCCCTCCCCAGTGCTCAGCCCTTTTTTTGGCTATTTGGGGTAGTTCGCGCTTAGGCCTTCATAACTTTTTGTCCACATAAGCTATCCACACCAAATTTGCGTCCTTTTTTTTCAACATCCTAGGGATTCTAATGGTACCCAGAGTTTGTGCTTTCCCTTGGAGGAGACCAAGAAATTAGCCAAAATACAGTGAACATTTCGTTTTTTCCAAAAAAATGGGAAAAAAGGCCTGCCGAAGAAGGCTTGTGGTTTTTTCCCTGAAAATGGCATCAACAAAGGGTTTCTGGTGCTAAAATCACCATCTTGCCACCTTTCAGGAACGGGCAGACTTGAATCAGAAAACCACATTTTTCAACACAAATTTGGCATTTTACTGGGACATACCCCATTTTTACTATTTTTGGTGCTTTCAGCCTCCTTCCAGTTAGTGACAGGAATGGGTATGAAACCAATGCTGTATCCCGGAAAGCTAAACATTTCTGAAAACTAGACAAAATTCTGAATTCAGCAAGGGGTCATTTGTGTAGATACTACAAGGTTTTCCTACAGAAAATAACAGCTGAAATAGAAAAATATTGAAATTGAGCTGAAAACAACAGCCATTTTTCTTTATGTTTTACTCTGTAACATTTTCCTGCGATGTCAGATTTTTGAAAGCAATATACCGTTATGTCTGCTGGACTCTTCTGGTTGCGGGATATAAAGGGCTTGTAGGTTCATCAAGAACCCTAGGTACACAGAGCCAATAAATGAGCTGCACCCTGCAGTTGGTTTTCATTCTATACTGGGTATACAGCAATTCATTTGCTGAAATATGAAGAGTGAAAAATAGGTATCAAGAAAACCTTTGCATTTCCAAAATGGGCTCAAGATAAGGTTTTGAGGAGCAGTGGTTATTTGCACATCTCTGAATTCCAGGGTGCCCGTACTAGCATGTGAATTGCAGGGCATTTCTCAAATAGACGTCTTTTTTACACACTCTCTTATATTTGAAAGGAAAAAATTTAGAGAAAGATAAGGGGCAATAACACTTGTTTTGCTATTCTATGTTCCCCCAAGTCTCCCGATAAAAATTATACCTCATTTGTGTGGGTAGGCCTAGCGCCCGCGACGGGAAATGCCCCAAAACACAACGTGGGCACATCCCATTTTTTGACAGAAAACAGAGCTGTTTTTTGCAAAGTGCCTACCTGTAGATTTTGGACTCTAGCTCAGCCGGCACCTAGGGAAACCTACCACACCTGTGCATTTTTGAAAACTAGAGACCTAGGGGAATCCAAGATGGGGTGACTTGTGGGGCTCTAACCAGGTTCTGTTACCCAGAATCCTTTGCAAACCTCAAAATGTGGCTAAAAAAACACGTTTTCCTCACATTTTGGTGACAGAAAGTTCTGGAATCTGGGAGGAGCCACAAATTTCCTTCCACCCAGCATTCCCCCAAGTCTCCCGATAAAAATGATACCTCACTTGTGTGGGTAGGCCTAGCGCCCACGACAGGAAATGCTCCAAAACACAACGTGGACACATCCCATTTTTTGACAGAAAACAGAGCAGTTTTTTTGCAAAGTCCCTACCTGTAGATTTTGGACTCTAGCTCAGCCGGCACCTAAGGAAACCTACCAAACCTGTGCATTTTTGAAAACTAGAGACCTAGGGGAATCCAAGAGGAGGTGACTTGTGGGGCTCTGACCAGGTTCTGTTACCCAGAATCCTTTGCAAACTTCAAAATGTGGCAAACAAAACACGCTTTCCTCACATTTCGGTGACAGAAAGTTCTGGAATCTGAGAGGAGCTACAAATTGCCTTCCACCCAGCGTTCCCCCAAGTCTCCCGATTAAAATGATACCTCACTTGTGTGGGTAGGCATAGCGCCCGCGACAGGAAATGCCCCAAAACACAACGTGGACGCATCACATTTTTTCATAGAAAACAGTGCCTACCTGTGGATCTTTGCCTCTAGCTCAGCCGGCACCTGGGGAAACCTAGCAAACCAGCACATTTTTGAAAACTATAAACCCAGGGGAATCCAAGATAGGGTGACTTGTGGGGCTCTGACCAGGTTCTGTTACCCAGAATCCTTTGCAAACCTCAAAATGTGGCTAAAAAAACACATTTTCCTCACATTTCGGTGACAGAAAGTTCTGGAATCTGAGAGGAGCCACAAATTTCCTTCCACCCAGCGTTCCCCCAAGTCTCCCGATAAAAATGATACCTCACTTGTATGGGTAGGCCTAGCGCCCGCGACAGGAATAGATCACACAACGGTCAATGTTGGTCCTTACATGGGCAGCTGTTGACCCTGGGGTGATCCATTCCTGACGCAGGCACTTGGTGTAGGCACTCAACTGGGGTAGTGTTTTTATCAGGACAGGTGAGGAATCACTGGGTGGTAGGAATTTTGTGGATCCCAGCATATTCCTGTAGTTTGTGTGACAGAAATGCGAGAAAAATAGAGTTTTTATTCAACATTTCAGCTTTGCAGGGTATTCTGGGTAAGAAAACTTTGGGGAATTCACACTAGTCACACCTCTGTGGACTCCCCCGAATGTCTAGTTTCCAGAAATGTTTGGGTTTAGTGTATTTCTCTATATGGCCGCCGAACCCAGGACCAAAAACACAGGTGCCACCCTTACAAAACCAGTTTGTTTTGCGATAGATAATTTTGATGTCTCCACAATACGATTTGGGTGGTGGAATTTGGGGCTGAACTAAATTGGGGAGCTCCCAAGAGAGCACTCTCTCTCTCTCTGCTTGCCGCTGCATTCACCTGCTCTCTGGGTTGGGCTAACCCACTATTACCCAGTTGCACAGACTGCTTGCGAATGGACAGCAGGACTGTCCTCATCACCTCCCTCATAATGTACTGGAAGAGGAGTTATCGAATGGGACTCCTCCGACTGAAAAATCACTCCCAGAGTCTGTGCCATTGTCCTATCCCTCAGATGCTGTCTCAGTATCTGATGTCTCAGTCTCTGATCCTATGTCAGAGCTGTCCTCTATAACCCGAGTGACGGCAGCAGTCATCCATCAAGATGCCATCTCTGCTATTGGCTAAACTGATGCTCTAAAACACTAGCCTACATAGACAGTCACAAAATGATGGTGTGTGTGAGATACGTGCAACAGTAGAGGCCACCTTACCTGCGCTTCTTCCCTCAATCAGCACGTTCTTTCAAGACACTCAAAAAACACCTCCTCACATACCATTCGTCACAGTCTTTAGCATCTCCTGCGCCCAGTCCAACAATCATTATTGGTGCTCCCACTCCCTCCTCCTCGGATTCCCTCATTACCACCCAGCAAAAGTGCACTTCATCTCTCCATAGCCGCCCTCCACCCGCACATACATTTCATTTGTATTATAGCGCAGGCAATGGCTGACTTTACTAATGTACTCAGCTATTTACATAAAATACAGTTTTGCTCTTTGCAATAGGCATATAAACCTTCTGAGCTTCTTTATGGCACTAAAACTGCCACTAGACAAGTCTGACCCTTTTGTAGCAGAAACATAATCACAATACTTACTTGACTTTTTTATTGCTGCCTAAAAGCTACAGTTGAAAAGCGTCAGTTGAAGTATGTGCATTGCTTTGAAGACGCAAGCTGCAACTGCAAGACAACTGGTGGCAAATCTATATATATATATATAAATAATCGCAGCCCCCAGGGAAACCACACACATATTGACAAAAGTGATATATATATATCTATCTACATGGATATATCTATAGATAGATCTATAGATATATATAGATATATACATATATCTATATATATCTATAGATCTATCTATAGATATATCCATATAGATAGATATATCTAGATAGATATATCTATATATAGATCTATATATATATTTTTTAGTTGTTGTAAGGTTTCCTTGGGGGCCAAAATGGCAGCTAAAAAAAAATATTGCCCCCACAGGGGGTCCCCCTGCCCACGGGCTACCCCCTGTCCATTTTTTTTATTTTTATTTTTTACCTTTTTAAAAAAAAAATATGCCGGGGGGGGGGGGATGTCCCATTTTCCGAGGGGGGCGACCCCCCCAAGTGAAATCCCTAGTGTCTAGTGGTGTTTCCTGGCCCCCGATCGCAGCACAGCACAGCTGCGATCAGGGGCCAGGAAACATTTTCAGAAGGCCTCGTAAGAAAGGGGAAACTGTTTCCTGGCCCCCGATCGCAGCAGTGCTGAGATCGGGGGCCAGGAAACCTGAAAGCCGTAATGCCGCTTCCTGCTCCGATGGGGAAATCCACATACTAACGTCAGCGCGCCTTGCGGCGTGCTGACGTCACAAAGGGGCGGGTGGGGGGCAGTGAGAGACACGGAAGAGCTTCCGTGTCTCCCAGGGATAAAAAATAATAAATAAAGAAAGATTTATTAACCCCCTCCCTGGTGTCGGCCACTGGTCGTGACCCGCACCAGGGAGGTAGAGTGGGCGTCGGCCAGTGGCCGATGCCCGCACTAAAGAGGTTAACACTGATAAACCTTGGAATGCGTCAAAATGCTACGCATCCCCCAGTGAGGCATAATGAGGAAATACATCATTATTTCTTCTCATAACTTCCTCTTTCTGTGAGTGCTCCATTCTGCCACACACATAGAAAGAGGACAATGCCTCTCAGGATTGTTTTTGTGCAGGAAGGGGAACCTTCCTGCACAAAAACAGTCCTGCTTACAACGCAGACATCCTTGCACAATAACCAACACACATTATCACAGGGCGTGGGGTGGAACAGTGCCATTTTCAACATGGAGAAGCACCTGCTATGGAAATATAGAGGAACATATCTGCATCTCCAGTAGCAGCAGACAGATTTAGAAGTGGCTGTTTACAGACCTTTGCAGATGAGGTCACTAGTTTTGTTCCTATGGATGTCTTTGGTGATCACTAATGGGGTCTTCTGTGACATCATGCATGGGATTATGAGCACTGTAATGGAGAAGAAATATGGTGGTGAAGCTCACCATAACAGACAAATTGGTATGTAGCTTTTAGATCACAAAACTAACGTTCTGTTCAAAATGACCATTGCGCTTTACTTGCCTACCTTGCACAAAGGCTTTGGCTGTACCTATTAGGTTCTGGGTGAGGAATGTGGTGCTGGTCCCTGCTCTCCACCTGTTCCTCCTAGCTGCAGAGTCTGATGGAAGTGCCTTTCAGCAATGCCCCCCTCCCAACACCTGACCTTCATTTCCTCAGAGCCCACTGATTGCCACGTTTGGCTATGGTCAGCCACCGCTGAGGGCAGGGTGCGGTCGTTCCAGCCCATCAGTGTGCTATAATCAGGGCCACTGGAATTATCAGGCAGAGGAGGGCCAAATTATGCAGCAGGGATTATTACATTGTGTGGCATGAAAAGGCAAATTGTGCACCATAATATGGCACATTTTGACATAGTATTACTTAATTATTTTGTCATTTTTAGATTGAGCATAGCAGTGCGCAAGCACTGCTTATCAGACGTGCTGGTATCTATGTGGGCTTTTAACCACGTCCACTGCACTCCCATCACTGCCACTCGTTCAGGGGCTTGTCTTTCAAAAATCTTTTGATGACATTGGTATATGCTTTACGTTTGTCCCTCTTTGGGGCAGTTTTGTTACTGCCTTAACCATCGACCCTGTTACATGAATAATTGCACTTTTAACAATGAGTTTGACTGCAAGCGGACTTCTTTTTCCTTTTGTGTCTCTCCTTCCGGCTCACGCTCATGGTGGCTGTGGCACTTTGAATCTGCTTGCTTATGTCAACTGTTTTACTTTAAATTTTCAATTTATGTATCAAGAGAAGTCCAGTTAGGAATTTACAACGTTAATAGCTCCAACTTGAGCAAACGCGAGACCCATTGCATTGCAAATACTTGTTACACTTCTTAACAAAGGTAGTCATACTTTGCACTTTATTAGTAACAACTGAATAGCTTACACTCAAATTTAGCAAGAACCAACAGAAAGATGAACAGTCAACATTTGAAAAATGCCTTCCACTGCATAGCAACATGCTGCTGTGTTTTTAATAACTCTTGAACTGTTTGAGCTGAAAACTATTAATTTTGTTAAAATCTGTAGATTATGCGGCAGATGATGGATTATGTGGCAAATGTGACAAATTCATAACTACACAAAAAACGCTGCAGCCACAAAAAGTCATAATTCCAGTGGCCCTGGCTATAGTATGGACAGCTCCAATTAACATTTTGACTAAGAAAAGAGGGACTGCATCCAATGCAGCGCCACTCTTCTTGTGCCCTTTAGCGCCCCCTACCGCCACCATATGTGCACATATTTGATATACAGCGCACCATGGCACAGGGTAGGGGCAATAGTATCAACATTTTTGATGCTATTGATGTACTGTGCAGGGTTAGTGCCAAAATTTTAGAGCTAATCCTACTGAGTACATAAGGGGCCCATTGAAAACAATGGTTTACCCCCTTATAACTCCTCTGTGCAGGAGTTAAAAATAGCAGCTAAAAATGAAAACTGCACCATTTTTGCTGTCCCACTAATGGGGGAACCCCCCATTACAGACATTATGCCTGGCGCAGACATAGGGGGTGATTCAACAGGCTGGCGGTGCTCCGCAGGGCATTCTGACCGCGGCGGTACAGCCGCTGCCAGAAACGGAAACGGTGTACCGCCGACTTTCCGCCGCCATGGGGATTCTGACCCCCTCACCGCCATCCTGTTCCTGGCGGTTTCGACCGCCAGGAACAGGATGGCGGTGAGGGGTGTCGTGGGGCCCCTGGGGGCCCCACTTTGAATTTCAGTGTCTGCTCAGCAGACACTGAAATTCGCGACGGGTGCTACTGCACCCGTCGCACACCTTCCACTCTGCCGGCTCCATTCGGAGCCGGCTTCATCGTGGAAAGGTGTTTCCCACTGGGCTGGCGGGCGGCCTTTTGGCGGTTGCCCGCCAGCCCAGTGGGAAACCCAGAATGACCGCCGCTGTCTTTTGACCGCGGTACGGTCTTCTGGCGGTCCCAGCCAGGCCGGCGGCTACCGCCGCCGGCCGGGGTCAGAATGACCCCCATAGTGTGGTACAAGGGGTTACAAAGTGGCACAATGCATGCATTGCACCACTTTGTAAATATGGTGTGGCAAATTTGGACTTGTTGGCCTGCAGGTACAAGGAGTCGCTAGGCCCTCTTAAATCTGGACCTTTGTGTCTTGTCAATCTTGAGGGCTAATCCCTCATTTGCATGTGAGCATTGCTTCATGCAAATAATGAATCATTTTTGTTTTGGTGCTTGCGCTGTATTACAGACACGGCACAGAAGCAAAGAAGCAGCCAGGCAGTGCACAGCCTATGCACCAGTCAGAGGTTGTGCACAGCCAATGTGCCCTCTGAGGGCGCTACTTGAGAGGGGGAAAGGAGTCCCATGCACTCCCCAGGCATGCCCCTGCAGGAAGGTGCAGTCCTTCACTGCTCTTGCCTGTAGGAAGTTGTGTGCCATACTTGCAACTGCAGGTTGGGGTTGTCACCTGCAGCGAAATCCAGACTGGTGACTTCAAACAGGTGGTCTGTGTTTCACTAATGTGTTCTTTGGAGTGCAGTCGCCAGTTCATGCTTGCTCTGTGAACAGTGCACTTGTTGTAGTAGGGTGTACAAGTCCTGTCTACGCCCAGTACTCCCAGTTAAAGGGTGCTAGGGTACAGAGCAGGATAATTGCACCTATACACAATACAGCCCCGGTTCTCCTGGTCTTAGATGTCACCCAGCTTCCTCTTATTGAAAATATTGAGGCTCCCAACAACACTGGAAAGCTGTACAAACAACATCAACCAGTGAGTAATATGTGCATTGATACTTGTCAGTGACAAGTTATGTTAATAATGTAGCCCACACCTGTTAACCTCAACAGTGGTAAATAGCATTAAATAAGTAAATACAGTGTTAAAGCTTTTGATAAGTGTTAGACTTGGCATCCTTGGTGTGATCTCTCCTAACTTTTTGCCTCAGCTTCCCAGGTTGTTGATGTGTGCTGGACTCTGTTTTTGCTGTTTGTGATACTCTGGGCACTTTACCACTGCCAACCAGTGCTAAAGTGCAAGTGCTCCTATGTAAAGTGTATGTGTAAATTGGCTTATCCATGACTGGCATATTTGAATTACTAGTAAGTCTCTATTAAAGTGCCCAGGCCTGTAAATAAAATGCTACTAGTGGGCCTGAAGCACTGGTTGTGCCACTCACATTAGTAGCCCTGTAAACATGGCTCAGACCTGCCACTGCAGTGTCTGTGTGTGAAGTTTTAAACTGCCAGTTTGACCTGGCAAGTGTACCCACTTGCCAGGCCTAAACCTTCCCTTTTCAAATCATACATGTAAGGCACCCCTAAGGTAGGCCCTAGGTAGTCCCATGGGCAGGGTGCAGTGTATGTTAAAGGTGGGACATGTACTGATGTGTGTCACATGTCCTAATAGTGAAATACTGCTAAATTCGGCCTTCACTGTTGCAAGGCCTATCTCTCTCATAGTTTAACATGGGGCTGCCTTTAAATAACTGAAAAGTGCAGATTCCCTTTGAGAGCATAGAGAAATGTGAAGTTTGGGGTCTCTGAACTCACAATTTAAAAATACATCTTTTAGTGAAGTTGGTTTTTAGATTGTTAGTTCAAAAATGCCACTTTTATAAAGTAGGCATTTTCTTGCTTAAACCATTCTATGACTCTGACTGTTTGTGGATTACCTCTCTGGGTCAGTTTGACAGTTGGGCTGGTTGCACACTAGACAGTGACACAAAAGGAGCTGGGGTGTAGTCTGCATTTCCTGATGAGCCATCTGTGCTAGGAGGGAGAGGAGGAGTGGTCACTCACACTTGAAAGGGCTGTGCCAGCCCTCACACAATGCAGTCTCCAACCCCCTGGTGTGTGTCTGGGGCCTTGCCTGGGCAAGGCAGGATCTTGTGAACAACAGAGACTTTTCTTTGAAGTTAGGGAGCTTCAAAGACAGAAAGGGGTATATTTATTGGACCCAAAACCCCAGACATTAGATCACTTCTGGAATCAAGAGGAACCTCTGCCAAGGAGAAGAGCTGATTTGAAGCCTCAGGGGCAGCAAAGGCTTCGTCATCCAGTTCTGAGTCTGCATGCTGTGGATCCTAGCTTGCAAGAGGGTGCCATTCCAGTTCCAGGCACCCTGGAAGTGAATTTCTGGAGAAAAACCTGGTTAATGACACCAGACATTGTTAAGGATGCCGCTGCATAGAAACCCCAAGGCTGCCTGCCCCGAAGTGGTGCCGTGGACCTCGCAGGATTGCGACGACTCCAATGACTCCACAGCCCTCACGTTGCCGCAGCCACTGATCCCACACAACTTTGCTGAGATCGGAGTCTCATAAATCCGACATCCGTGACACCTGATGGCATTGCAGTGACTTTGGCCCTGTGACGTAATCTCGACCCGGTGAGGTCGTCCTGCAGCATCGTGACTTCGCCGGACTTCATACTTGCCGGAACCAAGGACCAACACCTTGCAACCACTGCCGCCTCACCTCTACCGCTCTGCAGTAAGGACCCAACGTCGCTGCGTGACGCCTCTGCTCCTCTGCCCTGTAGCACTGGAACCGATGCTGCATCAGATCTAGCGACGCCTTGCTCCCGACTCCGTGCACCAGCCTGTTTTCTACTTGTTTGCAAAAATACTGTACCGGGGGTCGTACGAATCTGTAGATAACTCCAGTGGCGTCGCATTGTGGAAAACGACTCTGTCACGATGCCGCATAATCCCAAATTGCTAAAGTGGTACCTCTAGGCACTGTTTTTAGGTGCTGAAATCAAATTTTAATGGTGTATTGTGGATTTTTATCGTATTTAATCGTATTTATTTAAATGAAATATTTACTATTTTTCTAAACTTGTGTTGTGTCATTTTGTAGTTGTTCACTGTATTACTGTGTGTGTTGGTACAAATATTTTACACATTGCTTCTGAGTTAAGCCTGTCTGCTTGTGCCAAGCAACCAAGGGGGTGAGCAGGGGTTAACCAGGTGTGTTTCTCTTTTGCCCTTGACTTCAGTAAAGGTCCTTGCTTGGACAGGGGGCTAACCTGACTACCAACCAAAGACCTCATTTCTAACAATATGTGTTCAGCATCAAGAGCTGATCCGGTAAGTTCTACATAGCTTCTATACAAGAAAAGGGTAATATTCACTTGCTCAGAAAACATATTCAACGAAGTCCAAAAGTGTAATCTCATGCATTAAGCCATTAGATACAGCCTTATATGATGTCAGCAATAATGTTATTAAAGTTACATTTGGTGATGCCATCTGTGATAAAGCCATAAGCAGTGAATTGACTAGTCACCACGATTACAGAGCTAACCACAACTGGGGAGTTTCAGTGATTTTGTTAGTTTTGTGACCTTAATGTACCATTACTTGAAGTTGTTTTAAAGTATTTTTGTTTTTTAGTCAGTTATTCATCTTTGTGCACAGCCAGCGGTGTATTTGTAAAGAAATACTCCAATATCTGGCTTGAATGTCCTCTTTTACTTCTCTCAGCCATACTTTGCATGGACAATGGATTTGCTCTGTGATCACTTGCTTTGTAACCAAACACTAGGACAGGTACCCTTTTCATTAGTTGCCATTGGTAGGAGTCATCAACTATGCAATGTTCCCAGTACTCCTTTCTCAGTAGTCGTCCAAATGATATTGGCTGGGTATGGCCTTCTTCACACGTTGTGCTCAGCACTCCTGTCCCAGAAAATGGCCATGCCCACAAAAACCAAATGCATATTGCAGTTGGCTATCTCCCACTGGCTTAGGGCAAGGGTCTTGTGCTCAATGTAGGCCAGATGTATGAAAGGATTTTACCAATTCGATGTCTAGGGGAAAATGTGTTTGTACATATGGCCTGATTTCTATAAATTGCTAACATTGTGCATTTCATCGTTCACCCATCATTATTCTGGATGCTCCGTCTCCCTCATTTGGAAGCCTCTTGACATGTTTCACCTCTATGAAAGAAGAGACATTGCTCACCAGATTCACTGCAATATTCTCAGACTTGCAATTAGACCCGTCTTCAACCAAATATGTTAAATTAAGATCCCCTTATTCAACCACAGTTAGCCATATTATGCCATGTTTCCCTTTCACATGGCTACTTCCCCAAAATATTGAAGCAATCACTTATAGTATCTCTTCTGAAAAAACCTACTTCAGATCCTAATGTCCTGACTATCAGCCAATTTCTCTAATTCCAACTCTCACAAAGAATATTGAATTTTTCATTAATGATCAGATCTCTGCAAATCTACAGATGTCTTCCTGTCTGGACCACTACCAATCTGGCTTCTGCCATTCTTTCAGTACTCAGTCAGTTCTGATTATTATTATTATTATTGAAATTCCCATGTGTCTTGATGCCAAAAAGGAAGCACCCTTGATCCTTCTCGACTTTTCCTCAGCCTTCAACATGGTACTCCACTCCATCCTTACTGTGTGGCTGAAGGAAGTAGGAGTGGGGGCCATGTAATGAACTGGATCTCTTCATTTTAATCACATCACACACAGCAGTCCTATGTTCTCACGTTCTATTGGAGTTCAAACCTATCCAATGTGGTGTACCACAGGACTCTTCTCTTAGTACCACACTTTTCTATCTTTAAGTGGGTCCACTTGCATCCCTGATTAACTTCTTTGATTCGACTTTCTGTTCTAATGCCAATAACACACAATTCATCCTTTGTTTAGATGGTGTTACCCTGTCCCTCCAAACTCGGCTTAGGGACTCTATGAATGAGCCACAAATCATGATGGCTTAATTGCAACATGGCCAAGTTCCTTGTTTTTGGGACCACATCTGCCTAGATCTCTAGCTAATATCAATCAGAATAAGAATCTGCTCCTGCTTGTGTATATATGCTTAGCTTGGATTCTGTGGGTCATTTTTGATTCCTTCATAGCCTATATCAGTGGTTCTCAACATGTGGTTCGGGGACACCTGGGGGTCCGCAAAGCCTCCTCAGGGGCCCACGACTGCTCAGAAAATCAAATAATATTAACAGATTAACAAAGTATACATTAATAAAGTGGCTAAATGTAGAGCTGAAAATTTTAAAACATACTGTAAATGTCAAGGAATTTGAAATCAGAGGCTAAAAATAGAATTTGTATCCTCAGATTGGTTCATAGGAATAGCGCAGGTGCATCAAGCAAATATAGTATGGACGATGTGTATCTTCAATTGAATTTATAAAAGCTCCAACGTTCGTATTGAAATTAATTTCTTAATTTTTTTATTTATATTTGTTTGCAAATTGAATAAAGTGGGTCATCATTTGTGTATGTGTTTGATGAATGCCTGTTTCTTTTTTTGTGTATTGCTTTGCGCTACAGATCATCAACAATGTTTAGGTCGGGGTCCCCGGATTCCAGAAATGAGTCAGTGGGGGGGTCCCCAGATTTCAATAATGATTCAGTGGGGGTCCCCAGGTTCCAGTAATGATAAAGTGGGGGGGGTCCACAGAAGTCGAAAGGTTGGGAACCATTGACCTGTATCATCAGCTGTTCAACCGCCATTTAAGCCCAGTTCGACTGACTATAATAACTCCTTACTCCTCGAGTTACCTAAATTTCTTCTTGATCATCTCCAGGTCATTCAGAATGCTGTGGTACACTTAATTCTAGTAATTAAAGATGTTGCTGTTAGAAATGGGGTCCTTGGTTGATAGTCAGGTTACCACTGTTCAAGCAAGGACCGTCACTCTAGTCAGGGTAAAAGAGAATCACCCTCAGTTAGCTAACCTCTGCTTACCCCCTTGGTAGCTTGGCAGAGCAGTAAGCTTAACTTCAGAGTGCTAGGTGTAAAGTATTTGTACCAACACACACAGTAACTTAATGAATACACTACAAAATGACACAACACAGGTTTAGAAAAATAGGAAACATTTATCTAAACAAAACAAGACCAAAACGACAAAAATCCACCAAACACAAGTCAGGTTATGAATTTTTAAAGATTAAATCCCAAAATAGCGCTTAGAAACACAAAATGCTTTGATGAGGTGTTAACACAGCATCGTGACGGAGTCATTCCTAACAATCGGACACCAGTGGCGCCGGCCATGGAGTCACGTAGACCCCCAAGTACAGTACGTTGGTGAAGAAATGGAAACAAGCTGATGCGTGAAGTCAGGGACCGCGGCGTCTGTGCCAAATGTTCAATCAGCGCACTTTGAGCGGCGTCGGTCACGGTATGAAGCGGCGACTTCCACGGAGTCATGGACTTCGGCGGGCTGCAGCAATGTCGGGCCTGCGCAGGTCGTCGCATTCCAGCGAAGATCACGGAGTCAGTTGCAACCGGCGTCACTGGATTCAGCAGCGGCATCGGTCCAAAGTCGTCGGAAGTCGATTTCCTTGAATTTTCACCAGCTTTTCCTTTCAAGGGCCCAGGGACTGGATAGGGCACCACTTGTCAGGGAAGGAGTCTCAGCAGAGAGTCCAGGTGCTGGTAAGGGAAGTCTTTGATGGCCCTGAGACTTCAGAACAGGGGGCATGCTCAGTTCAAGCCCTTGGAGAGTCCTTCTCAAGCAAGAATATACCACAAAGTCTAGTATTTGTCCCCTTGCACAGGCAGAAGCAGCAACTGCAGGATAGCTCCACAAAGCACAGTCACAGGCAGGGCAGCACTTCTTCTCAGCTCTTCAGCTCTTCTCCAGGCAGTGGTTCCTCTTGATGTCCAGAAGTGATCTAAAGTCTGTGTTTTTGGGTGCCCTTCTTATACCCAATTTCTCCTTTGAAGTAGGCCTACTTCAAAGCAAAGTCTCTCTTGAATGTGAAATCCTGCCTTGCCCAGGCCAGGCCCCAGACACTCACCAGGGGGTTGGAGACTGCAATGTGTGAGGACAGGCACAGCCCTTTCAGGTGTAAGTGACCACTCCTCCCCTCCCTCCTAGCACAGATGGCTGATCAGGAAATGCAGACTACACCCCAGCTCCTTTTGTGTCACTGTCTAGTGTGAGGTGCAACCAGCCCAACTGTCAAACTGACCCAGACAGGGAATCCACAAACAGGCAGAGCCACAGAAATGGTATAAGCAAGAAAATGCTCACTTTCTAAAAATGGCATTTGCAAACACACAATCTTAAAATCAACTTTACTAAAAGATGTATTTTTAAATTGTGAGCTCATCGACCCCAAACTCTACATATCCATCCGCTCCCAAAGGGAATCTACACTTTAATCAGATTTAAAGGTAACCCCCATATTAACCTATGAGAGGGACAGGCCTTGCAACAGTGAAAAACAAATTTAGCAATATTTCACTGTCAGGACATATAAAACACGTTACTATATGTCCTAGCTTAACCATACACTGCACCCTGCCCTTGGGGCTATCTAAGGCCTCCCTTAGGGGTGTCTGACATGTAAGAAAATGGAAGGTTTAGGCCTGGCAAGTGGGTACACTTGCCAAGTCAAATTTACAGTTAAAACTGCACACACAGAGACATGATAACAGAGCTACTTATGTGAGTGGCACAACCAGTGCTGCAAGCCCACTAGTAGCATTTGATTTACAGGCCCTGGCACCTCTAGTGTACTTTACTAGGGACTTACTAGTAAATCAAATATGCCAATCATGGATAAACCAATCAATAATACAATTTACACAGAGAGCATATGCACTTTAGCACTGGTTAGCAGTGGTAAAGTGCTCAGAGTTCAAAAGCCAACAGCAACAGGTCAGACAAAAATAGGAGGCAGGAGGCAAAAAGATTGGGAATGACCCTGCATAAGCAAAAAATTCCAACAGTTGTCATATATCACTCCGCCTTTGTTCCCTTCATTGACTTCCTATTTATAAATGCTGCCTTTTCCAATCTTAGTGCAAATGTCACAGTGCATTTTACTGCACTGGCCCAATTTACATCCAGAGGATTTACTTGTTATCTATCATCAATTCACGTGTGGTCAACCCCTCATATTACCTGAACTAGAAGAGGTGGTCAGTATTGTTGTTATTTAATTCATAAAGCCTGGAATTACCTACTGCCTTTTCTTCATTCCACCACTTTCATAACTATGTTTCAGAAACAACTAAAAATCTATCAGTTCACATATATTTGTTCCCTGTGTCCGAGTCAAAACATCTCTTTCTGTATTGTTGTCTAGCACCAAGACACCCTTGTGTGTAATAACATGCTTTAGATATGTTCTAATCAATCCACCAATCAATCAAACACAGGCTATTTTGTATCTATACACCCACAATCAAGGATCCACACAACCATCATCACACACAAAAAGTGCCACCATTTCATGCGAACATACCTTCATATGTTTGCACAAGCAACATTGTATTGTAATACACAAGACACCATATGCCAACACCACCAACATCTTATTTCCACACAACCCAATAAATTACACATCATCATTCACCAACCCATCAATCACCATGCATCCAAGCAACTAACACCTATCAACTAACATTATATGCCAACCAACTACTAGCATCAGAGGTCCAAGCACTCACCATCATATTCCAGAAATCCATTATCATATGTCCACACAACCAAAATCATACACCAACAAATCTACAATCATATGCCAACATGCCCACCTTCATATCCATGTCAGTCCGATATTGTGTGGCCACTCACCCGCCATCATATGGTCACCACCCCAACAGTAAATATGACCACACATCCACCATCACAAACCTGTACCACCACTGATATGCACCTGCACAAACCCATCAAACACACAGCCACACTTATATATCCACACCCACCCACATTCTTCCACACATCCACCATTAAATGCCCATATCAACCATAACCATAACACACAGTCCCTTATATATACACATAACCACTGTAAAAACACACTCCTCCTATCAAACATAAACACAGTCATGTTCATACACCCACATCCACCAACATACAACCACAGCCACCAACATACAACTACATTGCCCTGATCGAAGTTAACACCCTTCTATTGTACATCCAAACAAACACTATCATACATGCACATACATCTATTATCATACATGCATGCACACATCATATGCCATCACATTGACCATCATACATCCGCACAGCCACCATTTAACAATGTTCTTTTCCGTCTCTGCACATATGATCTAGAACAACATCCCCACATCTGTTAGCGCGTCAGACCTTAATAAGTAAACTTACAAGAGGACGCGATAATATGTTGATGAACCTTTTGACTCACAATTAAGATGTTCCCACCATAACTCCAGTACATGCAGATCAATAATCAATAATTAATCAATAACATCAATGATCAATGCTAAGCAATAGCATTAGTAATCAATGGAGTCAGTAATTGTCACATACCATGACATTTCAGTCATAAATAACCACACCTTTAGTAAAAGTTAGAATATTTATTTCGCTATATTAACAATGCTAATATCATGTAAGGTAATCTCAATTCAACTAATACACATACAGAGACATCACTGGCTGTCCAAAGCAGCAAAAGAAACATCGGGGTTATTACAACTTTGGAGGAGGTGTTAATCTGTCCCAAAAGTGACGGTAAAGTGACGGATATACCACCAGCCGTATTACGAGTTCCATAGGATATAATGGACTCGTAATACGGCTGGTGGTATATCTGTCACTTTACCGTCACTTTTGGGACGGATTAACACCTCCTCCAAAGTTGTAATAACCCCCATAATCTTATCAAAGCTTGAGACACTTCTCATTTTAAAGTTACAGTGCAATTGATTAACAAGAACTATGCACAAACGATATCACATACATTTAGATTCAGCAAAGAAAGATATCAAACGTTACTCCATATGATGAACTTCATTAGTGAGGAATCCTTATCTAACACTAGATTAGCATCAGCATGTTGGGCTTCATGCAAAACAATTTAGTAAACACAAATTTGGAAAACATATAACTATGGCTCTATCAAAATAGTGCGGTTGGTATCTAGAAAGAAAAAAGTAAACAGTCTTAAGAAACACATCAGTAATAATATACATCTCCTCAAATGGATCGGCAAGCTAAGATAGCCTTCGCCATCAGGACATCAGTTCGGTCAGCATGACATCAGGATTCAGCATCAAAGTTCAGAAAATGCAAAGTCTTTAAGCAGTAAAGTTAAGCACATCTCTTATCAAGACGCTCAAGAAAGTAAGGACCTTTCGGACAGAAAGAAAATAGGCTAATGGTCTGTCTTCCATTAGTGCAGTCCGGCTAAGTTAGATTTCCTAAAACTACTTCCCAAGTCCCTATTGGTCAAGGGATCGCATGTTCACACTTTGTCCAATAAAACTAAAGCTTCAAATCTATAATTTCTACTAGTACTTGATTCCCATGTCGCTGATTGGCCTCTCTTGTAATGTCCTCATCATCTGGCTCATCAGGTAATAATATTGTAGCAGCTTATTCTCCATTGTTCTTCTCCTGAGAAAGTCAGTCTTACACACATTGCACTCATATTGTTACATTTATCAAGAACAGCATCTTCTAGCAATCAGTTCTCATGAGAAAGGCTTTTAGCTACGAGGACATTTGGTCAGCACAGTGGAAAATCAAAAATTGAATCTCTAAGCAAACATTTTATTAATTGGTTTAGAAATACAGCTTGACATGAGACCGTGCAACTAGGCCAAGACCTCTGCTAAATTAAGGCCTACAGTTAATAAAGCTAATACATAATGCATAATCCTCAATATGATGTACTACTACATTAATCAAACAAAAGCTCCATATTTCATATTAAGCCAATAATAAGTACACTCCATGAACATTGGCGGCCACACGTGTGGACACATTTTCAAATGCATGCATTATTTTTCTCTATATTATTACATTTTCTATGCAAATCCATTACTCAGAATACATTAATATTCATTAATATTTTTATTAAAACATCTGCTTCAGCAATCTCTCCTCTGATTTCTAAATGTGTCATCACACTAAACTATCACTCACAAAATTTTGCATCAGCTAAAATTCTGTCATTTCAATCCCTTCAAATCCTTGTTCCTTTTTCAAATTTTCTCTGAACACTTTTTCCCTTTTCTTTTCTTCCATCTGATTATTCTTTGACCTTTTCAATTGTATTCTTTTACACAATTTACATATTCCTCATACTCCAATTAGGCAAACCATGACAATTATTATCCCTTGTATAATTTTCAATAAGATCCCTTTACCAATGTTGCTGACCCAATTTCCCACTGGAGCAAAACGTTTACCAACTTTCTCCCAAACACCTTGTTCTTTCAATTCTTTCACATCAGCACTTTCATTAGTCAGGTTAGTAAGTAAGCTTCTGAATTCCTTACTATTATCAGGAATGAACGAACAAAAATGCCTAGAAATAAGCATTCTACAAACTCCGCCATCCTTTGCTAAAAGAATGTCTAAAGCAAGGTGATTCTGAAGAGTCATAGCTCTTTCAGCATCTATCAGGAGTATGGCTCCTGAAAAAATCGTCAGCATGTTATCCACAATAGTAGACAACTTTTGAATCTTTATCGAATTCATTACAACTCCCACTGAAGGAATTATTGCTCCAAATATATCTCCCACTATACCAGAAAGAGACTCTCTCCTCTGTCTCATATGATGTAATTCAGTCACTTTTGGAAACTTCTTCAAGTCATCCATTTGAAAAATCTTTGGGAAAACTATTCCCAAATAACATGTCTCATACCGTCCTCTTGAAAGACGGTAATAGGCATTAGGACCACAAATGTAATATATCCCAGAAATCTCCGGATCCTGTCCATTCTACATAAATGTCCATTTACCCTGAAACAAAAACACATGTCTACATTCACTCGTTACCACAAATAAAGTGTCAGTGTGTGATTTAGGCCTATATATGGAAACGTTTCCCTATGTGTTGCGCGTCTAGAGCTAATTTCTCTTGTGTTTTAATTGCACTATAAGCATAATCATTCTTGTAAGTCCTTTTCTCTAAACCTTTTTCTAACTTCTCCTTTACTGCCTTTCTCCTGTCATCTGTGTGATCTAAGAAGCTCTTCTCTACTGATGTAAGCAAGCATGTCAGATTGTTCTGTGAGCATAAGCTGTGCCAAAAGATAACGTAGGTTCAAAGAATCCTCTGACTAATACTATGTCATTATCTTTAGCTATTCTACTCAAATATTTAATTATAGGGACAAATGAAAACACAACGTGATAGTTGGAGTAGAAATACTGGGTGTACTCCTCATTATAGAATCTTGTTAGTAACAGACTACAACTTATCCCATATGTTAATGGCAGACTATGATAAGGAATCGCCATAGTCCACAAAAGCACCATCAAAGTCTCGACCAGCACCCACGACACCCTCAACCTCGCCGAACACCTCCACTTCATCATCTACGTCAACGCCAACACCACCCTCAAGGGAACACTGATCTACAGACCCCTGGGTCCCTGAACACAATTCTGCGACACCATCGCCGACATCGTCAGCACCCAGGCCCTTGCCTCAGCAGACTACATCCTCCTCGGCGATCTGAACTTCCATCTAGAAAACCACAACGACGTCAACACCAGCCACCTGCTGAACAACCTCGCAAACCTCAGCCTCAAACAACTCGTCACATCGCCCACTCACACAGCAGGCTACACATTTGACCCCATCTTCTCTGGCAGCAGCCACGTCTCATTCAGCAACACCACCAAACTCGGCTGGACAGACCACCGCCGCATCCACTTCTCCTACCTGAAACCAGACACTCACCACCACCGCACACAAACCCCCCGACGCAACTGGAGCGAAATCTCAGCAGAACAACTGATCTCCACCCTTGTCCAGGCCCTGTCGCCAGGAACCCCGGACCCTGACACAGCCGCCACCAACCTGCATCGCTGGATAGAAGACTGCGCCAACACCCTAGTGCGCTCAAAAAACCATCAAACACCCTCCACAGCGCCAAGGCCAGCTGATTCACCCCAGACCTACAGAACTCCAAATGAGAATGCCGCAGATTGAATAAGACCTGACTCCAGGATCCTACCGAAGCAAACCACATCACACTCAAGGAGTCCATCCGCAAGCATCACCAGTTGATTCGCACCACCAACAGAACCCACTTCAAAAGCTGTATAGACAACAACGCTCACAACAGTAAGAACTCTTCGGCATTGTCAAAGAGCTCTCAAACCCCAGGACCTGCTCCAACGAACCCCCGCCTTCGCAGAAGCTCTGCAAGGCCCTCGCCACCCATTTCCACCACAAGATAGAAGAAATCCACAATAGCTTCAACCCCAAGACCCACCTACAGACCACAGGCACCCTCGAACCCAACGCCCCAAGCAACACCAACCTCCTCCACACCTGGACCCTCATTAACAAAGAAGACATCGCCAACACCATGGCCTCCATCCACTCCGGATCCCCATCGGACCCTTGTCCGCACCACATCTTGAATAAAGCAAGCAACATCATCGCTCCCCACCTCTGCGACACCATCAACAGCTCCTTCGAGACAGCCACCTTCCCGGAAATCTGGAAACACGCAGAAGTCAACGCTCGACTGAAGAAACCCAAAGTGGACCCAGATGACCCGAAGAACTACCGGCCGATCTCCCTACTTCCCTTCCCATCCAAGGCCATTGAAAAAATCGTCAACTCCCAACTTTCCCATTTCCTGGAAGACTGCAAGGCGCTCAACACCACCCAATCTGGATTCCAAAAAAATCACAGCACCAAAACTGCACTCATCGCTGCCACGGATGACATCAGGACCATGCTCGACAAAGGCGAAACCGCAGCACCCATCCTCCTGGACCTATCTGCAGCCTTCGACACAGTATGTCATCACACCCTCTGTCCACGACTCCACAACACCAGAATCTGCGACAAGGCTCTCGACTGGATCTCGTCATTTCTCACCGGCAGAACCCAGAGAATTTGCCTTCCGCTGTTCCTGTCAGAAGCCTCCGAGATCATCTGTGGCGACCCCCAGGGATCATCCCTCAGCCCAACACTCTTCAATGTTTACATGGCCCCACTTGCCAACATCGCACGGGCCCACCACATCAACATAGTTTCCTACGCAGACGACACCAGGCTCTCCCTCACAAAAGACCCTACAACTGCAAAAATCAACCTTCTCAATGGACTTCACGCCATCTCCAGATGAAAGGAATCAAGCCGCCTCAAGCTAAACACTGATAAAACAGAGATCCTTATCTTTGGCTCCGACCCCTCAGCGTGGAACGACTCCTGGTAGCCCAGCTCCCTAGGTACTGCACCTTCACCCACCACTCACGCACGCAACCTGGGTTTCATCTTGGACTCCACCCTCAGCATGACACAGCAGGTCACGCAATCTCCTCTTCCTGCTACAACACTCTCTGCATGCTCCGCAAGATCTTCAAGTGGATTCCCGTTGAGACCAGGAAAACTGTCACCCACGCCCTGGTCAGCAGCAGATTGGACTACGGTAACGCTCTAAATGCAGGGACAACGGCGAAGCTGCAAATGAAGCTGCAACGGATCCAGAACACTTCCGCCCGCCTCATCCTCGATGTCCCACGCCGCAACCACATCTCCCCCCACCTCAGAGACCTGCACTGGCTACCAGTATCGAAGAGGATCACCTTCAAGCTCCTGACCCACGCACACAAAGCTCTCCACAACACAGGTCAGCCTACCTCAACAACAGACTCACCTTCCACGCTCCCACCCGCCATCTTTGCTCCACCAGCCTTGCCCTCGCCACCGTCCCCCGCAACCCGCACCACCGCCAGAGGAAGATCCTTTTCACACCTCGCTGCCAAGACCTGGAACTCCCTACCGCTCCACCTTCACCAGACCCAGGACCTCCTGACGTTCAGGAAACACCTCAAGACGTGGCTCTTCGACCAGTAGTGCCCCCCTCCCCAGAGCCTTGAGACCCTAACGGGTGAGTAGTACGCTTTATAACTGGATTGATTGATTGATTGATTGATTCTTTGACTCATGAAGGAATCTGGGTACACACACAACAATTCCTCGCATCCATCGTCTCAACATACGCATTCAATAAGCGATAGAAGACATTAGAAGAAAGTTCCCCTTGGGCATTAGTACCCTCACACAAATACTTCTCATCTAACCTAAATTTCTCTATTGCTGTCAGTGCAGAAGTCATCTTGAAAGTAGAAGTATGGTAGGCTTTACTCTTATCAAGAACAGTCATTCCTACAATCAATACCACAAACAATATCCCACATACAATTGCCAAACCAATACTCACATATTTAGCACCTATTTTTCCTACCCTGCAGGCTAATGTCACTCATGATCTGTAAAGAATCAGAAAGCAGAACAGAAATTTAGAAAAAGCAGCAAATCAAAAACAAAATCTTCTTTCAGCAGTTATTTACAGCTCTCAGTCTTTCTTCCAGGATCTCTTGTCAAAATCGGTAAGCAACTTGTCAAAATCAGGATTCAGAAAGTCAAATCAGGTTATCAGAGTATTTTCTGGTTACCTTTAACAGTCTCTTTCTCCAAAAGTTTCTCAGATTGTTTCAACAGTTCATCAACTTCCTTCAAGTGCCAAAATATTGACCTGGAATGTTGCGATCAAAACAAAAAGACAAAAATTCTTGCTGCCATTCACTTGTAGTTGCATACGCCCATTCAGGACCTGCGTATCTTCGACATGCTATTCTCTTTCTTTTCAACTTTCAATCACCATTCAATTCTCCTTCACTTAGATCTTCTCTCCTTGTTGTATCCACTTCTTCAATTGTTGTTTCAACAACTATTTCCTTTCTCTTTGCTTGTTACTCCGGCCACCTATCTCTTTGCAGTGTACCCCTGGTTCAGGAGGAGTCAGATCACAGTGACTTTGATCCGCCTCAACTCCTTCCCCCTCGGGGTCTGGAAATTTCTCTGTTTGTCTCTTAAAATCATCTGCTTCTGGGAAAGCCCTCATTTGACTAGGCTCTTCTGCTGCCTCTATTGAGATAGGCTCTCCGTCACCCTACTGGAGGTCTTCTCCTCCGTCTCTCACAGGAGTGACTGAACCATCCTCAACGGCTCAGATTCCTTCTCAGTTCCCCTTTGTTCTCCTTCCGGACCTGACACTTGTTTTGCTGTTGTTGGTACTTTGAACAACTCAGCTTCCTCTTCAGTCACTTTCTTCGTGTGACTGGCATGGATCCAGTTTGGAACTCCAGTGCACTTTACAGTTGGTAAGTTGGTAGTTGTCAGAACTACCTGGAAAGTTCCTTTTCAATTAGGCTCCAAACACGTTTTCCTCACGTGTTTCCGGACCACAACTCAGTCACCGGCCTGCAGATTGTGCCCTGGGTCATGGATCGGTGGCAGTGTGGTGGGTTCCAGCTGCTGAGAGAAAGAGCAAACAACACCAGCCAGACCTTTGCAGTAGTCCAATACCATATCATCTGTAATATTGACAAGTGCATTTGCAGACACAGCTGGCAACCTCATGGCTCGGCCCATAAGGATCTCATGCGGAGGCAATCCTGTCTTCCTGTCGGGTGTGTTTGTCATTGTCATCAGAACTAAAAGCAGTGCGTCGGGCCATTTCAGATTCGTGGGCGCACACATCTTTGCAACTCTAGACATCAAGATACCATTCATTTGTTCCACTAGTCCTGATTCTTCAGGGTGGTAACTACAATGCAACTTCTGCTCAGCGTTCAATGCTGCACACAGTAATTTAATTACTTCATTGTTGAAGTGACTTCCCCTATCTGATTCTAAAGAGATCGGAAACCCGAAACGTGGTATCAGTTCCCTAAGCTGTAGTTTAGCTACGGTAAGGCTCTCATTTCTTTGTGTAGGGTACGCTTCAATCCAGTGACTAAAAATGCAGACAATCACCAACACATATCTCAAACCTCCACACACTGGCATCTCAATAAAATCCATCTGCATTCTGTTGAATGGACCTCCTGCTCTTCCAATGTGGCTCAAATTAACCACTGTCCTTTTCCCCCCATTCATTTGCTGGCAAATGACGCAACAATGGCAAACTGCTTCAGCATCCTGTCTAAACCTTGGGTTGAACCAATCGTGCTTGAACAAATGAATCAAGGCATCCCGCCAACATGTGCTTGACCATGATAATACCTAGCCATTTGAGACAACAGACTATTAGGCAAAACTAATTGACCCTCTTCTAAAACCCATAATTCATCTTGTCGCTGTACACACTTGTAAGGAAATGCCTCCCTGGCATGGTTACCCCCTGACTTTTTGACTTTGCTGATGCCAAGTTATGATTTGAAAGTGTGCTGAGGTCTGCTAACCAGGCCCCAGCACCAGTGTTATTTCCCTAACCTGTACCTTTGTTTCCACAATTGGCATACCCTGGCATCCAGGTAAGTCCCTTGTAACTGGTACCTCTGGAACCAAGGGCCCTGATGCCAGGGAAGGTCTCTAAGGGCTACAGCATGTCTTATGCCACCCTGGGGACCCCTCACTCAGCACAGACACACTGCTTGCCAGCTTGTGTGTGCTAGTGGGGATAAAACGACTAAGTCGAAATGGCACTATGCCCCTGCAGTGTCTAAGCAAAACCTTAGACATTGTAAGTGCAGGGTAGCCATAAAAGTATATGGTCTGGGAGTCTGTCATGCACGAACTCCACAACACCATAATGGCTACACTGAAAACTGTGAAGTTTGGTATCAAACTTCTCAGTACAATAAATGCACACTGATGCCAGTGTACATTTTACTGTAACATACACCCTAGAGGGCACCTTAGAGGTGCCCCCTGAAATCTTAACCAGCTACCAGTGTGGGCTGACTAGTTTTAGCAGCCTGCCACACACCAGACATGTTGGTGGCCACATGGGGAGAGTGCCTTTGTCACTCTGTGGCTAGTAACAAAGCCTGTACTGGGTGGAGGTGCTTCTCACCTCCCCCGGTAGGAACTGTAACACCTGGCGGTGAGCCTCAAAGGCTCACCCCCTTTGTTACAGCACCCCAGGGCACTCCAGCTAGTGGAGTTGCCCACCCCCTCTGGCCACGGCCCCACTTTTGGTGGCAAGGCCGGAGGAGATCATGAGAAAAACAAGGAGGAGTCACTGGCCAGTCAGGACAGCCCCTAAGGTGTCCTGAGCTGAGGTGACTCTGTCTTTTAGAAATCCTCCATCTTGCAGATAGAGGATTCCCTCAATAGGGATAGGGATGTGCCCCCCTCCCCTCAGGGAGGAGGCACAAAGAGGGTAGCCACCCTCAGGGCTAGTAGCCATTGGCTACTAACCCCCCAGACCTAAACACACCCCTAAATTGAGTATTTAGGGGCTCCCAGAACACAGCAAGATAGATTCCTGCAACCTAAGACGAAGAAGGACTGCTGAGCTGAAAAACATGCAGAGAAGACGGAGACACCAACTGCTTTGGCCCCTGCTCCAGCGACGCGCTCCACAGGGTTCAGCAACCTCTGAAGCCTCAGAGGACTACCCTGCATCTAGAAGGACCAAGAACTCCCGAGGACAGCGCCTCTGCTCCACAAAGACTGCAACTTTGCAACAAAGAAGCAACTTTGAAACAACACACGTTTCCCGCCGGAAGCGTGAGACTTTGCACTCTGCACCCGATGCCCCCGGTTCGACTTGTGGAGAACAAACACCACAGGGAGGACTCCCCGGCGACTACGAGACCGTGAGTAGCTAGAGTTGACCGCCCTAAGCCCCCACAGCGACGCCTGCAGAGGGAATCCCGAGGCTCCCCCTGACCGCGACTGCCTGCTTCAAAGACCCGACGCCTGGTAAAGACCCTGCACCCGCAGCCCCAGGACCTGAAGGATCCGACCTCCAGTGCAGGAGCGACCCCCAGGTGGCCCTCTCCCTTGCCCAGGTGGTGGCTACCCCGAGGAGCCCCCCCCTTACCTGCCTGCATCGCTGAAGAGACCCCTTGGTCTCCCATTGAATCCTATTGCGAACCTGACGCCTGTTTGCACACTGCACCCGGCTGCCCCTGTGCCGCTGAGGGTATACTTTCCGTCCTGACTTGTGTCCCCCCCGGTGCCCTACAAAACCCCCCGGTCTGTCCTCCGAAGACGTGGGTACTTACCTGCTGGCAGACTGGAACCGGGGCACCCCCTTCTCCTTTGAAGCCTATGGGGTCATTCTGACCTCGGCGGTAAAAGGCCCTTACCGCCGGTCAGAAGTCCGCCATTCTACCGCCGCGGCCGCGGTAGACCGCCACGGTCATTCTCACCACCAACTGTGAAACCGCCAAAAATCCGACATCCAAGGAAGGCCGCCACATCAGCGGGCCGTGGAAAACTGGAGATGACCAAACCTCCACCGTCACGCCAACACAAACACGCCCATGCCATTCTGACCCACGAATCCACGCGGCGGTCTTTCAACCGCGGTATTCCATTGGCGGTACACACCGCCGCGGTCAAAATACACACCCAGCTCCAAAACACTGCCACATTGGACTTTTTGAAATACGCACACCTGAGACACATACAAACAACGCTCCCACACATCCAATCAACTATAAAACACACACCCACATCACCCACAAACCCCCACTAGTTGGAAATCGGAGCGAAGGCGAGAGCGAGAGAAATAGAGATAGCGAGCACAGCAATAGAAAACCCCAACACATACAGGAACCCAACTTCATCACCCACACCACATCTACGCACACATCACCACATATCACCACGCACATCACCACAAACACCACCCCACACCTCATCCACACCACCCCATGGCACCCCAAAGACACCCAAGGTTTTCGGACCAAGAACTCCGGGTCATGGTGGAGGAAATCATGAGGGTTGAGCCCCAGCTCTTCGGCACACAGGTGCAGCACACCACCATAGCAAGGAAGGCTGAGCTATGGCAAAGGATCGTAGACAGGGTCAACGCTGTGGGACAGCATCCCAGAAATCGGGAAGATATCAGAAAGCGATGGAACGACCTACGGGGGAAGGTGCGCTCGATGATCTCCAGGCACAACATCGCTGTGCAGAAGAATGGCGGCGGACCCCCACCCACCCCACCCCAATTCACAGCATGGGAGCAAGAGGTGGTAAACATCCTGCATCCTGATGGCCTCGCTGGAGTACACGGAGGAATGGACTCTGGTAAGTCGAATCTCAACTACTTCACCCCCCCCAAACACCAGCATGCCAACCCCCCCCTCCCTCACCCCCAATATCACCCCCCAGCACATAACCTCCCTGCCAATGTCTCACCAGCACAACCCACCCTAAACAACACCAAGCCCTGAATGCCAACACAAACCATAGACAGCCACCACCAAAGCATGACCATTGCACATACCCATACACCCCCCCCAAACCCTCACAACACCTCCCACAAGGGAATGCCAGCACTGGGGGACAATGGCACTCAAAATGCACGCCATGGCACACACAGAAACAATAACCATACTCCTTCACCCCTGCAGGGCCCGAACGCCAACACACCGCCACGGAGGGTCCAGAGATGTCCATCCCACCCCCATAACAGGCCCCCAGCGAGGACAGCAGCTCTGTCGACCTAGAACCTGACGACCAGCCCGGACCATCGGGGACCTCTGGACAGTCGGTTCCCCACACACAGGCACAGGCCACAGCAGACCCAAACCCCTCTGGGAACACCAGCACAGCTCCCACCCAGCGGGCCCATGCCTCTGTCTCGTGGACGCGTCAATCAGCGGTGTGTCCGCCACTACAGGGCACCCAGGCTGACCCAACACCCCAACAACAACAGGGACCTGGGGGCAGTGGTAGTGGGCACACCGTCCAGGGGACAGAGGCCCGGGGAAACAGGGCAACTGGGAGGGCTGCTGTGCGACAGGGGGGGGAGGACAGGCCCAGGGAACCGACTCTCCAAGAGGCCCTCACCACCATCATGGGAGCATACCATCACGCCCAGGAGACGATGGCGACGATAATGGCCAGGTTCACCGAGATCCAGGCACAGCAGGAGGAACGGTACATGGGGTTCAGCAATGAACTCCGGGACATCGCTACCGCTATGGGGACCATAGTCCAGGCCCTCAACCGGATAGAAACCACATTGCGGGACCATGTGGCACCGCAAAGGGCCCCTGTCACTAGCCAGGAACAGCCTACCACCTCCGCTGGCGCTAGTGGTCAGGAGGCCCCCACAGAACGACGGGCCTCCAGAACCCCACCTCCTGCTGAAGAACAACCACCCCGCAAGAGGAACCTGAGATCTCAAAGGAAGACAGAGTAGGATGCCAAGACCCCCGCCAGCCTAATATCCCCCCGGATGTAATTCCACTGTCCCACAGTGTCACCCTGTCCAACCTTGAACTGCCCCTGCTCCATCCTTCCACAGCCATATGAACAATGCACCTGTGCGACCGAGAACTGGACTCTGCCATGGACATAACTCCGCCCTCACCCATCACCGTTTTAATATCATGTACCAATATATAGCACTAAAAATAAATCACTCATTGCACATAAATCATTCTGGAGTCAGCCTGTATTAATTACAAATGTATAACACATTACTTATCAATAATGTTCTGTTATTTATGTGTGGACAACATACCGATGTCAATAAGCATTAGTCCATGGGCTAACCAAGCAGAAGTCACGCAGTGGGTCATACAGCACTGAAAAGGGAAGGGAAAAGTAAACTTCAGTTTAAAAGAACTGGGGGGAAATACACAAAGTAAAGATGCAGGGGGCATTCAGTAATTGTTAAATGGCGTGGGTGATTCCTACCTGTGTGCTACTGAAAATACTGTTGGATAACTCTGTCCCTGTTGTCTGGGTCGTCCTCTTCGTCTTCCTCCTCTTCACTTTCCGCAGGCTCCACAGCTGCTTCAACACCACCATCTGGACCATCCTCCTGCAGGAAGGGCACCTGACGTCGCAATGCCAGATTGTGAAGCATACAGCAGGCCACGATGATCTGGCACACCTTCTTTGGTGAGTACATCAGGGATCCCCCTGTCATATGTAGGCACCTAAACCTGGCCTTCAGGAGGCCAAAGGTTCTTTCAATGATCCTCCTAGTTCGCCCATGGGCCTCATTGTACTGTTCCTCTGCCCTGGTCCGGGGATTCCTCACTGGGGTCAATAGCCAAGGCAGGTTGGGGTAACCAGAGTCACCAATTAGCCACACACGTTGTCTCTGTAGCTGTTCCATCACATAAGGGATGCTGCTATTTTGCATCACATACGCGTCATGCACTGACCCAGGGAACATGGCATTCACATGGGAGATGTACTGGTCAGCCAAACAGACCACCTGAACGTTCATCGAATGGTAACTTTTCCTGTTTCTGTACACCTGCTCATCGTCTTTTGGGGGTACTAAAGCCACATGGGTCCCATCAATGGCACCAATTATGTTGGGGATATGTCCAAGGGCATAAAAATCAGCCTTCACAGTGGCCAAATCTACCTCCTCAGGGAATACAATGTAGCGCCGCATGTGTTTCGTCAGGGCAGACAACACTCTAGACAAGATTTTGGAAAACATAGGCTGAGACATTCCAGATGACATGGCCACTGTTGTCTGGAATGAGCCACTTGCCAGAAAATGGAGGACTGACAGAACCTGCACTAGAGGGGGAATTCCTGTGGGTTGGCGGATGGGGGACATCAGGGCTGGCTCCAGCTGGGCACACAGTTCATGTATAGTGGCTCGGTCAAGTCGGTATCGTAGTATGATGTGGCGTTCTTCCATTGTCGACAGGTCCACCAGCGGTCGGTACGCGCGAGGATTCATCCTTCTCCTCGCAAGTCCCAGCGGACGGTGCCTAGGAAGGACAACATGGAGCACAGAGTCAAGCAAGTCACAGGTACGTTCACCACTGCATGCATAGCACACGATTATCTATGTATTGAAAGGCGTGTATGTGTGGCAATGCAAGGCCTAGGCCTGTGTGACGCAGTACAAATAATGCCATGTGGGCCCTTGAAATGGCGGCTGCCTGACCTGTGAAGTGGGACAATGTGATGTGAGGTCAATGCGCTGGCGTGGCACACCGTGGCGGTAGGCGGTCGAAGACCGCTATACGAAGCCGCATTGGCTAACATTGAAGCCTATGGGTTTCAGGAGCCAATAATGAGGTGCGCCGGAGGTAGCGGTACGCACCGCCGCGGGCGTGACCGCCATTTTCTATCTGCTTAATCACTCGAGACCTGATCTTCCACAGGAGAGGACCTATACTGCAAGTGCTGCTGTGACCTCGGTCTGGAAGTGGCAATGGCTGCTGCGACTGGGGAAAGGGCCCCCGCCTTCAGTTCCGAAGAGTTGGAGAAGCTCGTGGACGGGGTCCTCCCCCAGTATGCGTTACTCTACGGTTCTCCAGACCAACAGGTAAGTACACTGGGTGCACATTGAATGGGCTATGCCTGTGTGGAGTGGGGTGGATGCTAAGTTGGTGGGGTGGGGGGCGAATGAGGAGTGCAACGCACGACAGATGAGAGCATGTGCCATATGGCAAGGTTGGGGAGGGGGGGGCCAATCGCATCTAACATGCAGGAATATGATGATTTCTCCTTCCCACCCTGTACATGTCAAATAGGTCAGCGCCCATCAGAAAGTGGACATATGGCGTGCCATCGCCAAGGAAGTCCGGGCCCTGGGGGTCCACGTCAGACGGGGCACCCACTGCCGCAAGAGGTGGGAGGACATCCGCCACGGGACCAGGAATACCGCCGAGTCACTGCTGGGGATGGCCTCCCAACCTAGGAGGGGTGCCAGTCGTACCCTGACCCCCCTGATGTCCCGGATCCTGGCGGTGGCCTACCCTGATTTGGATGGGCGCTTGAGGACATCACAGCAGACACAAGGGGGTGAGTATCAGCACATTCTGCTATCTCTCTGCGCAGTGGAGGCGTCTGGGTGGGGGAGGAGGGTTGGGGGTGATATTAGGCCAGGGCGCTTTCTGTAGTGTAGTCCTCTCCTTTAGGCAAGGCCCTGTGCTCCCGGCCCCCACCTCTGTAGGGTGACAAGTACAGCTATCGATGGTCCAGCATCACACATGTGCGCCTTTGTCGTCACTAGACCTGTTGTCCTAGTCAGAAGTACTGAGTAGTGTACCCCGAATGCGCGGCTTAGTGCATGAGGCTCCTGTGTCTGTCCTCTCCGCCAACGGTGTTGACATTGCATGCACTTAACCTGGTCTTCGTTTTTCTCCCCCCACCCTTCTTCTTCGTCTTCTTGTGCATCTGTGCATTAGCATCATCAGGCGGAGGAGAATTGGCATCGGAGCACGAGGGAGCTGCAAGTCACAAGGCCCAGGTGGGACCAGGAACAGACACCGAGGGCACCAGTGATCCGGAGGGCGAGGGGAGCACCACAACGGGGACCGGTGGTGACACCAGCGACAGCGACACGTCCTCGGATGGGAGCTCCCTAGAGGTACAGCCGCCACCCAGCGCACCAGCCCCGCCCTCCCAGCAGCCGCTCAGCCTACGCTCCGTGCCCGCTCGCCCAGGAAGGCGGGCGTCTCCTTCGCCCCAGGCACCTCAGCCCCTGCCCCTGTTACCCCTGCTGCCCTCAGTGAGGAGGTCATTGACCTCCTGCGGACCATCATTGTTGGGCAGACTACCCTTTTGAATGCCATCCAGGGGGTAGAAAGGGAAGTGCATCGGAGCAATGCCTACCTGGAGGGCATTCATTCGGGTCAGGCTGCCCATCAATGATCGTTCAATGCTCTGGCCTCAGCACTGACGGCAGCCATTGTCCCTGTCTCCAGCCTCCCTCTTCTGACTGCCTCCAGCCTGTCTCTGTCTCCTGTTCCTCAGCCTATCCCATCCACACCATCAGACCAGCCTGCTCACACCTCAACACCCAAGGGCAGCTCATCCAGACACAAGCACCACAGAACCCACAAGCATTCACTCAAGCAACACCCAGATGCAGACATTCCAACAGTCACTACCACCTCTGTGTCCCCCTCCTCCTCGTCTCCCTCCTCCCTCCCTGTGACGTCTACACTCACACCTGCATGCACACCACCATCAGCCAGTGCTTCCATCACCAGCACACCCTCCAGTACAGTCCGCACACGTGCAGTCACCACCCCCACTACCATTTACACGTCCCCTGTGTCCTCTCCCACTGTGTCTGTCACCCCCTCTTCCAAGACACACAAACGCAGGCAGACACCCACCCAACAGCCATCCACCTCACGACAGCCTCCAGCACATGCACCTGCACCCAATGACAGCACACCTGACTCTCCTACAACCACATCCTCTTCCTCCACTTCCATCTCCACTTCTCTTACCTTTTACCTTGGTCCTAAGAAAGTTTTCCTTGCTAATCTTGACCTCTTTCCCTCCACTGACCCACCCCCTCCATCTGCAAAGAGTCCCAAGAGCACCTCAGCCACCACCAGCCCAGCTTCGAGTGTCACTGTGGTGCATGGGTTCTGGAGCCCACCCTTTGCCAGCAGTGACACTTCAATCAGCAGCAAGGGGACAGCCAGCCCCCCACCAGGCAAGAAGACCAGGAAGCAAAAGGGCCGCCGTGAGAGGACTGACACGGCTGCCCCCAAGGAGCAAAGTTCGCCCACTTCACCAGCCACAACATCTAGGGGAGGCAAGGGCCCGAGAGCCCCATCTAAGGAGCGAAAGGGCAGCAGGGCGGAAAAGTCAGCCAGCAGGAGCGCGGAGCAGGAGGGGCCCACAAGCCCCATCCCGGGTGTTAGGAAGGACACCAAAGGGCCCAGGACTCCGTCATCGAAGGGTCCAGCAACAGCACGGTCGGAGGGCGACTGAGCAGGGAGTCCAGGCCAGGTCTGGCTCCCTTGACCTACTGGACGAGCACCGCTGAACAGGGCCCCGCCGTGGCGAGGAGCACCGCTGAACAGGGCCCCGCCGTGCAGAAGAGCACCGCTGAAGAGGGCCCCGCCGTGCAGAAGAGCACCGCTGAAGAGGGCCTCGCCGTGCAGAAGAGCACCGCTGAAGAGGGCCCCGCCGTGCAGAAGAGCACCGCTGAACAGGGCCCCGCCGTGCAGAAGAGCACCGCTGAAGAGGGCCCCGCCGTGCAGAAGAGCACCGCTGAACAGGGCCCCGCCGTGCAGAAGAGCACCGCTGAACAGGGCCCCGCCGTGCAGAAGAGCACCGCTGAACAGGGCCCCACCGTGGCGAGGAGCACCGCTGAACAGGGCCCCGCCGTGCAGAAGAGCACCGCTGAAGAGGGCCCCGCCGTGCAGAAGAGCACCGCTGAACAGGGCCCCGCCGTGCAGAAGAGCACCGCTGAACAGGGCCCCGCCGTGCAGAAGAGCACCGCTGAAGAGGGCCCCGCCGTGGCGAGGAGCACCGCTGAACAGGGCCCCGCTGTGCAGAAGAGCACCGCTGAACAGGGCCCCGCCGTGGCGAGGAGCACCGCTGAACAGGGCCCCGCAATGCAGAAGAGCACCGCTGAAGAGGGCCCCGCCGTGCAGAAGAGCACCGCTGAAGAGGGCCCGCCGTGCAGAAGAGCACCGCTGAAGATGGCCCCGCCGTGCAGAAGAGCACCGCTGAACAGGGCCCCGCCGTGCAGAAGAGCACCACTGAACAGGGCCCCGCTGTGCAGAAGAGCACCGCTGAACAGGGCCCCGCCGTGGCGAGGAGCACTGCTGAACAGGGCCCCGCCGTGCAGAAGAGCACCGCTGAAGAGGGTCCCGCCGTGCAGAAGAGCACCGCTGAAGAGGGCCCCGCCGTGCAGAAGAGCACCGCTGAAGAGGGCCCCGCCGTGCAGAAGAGCACCGCTGAACAGGGCCCCGCCGTGCAGAAGAGCACCGCTGAACAGGGCCCCGCCGTCTCAAGCACCGCTCCGCTGGGCCCTTCCTGTCATGCACCGCTCCGCTGGGCCCTTCCTGTCAAGCACCGCTCCGCTGGGCCCCGCCATCTCAAGCACCGCTCCGCTGGGCCCCGCCGTCTCAAGCACCGCTCCGCTGGGCCCTTCATCTCAAGCACCGCTCCGCTGGGCCCCGCCATCTCAAGCACCGCTCCGCTGGGCCCTTCATCTCAAGCACCGCTCCGCTGGGCCCCGCCGTCTCAAGCACCGCTCCGCTGGGCCCTTCATCTCAAGCACCGCTCCGCTGGGCCCGCCGTCTCAAGCACCGCTCCGCTGGGCCCCGCCATCTCAAGCACCGCTCTGCTGGGCTCTTCATCTCAAGCACTGCTCCGCTGGGCCCCGCCGTCTCAAGCACCGCTCCGCTGGGCCCTTCATCTCAATCACCGCTCTGCTGGGCCCCGCCGTCTCAAGCACTGCTCCGCTGGGCCCTTCATCTCAAGCACCGCTCCGCTGGGCACCGCCGTCTCAAGCACCGCTCCGCTGGGCACCGCCGTCTCAGGCACCGCTCCGCTGGGCCCTTCCTGTCAAGCACTGTTAACGGTTCACTGTGCCCACCATGCCTCCTCCTTGACCAGTGGAGACTGTAATCCACCTGATGGACTGTGGCTTTGCACTCCCCAGGATTGATCACTGGGCAACCCACCCACTGTAGAGACTTGAGAGACTGTGGCTTTACACTCCCCAGGATGGCCGAGTGGGCAACCCACCCACTGTAGAGACTTGAGAGACTGTGGCTTTGCACTCCCCAGGATGGCCGAGTGGGCAACCCACCCACTGTAGAGACTTGAGAGACTGTGGCTTTGCACTCCCCAGGATGGCCGAGTGGGCAAGCCACCCACTGTAGAGACTTGAGAGACTGTGGCTTTGCACTCTCCAGGATGGCCGAGTGGCCAAGCCACCAATTGTAGAGACTTGAGAGACTGTGGCTTTGCACTCCCCAGGATGGCCGAGTGGGCATGGTGGCCCCTTCGTGGATCTGGCGTCGTGGAATCATGTGGCTGTGGTGCCCCCCCCTTCCCTTCCCCCTGAGGTGCCTGTAGTTTTTTCATCAGATGCCCCTGCAGTGTTCTCTCCAAAGGACTCAGGTCTCCTGTGTGGGCTTTGCCCTTGTGTTGATACACTTTGGCCCACGGACACTTTGAATCTCGTTAGATGTGCAGGACTTATTGCCTCGGTTTTTCGTATGCACTGGATATTGAATTTGGATTTTTAATTTGTTATTGCTATTTGACCGTGACTTATCAGTGGTTTTTATTTCCCATAAATTTCGAGTCACTATTTAATTATGTCCTTGTTTTCTTTACGGGGGTTTGGGTGGTTTCACTGTGACTTGTTGCTCTGCATTGGTGTGTACATGGTTTTGGGGGGTGGGTGTATCGCGTATGTGTGTGCCCGTAGCCTTTCGTCCTCCCCCCTCCCCTGTGTCGTAGGTGCAGTACTCACCGTTGTCGTCTGCGCCGGCGTTCGTACTCGTGGTAGATGAGCAGGTAGACGAGAGCAGGTAGTATGTTTAATTCGGGTTCCATGCTGTCCTCCTTCCTCGTGGAGTGCGTAGAGGTGCGCGTTTTCCCGTTCGTAGTCTGTTTCCACCGTGTTTTTATCGGCGGTGCTCCCACCCCGGAAAAGGTGGCGGATTGGCCGGTCATGATAGTGTGGGCGGTACATTGTCTGCCGCCTGGCTGTTGGCGGTGACCGCCGCGCTGTTTGTCGGTCCCGCCATGGCGGTCGGAGTGTTAATGTGGCGGGCTGTGTTGGCGGTTCCCGCCAGGGTCAGAATTCCATTTTTTGGACCGCCGGCCTGTTGGCGGGTTGGCCGCCGCTTAATCACCGACCGCCAGGGTTAGAATCACCCCCTAACAGAGAAATTGGCTGTTCTCACGAACAGGCACAGAAAAGAAGACTTGCGACAAGTCAATGGCAGTAAACCATTCAGCATCACATCGAATCTGAAACATTATCACAGCTGGATTTGGCTCCACAGGACAACATTTGACCACAATGTCATTTACTTTTCTCAGATCCTGGACAATTCAAACTTTTCCACAGGGCTTTTTCAAACCCATTATCGGTGAGTTACATGGGCTGCTCAATACTTCATTCAAAACCCCTTATTTTACAAATTCTGTAATTATTTGGGTGACCTTTATGAGAACATCCTGTGGCATGTGGTACTGGGGAATCGGAGGAAAACCAGCATTCGCCTTTACAGTGACTTTATTTGGCTCGATTCCCTTTATCAGACCTATCTCTTTTCCTGTCACATCCCACACCTTCTCTTTAACCATTCACTGCAAGTCAGGATAAAGTTCCTTCACCGTGAACATTGGAAAAAATTAAATCAGAAGGTATTCCTCATTTATTGTCTCACATTCTGCCTCTGGGGCTTGTTCATCTTCATCATCGCTATTTGTCTGAATCTCAATCCCATCATTTGAACAAGTAATCAAGAATTTTGGGTTATACACCAAGGGGGTTATTCTAACTTTGGAGGAGGTGTTAATCCATCCCAAAAGTGACGGAAAAGTGACGGATTTACCACCAGCCGTATTACGAGTCCATTATATCCTATGGAACTCGTAATACGGCTGGTGGTATATCCGTCACTTTACCGTCACTTTTGGGACGGATTAACACTCCTCCAACGTTAGAATAACCCCCCAAGTCTCATTTGTGCAATCCCTGGAAGTTGCCAATTTTAACCTGAACTGGTTCTGTAATCGGGTTGGTCAAATACTGATTCGCTACCCCCACAATCTGAACTGTTTCACCTGAAAGGGGCAAGTTTGGAACCTCAACTGATCTTACTGAGGAACGTGTAGCTCCTGTGTCAACCAAGAATGAAACTCTGTGACCCATGACTTTTCCCTTCACATAGGGACCTCTCTGATCTACTTCTAAGGAGGTTGCAAGCACACATGGCTCCTCATCTGAACATTTGCTCATCCAATCATTGTTTATTCCATTCTCTCTGTGTAACGGGAATTGGTGTACTGTGTTATTCCTTTGGTTAAGCTTCTGACCTATGACCTGTTGAGAAAGCATCATTTGTTGTTGTTCCATGGGGTCTTGAGGTATTTGATTTTGCTGACAAGGAACCATACGAACCTGCTGCTGCATTGGCTGCAACTGTGTCATTTGCACACGTGGCATTTGCACCTGCTGCATGGATTGAAAATTCTGCACTTGATTCATATTATTTAGAAAATTTGGATGAGGACCTCTCAATCTTGGTCCTCTCATATTCTGGAATGAATTGATGTAATTAGTCTGCTGAACAACACCTTCCTGCACCAACATCAGACACTGCCGTTTCCATTGCCCGACAGCACCGCAAGCTTGACAAGGCAATAATTTCTTCATCCCCTGCACATCATTCTGAGCCACTACAGTACCCAAGTCAGGACTACGATTCACATTACCTACGCGACCTCTTCCTCTCATCTGGGGCTGAAACACAATGTTTCCCTGCTGCTGCTGTGGTAGCTGTTGTGGAAATTTTCCTTGCATGCCTGTATGAGCAGCTTTAATCTGCTTCACCATCATATTTTGTTTCAGCTTTCTCTGCTTCAACTCAATTCATCACTACAGTATTTTGCATACTGCAACACCTTATCAATCGGTTTTGCTTGCCAGCAAATCAAATGACTCTTAATCATCTGGCTAATTTCAGGGCTCAATTCTTCCACAAATCTGAACAAAAAATCAATCATGCCCTTCGCCTCAATTGTCTCTGTACCACTGTAATCCTAGAATGCCTGTTAGAACCTCTCATAATACGCATGTATCCTTTGCCTCCTGAGCTGCCCTGTCAGTTCCCTGCCAATCAATATTCTTGAGTGAAATTCTCATTTTCAAAAATTCAAACACCTTATAGTAATATTACATTACCTTGGGAGACGGTGCGCCTGTCATTTTATTTCTCTCTGGTTCTCTTGTTGGCCACTCTATACTCCTCTTACACTCTATCCACAGATCAGCTGGGACCACTATCTCTAATAAGATGTTCCTCCCACAGGCACTTTGCAAGATAAACTATCTGGCTGCTGGTACCATTCTACTAGCTTCTCTCTCAATTTTTGATAATCATTCGTAAATGATAGAATATCACTTCTGCTCCAAGTGACATGAACAAAATTCCCTCCTGGAATCTCTCTCATTGGTAAAACCTTCACTGGATCTTGACTTTACTGCATATTTGCAGTCAGCTCCACAGAATCCCTTTTCCTTTTGTCTCTTTTCTTTATCCATCTGCCTTCCCAATTGTCTAATGCTCCTGAAGTCTGGGCACTTTGAAGTAATTCCCTAAGGTGTGCCTTCATTCTGGCAGATCGCATGTGTTCAAAATCTTTAGCCTCAAAATCTAATCTGTAACTACTTTTCAAATGCTTTGTTTTCTCTATTTCTATGCTGTACTTCTCTGCAAGGTCTGCACATTGCTCACTTCACTTGTGATCTTCTGTGTAGGATTCTAAACTTTTCACACCCATGGTTCCCTCAATGAGCTCATCCGCTTCCATGCTTAGCCTAGCGTAATTCAAATTCTCCTCTCCTTTAGGAGCACTCTGCGGGCTAATCAGTTTGTCTAACCATTTGGTCAACTGCTGAGCAGTCAAACCTTGCAACAAGATTTTGCTGGCTTGGACAGGTGGTACCTGCTGTGCAACTGCATTCGGGGTCTGCAGTGTCAACAATTTTAAGCTCTGGCTAATGTTTGACCCTATCATAGTATCAGGAAGTACTCCGAGTGGACTAAGGTCCAGCAATGATCTTCATCTGTCAAAAGTCTGTCCCACAGAAGAAACTACTTGAGTGTTTTTGTTAGGTCCTCCCCCCATTTCATTGTGTGTCCTGACACCCTGTTCACATACACTGGGTTTCTTTTGTGCAAATAAGGGTACGACCGGACCAACAGTAATAGGTAAAGATATAGCATCTGGGGTTGGTCCGGTACTTAAGTTCCATGGGAGAGTAACTCCCATGTTCTGATTCATCACCGAAGACATATCTGACTGTGTCCCTGTTACCGAAGTGAATCTCGGCATGACTTGTGGCTGCACTTGGGCCGGTAAAAGTGGAGTTGGTTCTGTCTGAACCAATATCGGTCTCGGGAAAACCTGTTCCTTAGGCACCATTACATTTGTAGCCCTTTGCATAATGGGTACATCAGGGTAAATTCTCTCTGGGTCTGTACGGTTGCACCTGATTTTGTACCACTGAAGTTGTAGGCACGTTAAGACTACCCTGCATCATATTCTGTGTCAGGCTAGTATTACCCTGCACTAAAATCACTGTCCCATTAACCTGTGTCAGAGCTGAAGGTAAGCACTGGTGCTCGGACCACTCTCACGTGCTGCATATGGTGGTGGACGATTTCTCAATAACTGTAAAATAAATTCATCCTCATCTGATTCTTCCTCCACTGTTGAAGGCTTTCCAGCCTCCCTACTTTCGGATGGGCTTCTGTTAATCTTTCTAGTAGCTTTCTTTCCTTCCTTTTCATTGTCTTGCGTAATCGCTGGAAACAACTTAATTCCGTGCAAAGTCTCATTTCTCCAAATTCTCTGAACACTGTCCCACCTAGCCTCTGTTAATGTCTTTTCTGACTTTCTCATTCTCCTCTTGAATTTCTGTTGCTGTTGCTGTCTGGCTACTAGCTCCCAGATTGCTAATGCCTCAAATTGTGATGTCTCTGAGGGGGTTTCAGATCATACAGTACCCTCCTCAAATGCTGTAAACTCCTCAAATTGAATGTTCCGTTAGCAGGAAACGCTAAACTCCCATCTTTCTCTTTCACTGTGCACCATTGCTTTAGCCAAAGACATGGCACAACACCCTTCTCTTCCATTACAATGTAATCTGGTGTATCTTCTGGTGTGTAAACAATGCTCCTTTTCTGTCTCAAAGGGTAGGCCACTGGTAGCGGTTACATTGCCCTGTCGATATGGAGGCTTTCAGCATCCTGTTGGCTCCTGAGTAGCTGGCAGAGGGCAATGTATGCAGCACTGATTGCTTTCTTTGAGCCCTGTTTATGGTTCTGCTGTGATTACCACCTAGTATTTTACACACATAGCTGGTGTTGTCTTGTATACCAGTATACAAACAGGCGTTGGCAATGCAAATAAGTCTGGCTTTAAAGGAATGTTGTATGGTAATGTGAAGCATTACAAGTAAACAGCATTGGAATGGGTATGAATTTGTGTGGAAGCAAATAACTTTAAAATAATACTGATGTAGGTTAAAAGGTCAAGTGACAGTTGCACTGTCACGCAAGACCTAAACATCCATATAGGTTAATGACTGTCTGTGTCTGGGAAGTGGTGGACAGGAAGAACGTCGTAGACAACGATGCGTAAATGGAGCCCCTCACTCAGTCCCCCAGTGTAGCCTCACCTATACTCGTTGTAATGTACGTATCACCCCTGAAAGCACTCTTTAAAGCTTTGAAAAACTTCACCTTTTCGACCTTTATGTTATTCAAAATCAAATCAGGAAGTGACTTTTAATCCCAGAATTCTCTTCACCCACCTTCTCAATTTATTGCGCATCACGAACAGCTGCCAATCCGTGCAAGACCCTTCTTAATAACCGGCCTATCCCAGTGCGGCTCTAATGATGTCACACTCACACGTACTGCGGCTGACAAAGTCTCGCGGCTTATCCTCCCAAACTCTGATTCCCACAAACTAATGCAAAAATTGCGAGCACTAACCACAAAATCAAATACCAAATCTGCTGGTTTACTACAGGAAAGGCAACACAATTGCTTCAGAAACTTTATGGATTTTTCACTGACAGCTCTTCCCGCACTTACAGCTACACCTTCTTTCTCAGTCTCCTAAGCAAAATTCGCACCGCAAATTTTACTCTCAACTGATCAGTGGGTCTGTCCTGATGCACATAGGACTTGCCAGGTATCAGTCAAAATTCTCTCTCACTCACTTTGACTCATACTCTAACTTGTCAACCATGCCCGATTGACTTATTAAACCAGACAAATTACAACATAAACCCAAGTGTCTCATACATTTTTCAATATATTCCGGAGTCTTACACCACGCAGGGTCCGTACATCAACAACCACATGGAAAATTTTTGAGCACCAAGCGACACACACATGTGAAGTTCAACGACTTCCCTACTCTCACTCTGCGGAGTACGCACACTCCTTCTACGACTTCATTTGGAGAACGCAAACTCCCTAAGCCCTCATGGACATCACAATTCACCTGCGATTTGCATAAGCTGGGCAAGCGCAAAACCTGCTTCATTCACTCTATCACTAGAACGCTGAGAACATCCTCAAACAACCATTGGCAGGCTGCAGGATTCTGGGGAAGCCATTTCAGGACTTAGGGAAACATTTTCTCTCCAATTTGTATGATTGAAAAATATCCAAATCTCAGTAAAAATGAACTCTCAAAAGACCAAGGTGGTCATTACAACCCTGGCGCATGGTGCTAAAGCAGCGGTAAGATCGCTAACAGGCCGGCGGTAAAAAAATTGGAATTACGACCGTGGTGGAAACCGCCAACAAAGACAGCCACTTTAACACTCCGACCGCCATGGCGGTACAGACAAACAGCTTGGCGGTCACCGCCAACAGACAGGCGGAAGAAAAAGTACCACCCACAGTATCACAACCTACCAATCTGCCACCTTTTCCGGGGTGGATTCACCTCGGACAAAAACACGGCAGAAACAGGACTTCGAATGGAAAACGCTCACCTCTACACACCCCACGAGGAATCCGGACGCCATGGAACCCGAGCTGCACATCCTGCCAGCCCTCATCTTCTTGCTCCTCTACCAGGAGCACGAACGCCGGCGACGAAGACAACGGTGAGTACTGCACCTACGGCACAGGGGAGGGGGAAGGGAAAAAACAGGGACACACACACGCAACACCCCCACCCCCATCCTCACCCACTACAACACAAACACTAATACATATTTATACATGATAGTTACACCCCCCAAACCCCCCGGAAGAATGCAAAGACAAAAGGAAATGAGTGTAACCATTGTAATATATTAAAATAAAGTACGCAAAAATATATATATACACCATAAACAAAATATACACCTAGCTTAGTAGCCCAGGTAGTGCTCCAATGAAGTCCGTGGAGCACTGGGCCCACATGGTATGGGCGAGGCCCACACAAGATCCCCGACCATGAAGGAGAGAATTCTGCAGGGGCATCAGAGAGCAAGAAAACAGGCACCTCAGGGGGAGGGAAAGGGGGGGCACCTCAGCTGGTTGAGTGCACGACGCCAAATACACGAGAGGGCCACATGCCCACTGTTCAATCCTGGGGAGTGCAAAGCCACAGTCTCTCAAGTCTATACAGTGGGTGGGTTGCCCACTGTTCCATCCTGGGTAGTGCAAAGCCACAGTCTCTCAAGTGGATGACAGTCTCCACTGGTTCTGGAGGGGGCATGGTGCCCAGAGTGCTTCATCCTTCTAAGGACAGAGGTAGTGGATGACAGACTCTACTGGTTCTGGAGGGACACGGTGCCCAGAGTGTTTCATCCTGCTAAGGACAGAGGTAGTGGATGCATCTCTCCACTGGTTCTGGAGGGGGCATGGTGCCTAGAGTGCTTCATCCTGCTAAGGACAGAGGTAGTGAATGTATCTCTCCACTGGTTCTGGAGGGGGCTCTGTGCCCAGAGTGCTTCATCCTGCTCGTGACGGACTCAGTAGCGTCAGTGCCCTTGGCGCTCATGGGCCAGCGGTGCTTGTGGCGGCGGTGCCCTGTTCAGCGGTACTTGTAGCGGTGGTGCCCTGTTCAGCGGTGCTTGTGGCGGCGGTGCCCTGTTCAGCGGTGCTTGTAGCGGCAGTGCCCTAGCCCAGCGGGGCTTGTGCTGGCGGCCCTATCTGTCCCAGCGGGGCTTGTGCTGTCGGTCCTCTCTAGCCCAGCGGGGCTTGTGCTGACGGTCATCTCTGTCCCTGCGGGGCTTGTGCTGGCGGTCCTCTCTGTCCCAGCGGGGCTTGTGCTGGCGGTCCTCGGTAGCCCAGCGGGTCTTATTCTGGCGGTCCTCTCTAGCCCAGTGGGGCTTGTGCTGGCGGTGGCCTCCTGGGCAGCAGGGCAGGTGCTGGCGGTGGCCTCCTGGGCAGCGGGGATGATGGCGGTGGCCTCCTGGACAGCGGGGATGATGGCAGTGGCCTCCTGGACAGCGGGGATGATGGCGGTCTCCTCCGCCGTGCTGCTCTTCCCAGACTTGCCGGGTTTCTTGTGGCCCTTCCCCACCTTGGAAGGTGTCGCAGCTGACTCCACACTCCCACCGTGACGCCCGGGAGCGGCTTTGGTGGCTGGAGTCTTCCCCCTCTCCCGCCGGGCACTGGCCAACTTTTGATGCTTGACAGGTGGGGGACTGTCCGTGCTGTGGCTCCATGCCACACTGGCTGCCCTGGTGGCCGGTGCACTCCAGATTCCAGTGACTACTGGCACCACTGGTCCCGGAGATGTTGTGGCTGAGGTGCTAGGTTGGGACCTGGAGAGTCGGGCCCTAGGAGACGGACGGGGTGGTGGAGGCATGGGAAAGAGGTCAAGGTTGGACAGTGGAGGAAGAGGTTGTGGTTGTAGGAGGTGTTCGTTTGGTGACTTTGGGTGAAGGTGCATGCGCTGGAGGCTGTCGTGAGGTGGATGGCTGTTGGGTGGGTGTGTGCCTGGGTTTGTGTATCTTGGGAGGTGGCGTCACAGACACACTGGGAGAGGACACAGGGGATGTGTGAATGGTAGTGGGGGTGGTGACTGCACGTGAGCGGGGTGTGGTGGTGTGTGTGCTGGTAATGGCAGTAGTGGCTGTAGATGTAGTCCATGCAGGTGTGAGTGTAGATGAGGCTGGGAGGGAGGAGGGAGACGAGGAGGAGGGGGACACAGTGGAGGCAGTGGATGTTGGTGTGTCTGCATGTGTGTGATGCTTGCGTGAGTGCCTGTGGGATGTGTGGTGCTTATGTTTGCCTGAGCTTCCCTTGTGTGTTGACGTGTGTGCATGCTGGTCTGAAGGTGTGCTTGGGATAGGCTGGGGTACAGGGGATTGGGTCTGGGTGGAGGAAGTTGGAGGGGGGAGGCTAGAGACAGGGACAATGGCTGCCATCAGTGCTGAGGCCAGAGTCTGAAAAGCTTGCTGAAGGGCCGCCTGACCAGAATGAATGCCCTCCAGGAATGCATTTGTTTGTTGCAACTGCCTTTCTACACCCTGGATGGCATTCAAAATGGTAGACTGCCCAACAGTGAGGGACCTGAGGAGGTCAATGACCTCCTCACTGAGGGCAGCAGGGGTGACTGGGGCAGGGCCTGAGGTGCCTGGGGCGAAGGTGATGCCCACCCTCCTGGGTGAGCGGGCACGGGGCAAAGGCTGAGGGGCTGCTGGGAGGGCGGTGCTGTTGGGGGGGTGGCGGCTGTACATGTAGATGCGGGGGGGCACAGATGTTGCCGCCACCACAAGGGAGCTCCCATCAGAGGACGAGTCCATGTCGCTGGTGTCAGCTCCTGTCCCCGCCGTGGGTCTCCCCTCGCCCTCCGTCCCACTGGAGAACTCCGAGTCCGTTGTCTCACCCTCCAGGGCCATGTGGGATGCAGCTCACTCGTGTTCCAGTGCCACTGCTCCTCCGCCTGATGATGCTAATGCACATTAGAACAGGGAGACCACAAAAAGGGAGGGGGGGTGACAGAAGAAAGACATGTTGAGTGCATGCATTACCGCTACCGTTGGTTGACACGACAGACACAGAAGCCCCCTGCACTACGCCGCGCTCTTGGGCTCCATTGTTCAATCCCTGGGAAATGGCCTACATGGCTATGGACGACATCTGCACAAATGGATGACACAGGGGCATGACTAGGTGTACTGGGCACTCTACAGAGGTGGGGTGGGGTGCCACATGGCCTGCCTTACGGAGGGACCTTGCCTACTAAACTTGCCCTGGCCTAGGGAAACCCACAGCCCACCTCCCCCACCCAGACACCTCCACTGCGCGCAAAATCAGCAGGATGAGAGTGTACTCACCCCCTTGTGGCTGCTGTGATGCCCTCAAGCGCCCATTCAACTCTGGGTACGCCACCGCCAGGATCCTGAACATCAGGGGGGTCATGGTGCGACGGTCACCCCTCCCACGTTGGGAGGCCATCCCCAGCTGAGCCTCCGCCGTCTTCTTGCTCCAGCGCCGAATGTACTCCCATCTTTTCCGGCAGTGGGTGCTCCGTCTGTGGTAGACCCCAGGGTCCGGACGTCCTTGGCGATGGCACGCCAAATATCTTTTTTCTGGTGGGCGCTGATCTACATAAATTGTACAGGGGGAAGAGAAACTTATAACCAACTGCACTGTCACAGTCATTGGCCCCCATCCCTACCCTTGCCATGTGGCACATGCACTCACTGTTGTTTCATGCACGCCGCAATCTCCCCCTTACATCTTACATCCACCCCACTCCACACAGGCATAGCCCATACAGCATGCTCCCAGTGTACTTACCTGTTTGTCTGGAGGACCGTAGAGTAGCGTGTACTGGGGGAGGACCCCGTCCACAAATTTCTCCAACTCCTCCGATGTGAAGGACCCTTTCCCCAGACACTCGAGCCATTGTCTCTTCCAGACCGAGGTCACAGCAGCACTTACAGTGTAGGTCCTCTCCTGTCGAAGATCAGGTATCGAGTGATTGAACAGATAGAAAATGGCAGTCACGTCCACGGCGGTGCGTACCGTCACCGCCGGCATACATTGTCATTGGCTCCTGGGACCCATATGGTCCAATGTTAACCAATGCAGCATTGCGCCACGATCTTCGACCGCCTACCGCGACGGTGTACAACGCCAGCGCAGTTACCTCACATCCCATTGTCCCAATTTACAGGTCAGGCAGCCGCCATTTCAGGGGCCCACATGGCTTAATTTTTAACTGCGTCACACATACCTAGGCCTAGACTCAACACACATACAGGCCACTTTTTGGATTAGGATTTGTGTTCTGTGTAAGCTGTGGGTACATACCTCTGAGTTGGTTGACTCTGTGCTCGCTTTTGTCCTTCATAGGCACTGTCCGCTGGGACATGTGAGGAGATGGCGGCATCCTCCGGTGTACAGACCGCTGGCCGACCTGTCGACAATGGAGGAAAGACTTGTGATCATCACATACAGGTTTGACCGTGCCACAATCCAGGAACTGTGTACCAAGCTGGAGCCAGACCTGATATCAGCTATCCGCCATCCCAGAGGAAGGGCAGAGGAACTCTACAATGAGGCCCATGGGCGAACATGGCGGATAATAGAGCGGACCTTCGGGCTCCTGAAGGCCAGGTTCAGGTGCCTCCATATGACAGGTGGATCCCTATTCTACTCACCAAAGAAGGTGTGCCAGATCATCGTGGCCTGCTGTGCAGCTGTGGAGCCTGTGGACAGTGAAGACGAGGAAGCAGAAGAAGAAGACATGGACAACAGGAACTCGGTGATCCTGCAATATTTCCAGTGAGACACAGGAAAGAATACAAACCTGCCTACTACATGTACTTTAACACTACTACCTCTCTATTGTCTGTCGTTTTCACCCAGTGTATGGTCACTGAGTTGTCACTTTCCCTTACGATTTCACAGATGTGGGTCCCAATGTGTGACATCTGCTTTGATTCCTCATGGACTAGAGCTGGGTGACATAGGTATGTTGACATTACAATTGAAAGAGCTTTTTGCCACAGTAATTGCTAATACACTATTCCGAAATCACAGACTGACTCCAGATTGTTTTGTGCTTCAAGGGTGTTTATTTAAGTGCTCAATATTGGAGGGGGTTGCAAAATGGTGAGGGGTGATGGTGGAGGAATGTCCATGGCAGAGTCCAGTCTATTAGTCTCACAGGTGTATTGCCCAAATGGGCATAGGAAGTGGAGCTGGGGCAGCTTAAGGATGGACACGGAACAAAGTGGGATAGAAGGATGACATTCAGGGTGGTCTCATTTCTTGGCAGGGGGTCTTGGCATCGTTCTCTGTCTTTGTCCTGGATCTCAGGGACCGTTTGCGGGGTGGTTCTCCCTCTGCAGGGGGTGGGGTGGGGTGCTGGTGTGGTGGTCCTGTGGCGGTGCCTCCTGTCCGCTAGCGCCCGCGGAGGTGGTGGGCATTTCATCGTCCATGCTAGTGTCAGGGGCCCATTGTTGTGCCACAGGGTCCCTCCTGGTGTTGAATACTTCCTTCAGCACCCCTACGATGGTGCCGAGGGTGGAATTGATGGTTCTGAGTTCCTCCCTGAAGCCCATATACTGTTCCTCCTGCAGACGCTGGGTCTCCTGAAACTTGGCCAGTACTGTTGCCATCGTCTCCTGGGAGTGGTGGTAGGCTCCATAATGGAGGAGAGGGCCTCGTGGAGAGTGGGTTCCCTGGGCCTGTCCTCCCCCTGTCGCACAGCAGCCCTCTCAGTTCCCCTGTGTTCCTGGGCCTCCGTCCCCTGGACCGTGTGCCCACTGCCACTGTCCCCAGGTCCCTGTTGTTGCTGGGGTGGTGGTTTAGCCTGGGTTCCCTGTAGTGGTGGACACACTGCTGATTGACGTGTCCTGGGGACAGAGGTATGGGCCCGCTGGGTGGGCGCTGTGCCTGTGTTTCCAGAGGGGGAAGCTCTGTAGTGGCCTGTGACTGTGTGATGGTAACCGACTGTCCCGAGGTCCCCGATGGGCCGGGCTGGTCATCTAGATCCAGTTGGACAGAGCTGCCGTCATCACTGTGGGCCTCTTCTGTTGGTGGTGTGGACATGTGTGGACCCTCCTGTCCGGTGACGTTGAGTAGGGGTCCTGCAGAGATATAAAAGGATGTTTATTACATCTGTATGTGCCATGGTGTGCAATGGGTTGGTGACCGTGTACCCCAGTGCTTGCATTCCTGTGCGGGACCTTGTGTGATGATGGTTTAGGGGGGTGTATGGGTATGTGAAGTGGGCATGCTTTGGTGATGGGTGTCCATGCTTTGGTGTTGCATGCAGGGCTTGGTGTTAGGATGTGTGGTTTGTGATTTTGGGACATTTGTGAGGAGTTGGAGTGATGGGGCGAGGGTGAGGGTGGGGGTATGTGATGGCATGCAGGTAGGGTGGGGGATGTAATAGTTAAGATTTGACTTACCAGAGTCCATTCCGCCATCTACTCCTGCGAGGCCCTCAGGATGCAGAATCGCCAAGACCTGCTCCTCCCATGTTGTTAGTTGTGGGGGAGGAGGTGGGGGTCCGCCGCCAGTCCGCTGAACCGCAAGGTGGTGTCTTGAGACCACGGAACGCACCTTCCCCCGTAGGTCGTTCCTCCTCTTCCCGATGTCATCCTGATTTCCTGGGTGCTGTCCCACTGCGTTGACCCTGTCCACTATTCTTCGCCATAGCTCCATCTTCCTTGCAATGGAGGTGTGCTGCACCTGTGATCCGAATAGCTGTGTCTCTACCCGGACGATTTCCTCCACCATGACCCTGAGCTCCTCCTCCGAGAACCTGGGGTGTCTTTGCCGTGCCATGGTGTGGTGTGGGTGATGTGTGGGGTGGTGTGGTGTGGGTGATGTGTGGGGTGGTGTGTGTGGTGATAAGTGTGCTGATATGTAGTGGTGTGTTGTATGAGGTGCGTGGAAGTTATGTGGGTGATGGTCTGGTGTGCCTGTGGATGCTTGGTAGTAGTTTGTAGTGTCTCTCTCCGGCCTTCTTTCTGTGTTTTTGTCATAGGGGATTGTGGGTGATGTGGGTGTGTGTTTTATATTGTATTGGGTGTGTGGGAGTGATGTGTGTATGTGTATCAGGTGTGTGTATTTCGAATTGTCCAATGTGGCTGTGTTTTGTAAAAGTGTGTGTATTTTGAGCGCAACAGTGTATACCGCCAATGGAATACCGCGGTTGAAAGACCACCGCGTGGATTCGTGTGTTGTGATAGTGTGGGCGTATTTCTGTTGGCGTGACGGTGGAGGTTTTGTTTTTGCCACTTTATCACTGACCTTTTGTAAGGAAATGCCTCCTTGGCATGGTTACCCCCTGACATTTTGCCTTTGCTGATGCTATGTTTTGAATTGAAAGTGTGCTGAGGCCTGCTAACCAGGCCCCAGCACCAGTGTTCTTTCCCTAACCTGTACTTTTGTTTTACACAATTGGCACACCCTGGCATCCAGGTAAGTCCCTTGTAACTGGTACCTCTGGTACCAAGGGCCCTGATGCCAGGGAAGGTCTCTAAAGACTGCAGCATGTCTTATGCCACCCTGGAGACCCCTCACTCAGCACAGACACACTGCTTGCCAGCTTGTGTGTGCTGGTGAGAACAAAACGAGTAAGTCGACATGGCACTCCCCTCAGGGTGCCATGCCAACCTCACACTGCCTATGCAGTATAGATAAGTCACCCCTCTAGCAGGCCTTACAGCCCTAAGGCAGGGTGCACTATACCATAGGTGAGGGCACCAGTGCATGAGCACTGTGCCCCTACAGTGTCTAAGCAAAACCTTAGACATTGTAAGTGCAGGGTAGCCATAAGAGTATATGGTCTGGGAGTCTGTCAAACACGAACTCCACAGCACCATAATGGCTACACTGAAAACTGGGAAGTTTGGTATCAAACTTCTCAGCACAATAAATGCACACTGATGCCAGTGTACATTTTATTGTAAACTACACCCCAGAGGGCACCTTAAAGGTGCCCCCTGAAACCTTAACCTACTACCTGTGTAGGCTGACTGGTTCTAGCAGCCTGCCACACTCGAGACATGTTGCTGGCCCCATGGGGAGAGTGCCTTTGTCACTCTGAGGCCAGTAATAAAGCCTGCACTGGGTGGAGATGCTAACACCTCCCCCAGGCAGGAGCTGTAACACCTGGCGGTGAGCCTCAAAGGCTCACCCCCTTTGTCCCAGCACCGCAGGGCACTCCAGCTAGTGGAGTTGCCCGCCCCCTCCGGCCACGGCCCCACTTTTGTCGGCAAGGCCGGAGGAAATAATGAGAATAACAAGGAGGAGTCACTGGCCAGTCAGGACAGCCCCTAAGGTGTCCTGAGCTGAAGTGACTCTAACTTTTAGAAATCCTCCATCTTGCAGATGGAGGATTCCCCCAATAGGGATAGGATTGTGACCCCCTCCCCTTGGGAGGAGGCACAAAGAGGGTGTACCCACCCTCAGGGCTAGTAGCCATTGGCTACTAACCCCCCAGACCTAAACACACCCTTAAATTTAGTATTTAAGGGCTCCCCTGAACCTAAGAATTTAGATTCCTGCAACTTACCGAAGAAGAAGATTGCTGAGCTGAAAACCCCTGCAGAAGAAGAAAGAAGACACCAACTGCTTTGGCCCCAGTCCTACCGGCCTGTCTCCTGCCTTCTAAAGAAACCTGCTCCAGCAACGCTTTCTCCAGGACCAGCGACCTCTGAATCCTCAGAGGACTGCCCTGCTTCAAGAAAGACAAGAAACTCCCGAGGACAGCGGCCCTGCTCCAAAAAGACTGCAACTTTGTTACAGAGGAGCAGATTTAAAGACCCCTGCAATCCCAGCAAGAAGGTTGAGACTTGCAACACTGCACCCGGCGACCCCGACTCGACTGGTGGAGAACCAACACCTCAGGGAGGACCCTCCGGTGACTCCGAGACTGTGAGTAACCAAAGTTGCCCCCCCTGAGCCCCCACAGCAACGCCTGCAGAGGGAATCCCCAGGCTCCCCCTGACCGCGACTGCCTGACTCTAAAATTCTGACGGCTGGAAAAGACCCTGCACCCGCAGCCCCCAGCACCTGAAGGATCGAAACTTCAGTGCAGGAGTGACCCCCAGGAGGCCCTCTCCCTTGCCCAGGTGGTGGCTACCCCGAGGAGCCCCCCCCTTGCCTGCTTGCACCGCTGAAGAGACCCCTTGGTCTCCCATTGATATACATTGGAAACCCGACGCTTGTTTCTACACTGCACCCGGCCGCCCCAGTGCCACTGAGGGTGTACTTTTTGTGTGAACTTGTGTCCCCCCCGGTACCCTACAAAACCCCCCTGGTCTGCCCTCCGAAGACGCGGGTACTTACCTGCTGGCAGACTGGAACCGGGGCACCCCCTCCTCTCCATTGAAGCCTATGCGTTTTGGGCACCGCTTTGAACTCTGCACCTGACCGGCCCTGAGCTGCTGGTGTGGTAACTTTGGGGTTGCTCTGAACCCCCAACGGTGGGCTACCTTGGACTCCAATCTTAACCCCGTAGGTGGTTTACTTACCTGCAAAACCTAACAATACTTTACCTCCCCCAGGAACTGTGAAAATTGCAGTGTCCACTTTTAAAACAGCTATTTGTGTTTTATATGAAAAGTATATATGCTATTGTAATTATTCAAAGTTCATAAAGTACTTACCTGCAATACCTTTCAATGAGATATTACATGTAGAATTTGAACCTGTGGTTCTTAAAATAAACTAAGAAAATATATTTTTCTATAACAAAACCTATTGGCCTGGATTTGTCTCTGAGTGTGTGTTCCTCATTTATTGCCTGTGTGTATGTACAACAAATGCTTAACACTACTCCTTTGATAAGCCTACTGCTCGACCACACTACCACAAAATAGAGCATTAGTATTATCTCTTTTTGCCACTATCTTACCTCTAAGGGGAACCCTTGGACTCTGTGCATACTATTCCTTACTTTGAAATAGTGCATACAGAGCCAACTTCCTACACCTTTGGTGTGGCGGACTTGTGTGGGTGTCTGAATTTTGGTGGATTCCGTGCTGTGGGTCATAATAGCTGCCGCGGATTTCCACTGTCGTGGTGGTGTGTTGGCGGTCTTCTGCACGGCGGTAAGCGGCTTTTACCGCCAATGTTGTAAGGAGGGTCCAAATCATCAAGCTACTACCATCTCCGTTGATCTTTATGTTTTTCTGCTACTGTCTCTGTGAACACTTATGATTTATTAAGGAGACAGACCAACAGGCTGTTACTATCTCTGTGAATCTCTTAAAGAGACAAACCATCAATCTTACTACTATCTCTGTTAATACCACCTATACTGAACATCTATGATGGGTTCCTAAGGAGGCAAACCTGCACCGGAGTTCTGTGATGGGCTATTAAGGAGACAAACCATCAGTCTGCAACCATCTCTGTTAGCTCGTCAGACCTTAATAAGTAAACTTACAAGGGGATGCGAATAGGTCAATGAACCTTTTGACTCGCAATTGAGATGTTCCCACCATAACTTCAGTACATGCAGATCAATAATCGATAATTAAATAATAACATCAATGATCAATGATAATCAATAGCATTAGTAATCAATGGAGTCAGTAATTGTCACACACCATGACCTTTCCAATCATGAGTAACCACACCTTTAGTAAAAGTTAGAGTATTTATTTCCTTATATTAACAATGCTAATATCATGTAAGGCAATCTCAATTCAACTAATACACATAGAGAGACATCACTGGCTGTCCAAAGCAGCAAAATAAATGTATACTTATCAAAGCTTGAGACACTTCTCATTCTAAAGTTACAGTGCACTTGATTAACAAGAACTATGTGCAAACAATATCACATACATTTAGATTCAGCAAAAGAAGACATCAAAAGTTACTCCATATAGTGAACTTCATTAGTGAGGAATCCTTATCTAACATCTGATTAGCATCAGCATGTTGGGCTTCATGCAAACCAATTTAGTAAACACAAATTTGGAAATCATCTAACTATGGCTCTAGCAAAATAGTGCGGTTGGTATCTAGAAAGAAAAAGCAAACAGGCTTAAGAAACACATCAGTAATAATATACCTCTCTTCATATGGATCGGCAAGCTAAGATAGTCTTCGTCATCAGGTCATCAGTTCGCTCAGCATGACATCAGGATTCAGCATCAAAGTTCAGAAAACGCAAAGTCTTTAAGCAGTAAAGTTAAGCATGTCTCTTGTCAAGATGCTCAAGAAAGTAAGGACCTTTCTGCCAGAAATGGGCAAATGGGTTGTCTTCCATCAGTGCAGACCGGCTAAGTTAGATTTCCTATGAAGACTTCCCAAGACCTCATTGGTCAAGGAATCGCATGTTCACACTTTGTCCAATAAAACTAAAAGATCAAATCTGTAATTTCTACAAGTGCTCGGCTCACATGTCGCTGATTGGCTTCTCTTGTAGTGTCCTCATCATCCAGCTCGTCAGGTAACAGCTTATACTCCATTGTTCTTCTCCTGAGAAAGTCAGTCTTACACACATTACACTCACATTGTTATATTTAGCAAGAACAGCATCTTCTAGCAATCGGTTCTCATGAGAAAGACTTTTAGCTACAGGCACATTTGGTCAGCACAGTGGAAAATTACAATTTAATTCTCTAAGCAAACATTTTATTAATCGGTTTAGAAATACAGCTTGACATGAGGCCGTGCAACTAGGCCAAGACCTCCGCTAAGTTAAGACCTACAGTTAATACAGATAATACATAATGCATAGCCCTCAATATGATGTACTACTACAGTAATCAAACAAAAGCTCTATATTTCATAGTAATAAGCCAATAATAAGGACACTCTGTGAACAATGGCGGCCACTCACATGGACACATTTTCAAATGTGTGCATTATTTTTCTCTATATTATTACATTTTCTACACTACCATTACTCAGAATACATGAATATTCATTAATATTTTTATTGAAACATTTGCTTCAGCACATCCACAAGGACCCCTTACAATTCTCTATTTTGGAAAAGGTCGAAGACGCACTTATTAAAGAACATTACAGCACAATGCATTAAAAATAAAAAATAAACAGCTACCTCTCCTATTACTCATTGACTGTATGCTTGCCTTTGACCCTGTACTGTGCTCTGTTGCCTTCTTGGCTAGTTTCACACTATGAAACATATATACATACATCCAATGCTCTACAGTGCCACTCCAAGAATATAGCCACACCGTCATGCACCCTTTAACTAACTTACAAACATAATCAAGGATCCATTCAAACCCATCTCAATTTAATTTTCAAACTCAATGCTAGAGAAGCCAGCTAAGGCTGACTTAAGGTGGGATGTTTAACCAGGGTGAAAGTACTTCCTCAAAATGTAATTTGACAAGCAAAACACAAATGAAATTACCTAAAAATAAGTTTCAAATGGCATACGATTGAAAAACATGTGTTTAGTGAATTTATCATAAAAAAGTAAAGATAACATTTTGTACGCTAGGTTCTGGTCTGGTAAAATTAGGTTTAGAATTCCGCATTTTAGAAAAACAAGCAGTAAAGTGTCTACTAATAAGGATGAGGAAAACAAACATTTAATTAATTATTTTGAAGTGTAAAATAAATGAAACTGTAACCACTAATAGCTGAAAGTCTTTTATTAAGTTTTGACTACGCCAAAACTGGTACAATTAGCTAGGGATACATTTGAAAGATGTGCTTCTGATGAGAGGACATGAAGGCCCTGATAAACGCTTTCTAACTGAACAAGGTCCTAAGCCCACATGATTTACAAGCACTTTTTATAGATGCCTCATTTTTATTCTTGCTCCTCGCCCAAACGCATTTTAAAATTCGTTTCATGAGACGGTGATGAAATTCCAACGATGGAAGGCATATATCCCTATAATTCATAACCACCTTTTCTGCTTCATGTCCCAAAATAACCATTTTATCTTCCTGCAACAGGATTTCTCTATTAAGGGCAACCTTTTTGTCTTATTGAATGAAGATAACAAGAGTTATTTTCTGATTCAAAGAAAAAAACATTTGGCCCTGTCAACTTGGATTGTCTTAGATATTCACTGCTGAAAGCATGAATTGGCCTTAACATATTATGCTATATTTGGCCATGTCTGAGAGCCAGGATTCTTACATGATAGGGGTGCCCCCTAAAGCTGCTCATCTTTGTCTTGTCGGTGGAGTCACTGGCTCTTATGTTATGGGTCATCTTGGTGGTTTGGGTGATTGCCTTTTGATGGATATGGTGGGGATCATCTGATTAATGTTTTGGCAGATGACATCGTATTGATCCTGAAAAGTCCTCAAATTTCACTCCTTGAAGTCATAAAAATCCTAACTGTATATCAGCTGGTATTTGTGTCTAAAGGTAATCTGATGAAAACAGAGCTGCTTGAAATAAATATACCTTGAGGCGGGTACTAGGGAACTTCTGGAACAGCTGCTGCCATTTCACTGGGCCACGAATAGAATCAAATACCAAGACAACCACAACACATGGATTCTACAAGGCCAATAATCTGCCTTTAATCAGTGACGTCTAAAGATACGTGAAAAGATGGAGGATCTTTTTAGGCCTCACTGTAGGCAGCTTTAGCCTTTTCTTTCTCAAGAACTGTTGTCTCCAATACAGCAAAATATTTACATTTAGTGGGGATTGGGTCAGCCCCTTGCTGTTGATTGGATGGCTTTCTTGTCCCTCCAATTTCTCTCCTTATTATTCAGTGGATTTGCTGCCTATTTTTTGTTTGTCCTGTTCTGGAGCACTTTTTCTGTGCTCTGACTCAATGACTTTTGTCCTTCCACTCTGTTATGAGGAAACTCATTACTCATTTTTCTTTGGGTTGCAGTCCTCCATGGCAGTGCTTGTCTTTCCTTGCACTTTTCCCCATTGTTCCCCAGCACTACTCTTTGCACTTCATTTTCTATTACTTGTTTTTTATATAAGCACTCAAGAAACAATGCTTGTTGCTGATGTTGAACAGCATCTAAAAAAAGCCAAAATCCATCACAATGTTTGTGACACATGCATGCTCATGCCATGATGCGGTAGCTTTTGAACACAGCATAAATAAGCTCTAGCATGTGTCTCCACACGTGTGCACACATACATAGTGATGCAGTGGGCATTTTGTCTCTTGTTTTATTTACCATGGTTGATGCCCATCTTAGAGCAGTGAACTAATAGGGTGATTCACAGTTGCACTTGTGAGTAAAGTATGTAGTACTGCAGACTTACTGAGGCCTAATCACAAGGGCATTTTGAGTATGTAAAGTAGTAATCTTTTAGTACTCTTCTACATACTCTTACATGCCTTTGTGAATCAGCCCTGAAACATCCAACGTCCTATTAGTAACAGATCAAATCAAATCAAATCATTAATATTTATAAAGCGCGCTACTCACCCGTGCGGGTCTCAAGGCGCTAGGCGAAAAAAAGGGGGGGGGTTACTGCTGCTCGAAAAGCCAGGTTTTTAGGAGTCTCCGGAATGCGGAGTGGTCCTGGGTGGTCCTGAGGATGGTGGGGAGGGAGTTCCAGGTCTTGGCTGCCAGGAAGGAGAAGGACCTCCCACCCGCCGTGGAGCGGCAGATGCGAGGGACGGCAGCGAGCGCGAGGCCCGAGGAACGGAGGAGACGGGTGGGGGCGTAGAAGCTGAGGCGACGGTTGAGGTAATCCGGTCCCTTGTTGTGGAGGGCTTTGTGTGCGTGGGTGAGAAGTCGAAAGGTGATCCTTTTGCTGACTGGGAGCCAATGCAGGTGTCTCAGGTGTGCGGCGATGTGGCTGTTGCGGGGTACGTCGAGGATGAGGCGGGCCGAGGCGTTTTGAAATCTTTTCTATTTGTACTAGTGGTATGTGAATATTCCAGCAATATTCAGATCTTAAAAGTTTTGGGTCACTTTGCAAAAGCCATGTTTGAGTTTGTAAAAGAGTACTACAGGATTAATACCTTACATACTCGAAAATACCTTTGTGATTAGGCCTCATTAACTTTTCAATGACAGACAGCTATATCCTGTTTCTAGAGAAGACCTCCTGATGCTACTTTGCCTCTCAATGTCTTTACATGGATTACCCTGGAAGGACCTAACATCAATGGGCAACTATTTTAAATATTCTGGAAAAAAACAAGGTTTTGTAAGAAATTATTGCCGTTAAAGTGAGGGGAGGGGTGGTCTACCAAACATAATATTATTATAAGATAGCACATTTACAACTGCCTTTCAGTGGTCATTCAGATATACCAGACGATATCATGTTGCTCTTGAAGAAAGATAAACCTAAAATGCATGTTTATCCGAGGTGGTAAGAACTCTTCTTAAGGTCTGGGACAAATTATCTTGCCACACTGCCATCACTTTATTTCCCTCTCTGTCTCCTCCTATCCATAGCAAACCAGATTTTGTGCTGACCTATACAAATAAAGATTCTGAGCAATGAAAAGAGAGGGACTTTTGATATCTGACTGATCTTTTTCATGGAGGAACATCACAATGTTCAATATGTGTGAGAACAATCTTTGCTATGAAGATTCAGAAAGGATCGACTAACTCCATGTTATAGATTAGGCTCTATCCTCTTTCAATAAAGTGGAAGGTGAGGGAGATCTTGCTTCTTTAACGGGGCCTCATACAGAAACTTGGAACCCCAATCTACACCCACAGATTTCATCAACAGACCCACTACCACTTCACCTGACATGAAGGCTGACCACCTAGAACTACCTCTTCACCCAGGATACCACCTCTATCATGAAAACCATCTACTCGGGAGCTCCCATAGCCCAATGCCCACATTACATCATGAACCTCAGAAACCAAAGGATTGGCCAGGAAATCACCACCCTGCTCAACACCTTAATCACCACAACAACATCCCAACTCCTGGAAACACAACAAAGTGAGACCATTGCTCAAAACCCTCCGCCGATCCCAGTAAATTCAAAAACTCAAAAACTACTGTCCAAACCCAATGCAAGAGGTCAAATCATAGAGTCATTTTTGTTAAATAAATGTGGCCGGCAAAGTTGTTGCTTAGCTCTCCTTTTTTTTCTTTGTACATAACTCAAGTGATACTGGGTTAGTATCTGTATTAAGAATGCCCCAAGGCTAGGCAGGACTAAAATCACCACTTTACTGTGTGTCAATGACACCCTTTTTCTTTCAAAGACCCCCAAGGGCTCACAGAATTTGTTTTACAAATGTCTAGTGCTCTGCAGACTCAAGGGCAAAATTAATGAGGCTTAGACTGTATAAAGTTGTAATTAATAATTTTTACTTTGAATACTCCCAGCCTCGAGCAGGTGGACAAGTTCACCTACATTAGGGATTAGTTTGTCGTCAGGCCTCTTATTTTTTCAGTGGTGGTCCTTCTGCCATAAAGGGCTGGAGCAACAGCTCATTTTGTAATGGAAAATGGGTGACAGTTGGTGTGGCACGCTCTTGATGTGCACAGGGCACAGTTGAAGCATGCTTCCTTATGCGAAGCAGAAGGAGCTCTAAGGCTTGTGAACAATGGTTCCTCAAACAACTGTGAAAGAAAACAGACACATAGAAAACTCTATATACATCTTATACTTGTTTAAGGAAAAAATATAGCCAGCAAAACACTTTTCTAAGTGTGATTCGCAGTGTCAACGGATCAGAGCTTTGATGTCTGAACTGGTGGAGATTGTAATGATAAATTCAGTACCATTTTGCTCTTCTTTTCTAGTGCATCAAGCAGAAGAAAGATTAAACTGAAACTCACAATAAATGTCAACGAGCAAATAACTGGCTCTTCTTGTAGGAAGAACGTGAGAAGTCCTTGAGAAGGAGATAGAGGGAGGTGTGGTAGAAAACTAACTTTATTAAATCTGCAGTTTCTGCTTGACTATTCCAAGTTGGGAACCATGCTATGTTTACTTGAACAGCCGCCTGCTCATCGTCTTTTGGGGGTACTAAAGCCACATGGGTCCCATCAATGGCACCAATTATGTTGGGGATATGTCCAAGGGCATAAAAATCACCCTTCACAGTGGCCAAATCAACCTCCTCAGGGAATACAATGTAGCGCCGCATGTGTTTCGTCAGGGCAGATAACACTCTAGACAAGATTTTTGAAAACATAGGCTGAGACATTCCAGATGACATGGCCACTGTTGTCTGGAATGACCCACTTGCCAAAAAATGGAGGACTGACAGAACCTGCACTAGAGGGGGGATCCCTGTGGGTTGGCGGATGGGGGACATCAGGGCTGGCTCCAGCTGGGCACACAGTTCATGTATAGTGGCACGGTCAAGTCTGTAGCGTAGTATTATATGGCGTTCTTCCATTGTCGACAGGTCCACCAGCGGTCGGTACACGCGAGGATTCATCCTTCTCATCGCAAGTCCCAGCGGACGGTGCCTAGGAAGGACAACATGGAGCACAGAGTCAAGCAACCCACAGGTACGTAACCACAGCTTGCACAATAATTGACTCGAAATGCAGCGAAAGGCTTGTATGTGTGGCAATGCAAGGCCTAGGCCTCTGTGACGCAGTTGAAATTATGCCATGTGGGCCCTTGGAATGGCGGCTGCCTGACCTGTGAAGTGGGACAATGGGTTGTGAGGTCACTGCGCTAGCGTGGCACACCGTGGCGGTAGACGGTCGAAGGCGCATTGGTTAACATTGAACCCTATGGGTTTCATGAGCCAATGACGATGTGCGCCGGCGGTCGCGATACGCACCGCTGCGGTACGCACCGCCGCGGGCGTGACCGCCATTTTCTATCTCCTTAATCACTCGAGACCTGATCATCCACAGGAGAGGACCTATACTGCAAGTGCTGCTGTGACCTCGGTCTGGAAGATACAATGGCTGCTGCGACTGGGGAAAGGGCCCCTGCCTTCACTTCTGAAGAGTTGGAGAAACTTGTGGATGGGGTCCTCCCCCAGTATGCGCAATTCTACGGTCCTCCAGACCAACAGGTAAGTACACTGAGTGCACATTGAATGGGTTATGCCTGTGTGGAGTGGGGTGGATGTAAGTTGGTGGGGTGGGGAGAAAATGAGGAGTGCAAGGCACGGCAGATGAGAGAATGTGCCACATGGCAAGGTTGGGGAGGGGGGGGCATTCACATCTAACAAGCAGAAAAATAAAGTTTTTTCTTTCCCACCCTGTACATGTCAAACAGGTCAGCGCCCATCAGAAAATCGACATTTGGCGTGCCATCGCCAAGGAAGTCCGGGCCCTGGGGGTCTACACCAGACGGGGCACCCACTGCCGCAAGAGGTGGGAGGACATCCGCCGCCGAACCAGAAAGACCGCCAAGTCACTGCTGGGGATGGCCTCCCGACCTAGGAGGGGTGCCAGTCGTACCCTGACCCCCCTGATGTCCCGGATCCTGGCGGTGGCCTACCCTGATTTGGATGGGCGCTTGAGGACATCACAGCAGACACAAGGGGGTGAGTATCTGCACATTCTGCTATCTTTACGCGCAGTTGAGGCGTCTGGGTGGGGGAGGAGGGCTGTGGGTGACAGTAGGCCAGGGCGCTTTCTGTAGTGTAGTCCCCTCCCTTAGACATGGCCCTGTGCCCCCGCCCCCCACCTCTGTAGGGTGCCAAGTACAGCTAACCATGGTCCTGCATCACACATGTGCGCGTTTGTTGTCCCTAGACCTGTTGGCCGAGTCAGAAATACTGAGTAGTGTACCCCGATTGCGCGGCTTAGTGCATGAGGCACCTGTGTCTGTCCTCTCCGCCAACGGTGTTGACATGGCATGCACTCAACCTGTTTTCATTTCTCCCCCCACCCTTTTTCTATCTCTTCATGTGCATGTGTGCATTAGCATCATCAGGCGGAGGAGATTTGGCATCAGAGCACGAGGGAGCTGCAAGTCACAAGGCCCCGGTGGGCACTGGAACAGACACCGAGGGCACCAGTGATCCGGAGGGCGAGGGGAGCACCACCACGGGGACCGGTGAAGACACCAGCGACACGGACACGTCCTCGGTTGGGAGCTCCCTAGCGGTGGCGGCAATATCCGGGCCCCCGCCTCTACAGGTACAGCCGCCACCCAGCGCACCAGCACCGCCCTCCCAGCAGCCCCTCAGCCTTCGCTCCGTGCCCGCTCGCCCAGGAAGGCGGGCGTCTCCTTCGCCCCAGGCACCTCAGCCCCTGCCCCTGTCACCCCTGCTGCCCTCAGTGAGGAGGTCATTGACCTCCTTCAGACCATCATTGTTGGGCAGACTACCCTTTTGAATGCCATCCAGGGGGTAGAAAGGGAGGTGCATCGGAGCAATGCCTACCTGGAGGGCATTCATTCGGGTCAGGCTGCCCATCAACGATCGTTCAATGCTCTGGCCTCAGCACTGAAAGCAGCCATTGTCCCTGTTTCCAGCCTCCCTCTTCTAACTGCCTCCACCCTTTCTCTGTCTCCTGTTCCTCAGCCTATCCCATCCACACCATCAGACCAGCCTGCACACACCTCAACACCCAAGAGCAGCTCATCCAGACACAAGCACCACAGATCCCACAAACACTCACCCAAGCAACACCCAGATGCAGACATTCCAACAGTCACTACCACCTCTGTGTCCCCCTCCTCCTCGTCTCCCTCCTCCCTCCCTGTGACGTCTACACTCACACATGCATGCACACCACCATCAGCCAGTACTTCCATCACCAGCACACCCTCCAGTCCAGTCCGCACATGTGCAGTCACCACCCCCACTGCCATTTACACGTCCCCTGTGTCCTCTCCCACTGTGTCTGTCACCCCCTCTTCCAAGACACATAAACGCAGGCAGACACCCAAACAACAGCCAACCACCTCACGACAGCCTACGTCTCAGTCACCTGCACCCAAAGACAGCACACCTGACTCTCCTACAACCACATCCTCTTCCTCCACTTCCATCATCACTACTCCTACCCTTTACCTTGGTCCTAAGAAATATCACCTCTCTAATCTTAACCTCTTTCCCTCCCCTGACCCACCCCCTCCATCTGCAAAGAGTCCCAAGAGCACCTCAGCCACCACCAGCCCTGCTTCGAGTGTCACAGTGGTGCATGGGTTCTGGAGTCCACCCTTTGGCGGCAGTGACACTTCACTCAGCAGCAAGGACACATCCAGCCCCCCCCAGGCAAGAGGACCCGGAAACTAAAGGGCCGCCGTGAGAGGACCGACACGGCTGCCCCCAAGGAGCTCACTTCGGCCACTTCACCTGCCACAACAGCCAGGGGAGGGAAGGGCCCGAGAGCCCCATCTAAGGAGCGAAAGGGCAGCAGGGCGGAGAGGTCAGCCAGCAGGAGCGCGGAGCAGGAGGGCCCCATAAGCCCCATCCCGGCTGCAAGGGACGAGAACAAAGGGCCTAGGACTCCGTCCCCGAAGGGGCCTGCCACTGCACGGTTGGGGCGAGTGAGCAGGGAGTCCAGGCCAGGTCTGGCTCCCTAGACTTACTGGAAGAGCACCGCTGAACAGGGCCCCGCCGTGCAGAAGAGCACCCCTGAACATGGCCCCGCCGTCTCAAGCACCACTCCGCTGGGCCCCGCCGTCTCAAGCACCGCTCCGCTCCGCTGGGCCCTTCCTTTCAAGCACCGCTCCGCTGGGCCCCGCCGTCTCAAGCACCGCTCCGCTGGGCCCCACCGTCTCAAGCACCGCTCCGCTGGGCCCTTCCTGTCAAGCCCCGCTCCGCTGGGCCCCGCCGTCTCAAGCACCGCTCCGCTGGGCCCCACCGTCTCAAGCACCCCTCCGCTGGGCCCTTCCTGTCAAGCACCGCTCCGCTGGGCCCCGCCGTCTCAAGCACCGCTCCGCTGGGCCCCACCGTCTCAAGCACCGCTCCGCTGGGCCCTTCCTGTCAAGCACCGCTCCGCTGGGCCCCACCGTCTCAAGCACCGCTCCGCTGGGTCCTTCCTGTCAAGCACCGCTCCGCTGGGCCCCACCGTCTCAAGCACCGCTCCGCTGGGCCCTTCCTGTCAAGCACCGCTCCGCTGGGCCCCACAGTCTCAAGCACCGCTCCGCTGGGCCCTTCATCTCAAGCACCGCTCCGCTGGGCCCTGCCGTCTCAAGCACCGCTCCGCTGGGCCCCGCCATCTCAAGCACCGCTCCGCTGGGCCCTTCCTGTCAAGCACCGCTCCGCTGGGCCCCGCCGTCTCAAGCACCGCTCCGCTGGGCCCTTCCTGTCAAGCACCGCTCCACTGGGCCCTTCATCTCAAGCACCGCTCCGCTGGGCCCCGCCGTCTCAAGTACCACTCCGCTGGGCCCTTCATCTCAAGCACCGCTCCGCTGGGCCCCGCCGTCTCAAGCACCGCTCTGCTGGGCCCCGCCGTCTCAAGCCCCGCTCCGCTGGGCCCCGCCATCTCAAGCACCGCTCCGCTGGGCCCCACCGTCTCAAGCACCACTCCGCTGGGCCCCACCGTCTCAAGCACCGCTCCGCTGGGCCCTTCCTGTCAAGCACCGCTCCGCTGGGCCCCACCGTCTCAAGCCCCGCTCCGCTGGGCCCCGCTGTCTCAAGCACCGCTCCGCTGGGCCCCACCATCTCAAGCACCGCTCCGCTGGGCCCCACCGTCTCAAGCACCGCTCCGCTGGGCCCTTCATGCAAGCACTGTTCACGGTTCACTGTGCACACCATGCATCCTCCTTGACCAGTGGAGAAATGTATCCACCTGATGGACTGTGGCTTTGCACTCCCCAGGATGGCACAGTGGGCATGGTGGCCCCTTCGTGGATCTGGCGTCGTGGACTCATGTGGCTGTGGTGCCCCCCCCTTCCCTTCCCCCTGAGGTGCCTGTAGTTTTGTCATCAGATGCCCCTGCAGTGTTCTCTCCAAAGGACTCAGGTCTCCTGTGTGGGCTTTGCCCTTGTGTCGCAAAACTTTGGCCCACGGACAAATCGAAATTCGTAACATTTGCTAGGCTAATTGCTTCGGTTATCCACTGCTGTGTATATGGACTTTTTGAAATGTAAATATTTTTGATAGTTGTTTTGTATGTTTGCTTAGGAAATGTGCATTTATAAGGCCTTCTGAGAGAGACTTAACTCCAGATGACTGAAATGTGTTATCAAGGTGGGTAAAAGAGGTCCCAAACACAGTTCTGCACTTTATGCTGGGCAGTGGTCCCTCAATTAAATCAAGGAAAACACCAGATCACAGTGCTTACCGGACACATTTAAGGTTTTTAGAGCATCTTGCATCATATACATAATTTGAGGCAAAAGTTCAACATGGCTGGCGCTTGTTGCATTCTGCTCACGGACGGGCACAGACGGGATGCCTTAGGTGTGCCTTCAGCACGCCTGCTGCGCGTGTTTGCTGCATCTGCCTCGTTAAATGAGGTATGATGCACAAAACCTGGAGTGGCAACCCAACAAAGATGGCCACTCAAAATGGACTCCAGGAAGTGGATATGAGATAAAAAGTAAAAGTGAGTCCACTTATGCCTATGTGATTGAGTCTCCAATCAATCTACAAAGCACTTTATGCTTTTTTGCACATTGTTTTGCAACTTAAGACCCCGTTTTACGCTCCTTTTTACGTGATATGAATTTTAAATATACATCAAGGAGGGCTGGCTTATTTGCAATGCTTAAATTCACCTGCACTGTTTTTCCGTCATAAATTCTATTTCCTCTACTTAGAAATTAAGACAGAAATACGCCAGAAGATCATGTCTAGTAACTACAGTACAGCTGGGTGTAAGGCTCATAAGTTAAGATATTTGTTAATATTTATACTTTTTTAATGTGTGGTTAAAAATTACTTATCTATTCATGTATTTGAAACACTCAGTATCATGTCTTAAAATGTAAGCCGTCTCTTCACGGCTGTTATAGGGATGGTTTCAACTAAGTTTTAATCTTTTTTTTTTACCAGAACATGTTCCTGTGTTTTAACTATAATGCCTTTTAACTGTGTAACTGTATGTAATTCTATATGCTTTTATGGTCAAATTTTGACCGAATAACATTTTTTGATTGACTGAGTCTGCTTAGAGAAACTTTATCAAGCAGGGTAGCTGGGTCATCATCAGGTTGAAAATGCTACATTTGAGGTGGGAGAAAAATTGCTGGTTAGCACCAGTGCTCACCCAATCTGACAGAGTTCACCCGCCGAGTTCAGAAAGTGGGTCACTTCTTCTTATTACAGCACTACCAGCTAGAATGCTGTGTTCTCCTGTTCTTTGCAATACATGGGCTTTTGGTTCCCTCTGAGCTTTGCATCCGGCCCGTACAGGTCATGGAACCTGTGCCATGATTGGTGTCTCAATCTAATCATCTCCAAACCGCCAATCTTGGTGGTCCGGAACACATTTGGCATCTGGGGCCTTCTCTTGCCTCCTGCCTCCAAATCCAGCTCCCGGGATGGTCACTGCGATACCCACTTTGGATTAATCAGTCATTTCTCCACAGCTCTGATTGTTATGCACATCTCAAGCTACCAAGATGATTGTGATGTCTCTGGTTCCACCGGTAAGACCCAAGGATGTGTCAGGGCCATGAGAAATTGAGCACTTCTCCTCAGGTTGATGGCACTCTAAGAAGAGATTTCTACAGGTTATTCACTTGCTGAATCAAGGCAGAATTAGGCTGACGATGGAGCAAATCTCCGAGGCACGTTGCAATGACTGCGGCGCTGAAGCACAGTCAATTTTTAGCAATTCACAGGCGGGAGGTATTGGCAAAATTGCACACCCTTTTGTGGGTGGAATGGCAGCCATGATGGCTATTCGTCATGATGGATCCAAGGGAGTCCCCCTGACACTGCAGCTCATTGCTCCATCTTGATGTTGAGCCCAGTTCCCACCACCATGCGGCTGTTGCGGTACCACACACTTTTGCACTCTGCCGTCTCTGCTCTGGGGGATGCCTTTGGGACCTGCCTCTATGCTGCTTCCTGCCAGTGCACCCCTTGTGGCTTGGCTGCAAACTACCACCTTCAGCCCTTCCATCAGTGACATGCCTTGGGTTTGAGGGGGCCCCCTACTCCTTTCACCATTCACCCTGCAAGCTCTTGTGGTTGTCTCACCTCCGCTTCTACCCCATCTCCACAGTGGCTGGTGCACTGCTCCCACCACTACCTGCTGTGGTGTCCTTGACGTAAATGTAATGTCATGTTTTGGCTGAAGGAAGAGCATGAGGATTTTTAGTAGTTTTGTGGTGCTGAAAGGAATGGCTGTAGGTTGATTTAAGGCTTAGGAAGCAGAGGGTATTTGCCTGAATCAGTTGGACCCTACCTGGGGGTGACTGATTGGGCTATGTTATGGTGGGCATTCTGCACTCAAGCGGAAGATGTATCATCAATTTTGATGTCTGCTGTCCTTGATCAGTCTGGTGGCCTAATTGTGGTTTTCAGAGGCAAATTAGAGCTTCTCATTATAAGTCACTTGTGTTATGTACTTATGCAAGTATTACTAGAGCACAACCTCACCTGAATGTAGCAGAGGACTTTGAGTAGCTAAGAGAATAAAAATGATAAGAAAATGCAAATGTGGAAGCAGAGAGATCTGGAGGAAAATTTAAAGGGTGATTCCCCTAATGAGTGTGCCTTCCTTTCCATACAGGGGGAAGGGAGAATGAGAGAGTCTGAGGCCTGAGAGTTACATAAATGCAGTGTGAGGTAGAAGGACATTAGCCGTTTTGAATTTAGACACATAGTGGATGTTTCAAGAAATACTATTGGTGGTCTGATTGCAGAGGTACAATGGTTGATGGAGACAAACACATTTGCAAGTGACGCAAAGGACTTTGAACATTCTTCAAGATTCTAAAATGCCTAGCCCGCAGATGAGGTCAAATCTGGTGCCGGTGCAGGCAAACATGTTCTGGATTGAGATCACCACATACTAAATGACTTTCTCATAACCCAGTCTGACAGTCATTAATACCAAGAGGCTACTAAAAAGGGCATTCCCTGAATAGAAATAACAATCGTTTTTACTAAGTCCTGCATCACATGCAATAACCAATAATAAGCGTTCCAGAACTTTGCTTGGTTTCATGGTGTCTGCTTGGGTTTTGAAAAATGTAATGACATCCTTCACCAAACACCCCCTGTAATCAGTAGCCACTACATAGATCATGCTGTCTGTTCTTATCTACAAAACATGATGCCAGCAAAACAAAATAACCAAATGCATCATTGCAGATGTATAGACTGGAGCTCAAATGAACATGTTCTGAAGCTTAAATTGCTCAGAGCAAGATGCACAATCTTCAGTAGAACAGCCATACAAACAATCCTACACCCCGCTGACTTTTTACATAATTTACCAGCATAATCAATTTAATCAGGTCTGTGTATACAAACTGAATGAATTCTATAATTGATTCTGAATGGAAGCATCCATGCTGCAAATACATGTTTATGCACCCAATTATGGAAATAAAACATGCACAGCATGCTTTATATTATTAAGGCTATTGTGTATGTATTAAAATGTGTAAAAATCAAAGGAATGTGACTTGGTTTGCTTTTTTATAGCAGGGTTCAAAATAAGCACTTCATCCTTGGTGGCCTAGTGGTTGCATCCTGTCTCTCTCTGCTGCCTTCTGCCTTTTCTGTGCCCTTTTTCTGCCTTTTTACTCTGTTGCCTTTTTGTCTGTTTTTTTATCTCCTTTTGCCTTTTTTGCCTTTTTTCCTCCGTTCTCCATTCCCCGCACCTCCCCTGCCGCTGCTGCACCTGCAGCCCTGCTCCCCTCCCAGCGCTGAGTTTCACACCCACCCACCTCCCAGCTTAGGGACCCCTCCCTGCCCTTCTTAATGAGGCCCTTCAGCGACGGGACCACACCCAGTCCCATGAACCTTTGCTCCCGCTCCAACAACCAATACAATGCCAGGACCCTTAAGGCCCTCAACACCAGAGGCTCAACTGCCTGCCACTGCGCCTCGCCCAAGGACACCCAAGGACAGTTCTCCTACCACAACTGTACCTTCACCTGTCCTCGCATTTAAACCCCCTCCGCTGGACCTCCTGGACACCTCAGATGTATACTACTCGATACTCGCTCCCTCATTAAGCATGCAATAGAAGTTTGGTACCTCCTCGACTCCATTGATCCCAACGTTGCCTTCTTCACAGAGACCTGGATGACCACCTCCTCAGGTCTGGACATTGCCACTGCCATCCCCGACGGCTACAAGATCATACATCAAGACCGCGTCCACTGAGCCGGAGGAGGTGTCGCCATCGTCCACAAAAAATCACTCTGCCTCACGACCAGCGTCTATAATCAGACCCCTATCACTGAACACCTTCACTTTCCGATCCAGACTAATCCTAACACCACCCTCAGTGGAACGCTCATCTACAAATCCCCCGGATCCCACCTACCCATGTCCTCACCTCAACGGACTACATACTCCTTGGTGACCTCAACTTTCACCTCGACAACCACAGTGACCTGAACACCTCTACCCTCATGAAGAACCTCTCAACACCCAGACTCAAGGAACTGGTCAACCTCCCATGCACTCAGCAGGACACACCCTCAACCCTGTCTTTTCTGCCAGAAACCACATCTCCTTCTCACACTCCTCCGATTTCGACTGGACCGACCACCACTGAATCCACTTCTCCTTCACCAAGACAGTCGGGCAGCACCAAGCCTACTGCCCCGTGCAGGAACTTGACCAAGAACACCAAAGCCCAGGTCACCACCATGCTTCGCCACTCCCCACCACCGTGGACGCCAACACCTCAGCCCCCAACTTTCACCAATGAATCACCAACTGCGCCAACACATTAGCCTTCCTTAGGAATCCCACCGCCAACCATCATCACAGGAGACCCAGCTGGTTCTCCCCCAACATCTAAGAATCCAAAAGAACATGCAGATGACTTGAGAGAAAGTGGAGAAACAGTAAGAGCAGAACAGGCCACAAAGCCTTTAAAGACGCCGTCACAGCACACCTCCGGCTCATCAGATCGACTAGGAAATCAGCAATTTAGCAGAGACTCAATACCTGTGCACACAACAGCAAGGAACTTTTCACAAAACCTGACATGGGCACCGTAGACATCCCACCGTCCCAAGCCTTGTCAACTTCTAACACAGGAACATTCAAGACATCTATGAAGAATTTGCAAGCAAAGGTCCGCTCCCCACCCACCAGCACCACCACGGACTCTCACCAACTGATCGTGGCGCACTGGACCCTCCTCACCCCGGAAGATACCCTTAAGCTCATGAATACCAACCACTCTAGGGCACTCTCAGACCCATGCCCCCACAACATCTTCAATCAAGCCAGCACCATCATCATCCCCAAGCTATGCCGCACCATCAACTACTCCATCAAAACCACCACCTTCCCAGATCCCTGGAAACACATGCCCCTCCTGAAGAAACCTTCCGCAGACCCAACATAGCTGAAAAACTACAGACTTATCTCGCTGCTCCCTTTTCCAGCCAAGGTAATCTAAACAGCGATCAATGCACAGCTCACCGAGTTCATCGAAGCCAGCCACATCCTCGACCCCTCTTAATACAGATTCAGGAGCAACCACAGCACCGAAGCCGCACTCTTGGCAGCCCTAATTGACATCTGCACCCTGCTGGACCATGGTGAAACAGCTGCCCTCATCCTCTCTGACCTCGCCATCGCCTTCGACACTGTCTCCCACACCACCCTGTCCACCAGACTACATGACGCCGGCATCCTCGGTAAAGCCCTGGAGTGGATCTGCTCCTTCCCCACCGGCAGAACCCAGAGAGTCAGGCTCCCAACTTTCACCTCAAAGCAGACAAAAACCAAATGTGGAGTTCCCCAGGGCTCTTCCCTGAATCCCACCCTCTTCAACATCTACATGACCCTACTCGCTGAAATCGTCAGATGGCACTGGCTTAACATCATCTCATAGGCCGACGACACACGGCTCATTCTCTCCCTCACTGACAAACCATCAACAACTAAAACAAACTTTCACAACGGAGTGAAGGCAGTCGTTGAGTGGATGAGGGACAGCTGTCTCAATCTCAACTCAGTCAAGACCGAGATCCTCATCTTGGGGCATGTCAATTTTGCCTGGGATGAATCCTGGTGGCCCTGTAGCCTTGGAACTGCCCTACAACGCCTGCAACCTCTGCATCATTCTGGACTCATCACTGTCCATGGCCATGGCCCGCCAAGTCAATGCTGTCTCCTCAGCATGCTTCCACACCCTTTGCCTGCTCAGGGAGATCTTCAAGGGGATCCCCATAGACACAAAGAGAACAGCCACCCAGGCACTCGTCAGCAGTAAACTCGACTATGGCAATGCACTCTCTGCCGGAATAAAAAAAAAACTCCAAGCAAGACTCCAGAGAATACAGAACACCACCGCCAGATGGATATTGGACATCCCCCGCCACAGCCACATCTTCACCCACCTGAGATATCTACACTGGCTCCCTGTCAACAAACGCATCACCTTCAAATTCCTGACCCACGCATACAAGGCCCTCCACAACATCAGACCTGCCTACCTCAACCACCGCATCTCCTTCTACACCCACTCCAGGCAACTCCACTTAGCACAACTGGCCCTTTGTACCATCCCCATTCCCACCTTGCCACACAGACCTGGAATACGATGCCACTTCACCACAGGCAGTCCCCATCACTGGCTCAGTTCAGGAAGGACCTCAAGACCTGGCTCTTCAACTAATCCCCGTCCCCCAGCTAGCACCTTGAGACCACATTGGTAATAAGCCACGCATTATAAATGTTGCTTGATTGATTGATTGAAGGCATATGAATATACCTCAACTGGATCATCACAAGTGAACCTTTCACACCACAATGGCTGTTGCATCGGAGCAATATATGGATTCAATGTGCTTCAATTTTTGGATAAAATATGTAGAGATTACCATAATATCACAAAAATGCATGTTTCTGTTACAAACGGTAGCAGTCCAACAATGCTCCAAGAAAACAATGAAGGTAAATAGAAAATATATATTTCCTTTAATCTAGGAAGAATGTGAAGAATTGCCTAATTAAGCTCTTAACAATCAATATTTAATCAATCAATTAGCAGAAATGATAAAACATCACAAGCAGTTTGTAAATGTAAGGGATGCTATGTGTAGGAAGAGGGGTGAGAACCCACTTAAAATATAACCACAATGGTAGCTTGGAACAAATCAGTCAGGCTTAAGATAGAGGCAATATGTAAAGTGTTTATGCAGTACTCAACCAGTAATAAAGTGAAATCACAACACAAGAAAAATCCCATAAGAATTTTGAAAAATACAATGGCACCAAAACAGCGCTGGACTGGGTCAAAGTCAAAAGTGAAGGCAAACCTCAATGGATTACCATTCAGATGATGTTCACCCTGTTCATCCCAGTGGAAAGTTTACCGTCTGACTTTGAAACTTTTATGGGGAAAAAGTGGTTTTCGATAAGTTGCCTGCAAGGAAAGCTGCAAGCTGAATCTGAAGCAGGGCTTGACGACGGTGGGCTGTTGAAAAGCAGTGTCCCGGTTTTCTGGAAGCCAAATCTCTTTCAGATGCACCAACTGGCAAGATAAGGTCTACTGGTGATTTCACATCAACTGGCTGCATCTTCAAGGTGACCTTGGTATATGTGGGTTCTCCAGGAAGAAAGTTGCCCAAAAGTTTCAAAATCTCACTTCTTACAGTTTGGGGACAGGTGTAGTACACTGTAACACTAGCCAAGTGTCCAGGACGTGGAGGGCACCAGTTAGAGATTTTGACTCACTTTAATGACGCCAGCAGCAAGGACCAGGTCTGGTGCAATTGGAACTGGTCAACTGGCCAGCTGAGGAAAGAGAGGCCTCTGTGTGCCTGTAGCTCAATCATGAGATCAGCCAACTGACATTTGGAGTCACTTTTGTGGTCCTGGGTTCAAGGTAAGCAGGTCCAGTCTTCCTTCAGGTTCTTCAGACAGCAGGTTAGTTCTTCTTCTGATTCTTTACAAGCCCAGGGGTATTCTGAGGAGAGGTCTGTAGGTTCCACACTTATGGCCAGTGCCAGCCTGTGGTGGAGGGCAATCATTTGTTACCCTGAAACCAGGCCTGGTCAGTTCCTCCTCTCCCACTGGGGTTGGAGCTGGCTGTCTAGTGAGACAAAAGGAAGGCAGCCCTAGATGTGAGCCTCATCTGCCAATGACAGGGTGGACATCCTTTGAAGCTTAGGAGGGGGCTAGTCACAGATCCCAAGGCCAGACTGTCAAGGAATGAGGCCCCTTCTCCATACGCAGAACAATTCAATAATAGGAAGAGGATGTGAATCAAGTAAAATTTTAGCATTCAATCAATTTAAACCAGACGCAATGTACCATTCCACTTACGTGCCAGTACAGTGGGAGAAATCCACTCTGATGACTTACGCTTAACAGAACATTCGACAATGTATGCTTGATAGCAATGGCATCACTCTTCAACTCAGTTTTGTGTGAAACTCTCTTCAACAATCCGCTTTTAATAGAACAAATTCTTTGGAAACAATTTAATTAATTCTTTGCTCTTGCTTAATTACCAACATTACTTGCACCTTGGCTCTTGGGTCTAAGTTAATCCCTTTCCATAAATCTTTTCAACCAAACATATCCACACTTTAATGTACAATGTGCACCTTTATATCAGGATTCCGCCCTTTAAAAAACAAATTGGAACGAAAACCCCCAATCATGTCTATCTTCCCCCCACCAAATGTTTCAGCAATAACATCATGTGGTTCCAAATTATGTTCTTCCATCTGACCTGCAAATTCTCTGCAGAACACATCTTTAGTAATAATAGTCCAAGGACAACCAGAATCTGTCCTCAATCGTAGCAATACAATGTGGGGGTCCAGGTGATTTGTCCCCATTCTCTTCTATAACTTAACTGATCACTTCTCTGAACACAAGAACAGCCCCCTGTTCATAATCTTCACTATTTTGTCTGCCAATCACATCACCCTCAACAGTCGCAACAGTCTCATGTATACACCCAACTTTACTGTACTTTTTCTCCAATCTTTTCTCATTATCCTTGCATACTCTAGCACAGTGTTCCACTTTTCCACAATTTTAGCAATTAGAACTTAGTCAGAGAGTGGATATTTTGGAAGAGGAAGAGGATGAGTCATAAAGTGGTGGTTTGGTGAGGCTTAGAGAGATTAGTTAACTTTTTTGCTCTGCAGTGAGAGTAAAGCATATAATAAATATATAGATATATAAACACACATAAGAGGTATATATATATACATAGAGGTTTTGGCATGATACACATATCAAAAAGAACCAGGACATATAAAATAATATTCGATAAAGTCTCATGTGTGGGCGAATATTTACAATCTCAGGATTTCCATGTTTCTGTAAATTAAGGTTTTTAATTTCGATATGTGTCATTATAAGAAAATAAACCCATATATTCACCACCTTATCTGTTATGTATTGAGCTATGTAAATGGATTTAATGATAAAGTTATACATATATGTATGTTTGTATATAATAGTTTTTTATTTTTTCATTTCTTTATTTTTTTTAAATATATTTATTGTTTTTATTCCTCTAGTAAGTATAAAAACATATATGTAGATATGTCTACCTTGGCTGCCATCAGATTGCATTCCTCTTCAAGAAAAGGAGGAATCCTGAAGTTTTGAACTATTCGTGACAGAATTTGATAAGGTAACTTTTTTAGCAGGACTAACCTGGTCGCTCTATCCATCCTGTGCTCCATTACAGTTGGCCTGAACTTGTGATTTTCCCCCATTCTAGAATGACCAGATGACTGCAAGCAGTGCTTTGTGCTTTTAAGCACTATAGCTGCCTAAAAAGTTGAAATTACATATCTCTGGTTCTACTAATTGAATTCTTGTCACTCTGGTATCATTTTATTTATTAAATTGTATCTTATTTTTTTAGAATTGGTTTGTGATTTTTGCTTGTGTTGTGTTTTTCACTTTGTTACAGTTTGTGTGCTGCAGAAAAATATTTTACACAGTGGCGCTAAGATAAGCCTGACTGCTTTTGTGCCAGGCTACCAGAGGGTCATGCACAGGTTAACTTGATGACTTTTGTTGTTCACTTTGAGATGGACTGTGCTTGTTAACTGAGTGAAGCCCTCCTGCCCCCCCCTCAATCAATATTCCAGTTTCTACAGTGGGCCTTCATGCACCACTCTAGTGGCACAGGTAAAAAGGCCTATTTATATTACTGTACTGATTCCAACTAAAAAAATAAAATGGATATGCTACCACCACCAGGTTCATGTCACCTAACTTCCTGCAAGGCGGTAACCCTCTATCACTATGAGGACAGCACTTGATCTTTTCGTCCTGGTCTAACAAGATTACATTACTGTAAGACGGGCCTAAGGTATGGCGTACACACATGATCCATGTTAGCCCATGTCCAAAATCAGTACCAGGGATCTAAATGCAACTGGGGCACTCTGGACAGGAGTGCACATCCGTCACCCTGCAGGGGACTTTTTGATCCCAACATCATGTATTGATGTACTTACAGACAGGCTTGAGCTGTTCCTTTGGGCTACTGTTTACCATGCCACACCTCTAGGTGGCATCAAATACTGTGGTTTTCCTTTCCCCAGCATACTTGTTTCCTATAATTACACTCTGAAATGTGGATGGCAAACCAGAGTTTGATGTAAAGGGCTCAGACACCCTACATTGGGATTAGTAGTGCTATTAAAGAATTGCATTTAAAAAATCAGTGATTCTATTTCAATCTATTTGCATATATACCTTTACGGACCAGTACTTCTGACTTTCTAACAGTGCATGCATGTCTCTTGTATGCAAGGATTGTACAAAGTCAACAACTTGCCTCCAAATTGTAGTTTTTCCTGAGTGCTTTAAAGGTAAAACTAGCTGTGTGATTTGGTTTCCCATCCATTGCATTGCTCTCCTGGTGTTAGGCTTCAGCTAACTCCCAGCTACCATTCTACTTGATATGATTATTGATTGCTCACATATTCATCCATGTACTCATCTGTCTCATCTGTCCATCCATCCATGGCAACACCTACCTGTTAGGTATTCATGATCTCAGTCACTTATTCATCAATCTGTTGACTTACTCTTCTATTTATCTACTCATGCATCTAAAAAACCTCAATGAGCCCTCCCCGCCCCCACCTCAATCAATAACCAAGTTTCCACAGTGGGCCTTCATGCACCACTCCAGTGACACAGGTAAAAAGGCCTGTTTATACTACTGTACTGAATCCAACTAAAAAACTAAATGGATATGCTGCCACCACCATGTTCATGTCACCTGACTTGCTGCAAAGCTGTAGCCCTCTATCACTATGAGGGTAGCACTTAGTCTTTTCCTCCTGGTCTATCAAGATGACATTACTGTAAGACGGGCCTAAGATATGGCGTACACACATGATCCATGTTCGCCCATGACCAAAATCAGTACCAGGGATCTACATGCAACTGGGGTACTCTTGACAGGGGTGCACACCTGTCACCATTCAGGAGACTTTTCGGTCCCAACATCATGTATTTATGTGCTTACAGACAGGCTTAGACTGTTCCTCCTACAGTTTACCATGCCACACCACTGGGTGGCACCAAATACTGTAGTTTTTCTTTCCACAGCATACTTATTTCCTACAATTACACTCTGAAATGTGGGTGGCAAACCAGAATGTGGGAGTGTGATGTAAAGGGCTCAGACACCCTACTTTGGGATTAGTGGTGCTATAATAAAATTGCATTAAAAAAATCAGTGAGTGGTATTCCAATTTATTTGCGTATATACCTTTACAGACCTGTACATCTGACATTCTTACAGTGTGTGCATATCTCTTACATGCAAGGATTGAACAAAGTCAACAACTTGCCTCCAAATTGTAGTTTTTCCTGAGTACTTGTAAAGTTAAAACAAGCTTTGTGATTTGGTTTCCCATCCATTGCATTGCTGTCCTGGTGCTAGGCTTCGGCTAACTCCCAGCCAGTATTCTATTCGAACCAAAGGAGGGCTGAGGGCACTTTCAATTAGGCCTTTGTTTTGAGCCCAGCTGAAATATAAGATAAGAAAGCCCTCTCACTGTTTGCCCGTTAGTGCTCTCAACAGAAAGCAAACAACATGGAGCCGCTGCTCAATTGTGTCCCTCGTTGGCAAATTACACCAGGACAAATTTTGCATATTTCACTGGGGCCAGATGGATCCGCAATCCTGCTGAACAATAGCTGGGATCCAAATGAATCTCCCTTCATTCCCGCAGTGGTGATAATATCATATTGTCATGCAGTCTGAACCTCTAATTGATGGTGTGAATGTGCGCCATTACACAAGATTTCAGAGAGAAAATCTGCACACCTTGTTGAGATTGATTGGTTGTACAAAAATGACCATGCACTACAGAACATAGAGCAGCAGCCTACATTTGAACATGCAGTAAAGATTATGAATTGCTGGGAAACTCTAAACATACAATTGGGTTAAAATTAGTGATAGTACAAATTAAAACATAAAATAATGTTAACTGAATGATGTTGCAAATCTGAACTTGTATAATGGTGGTGATTGTGGACATATTGTGAGCATCCTTGTCATAATGATGCCTAATCCTGAATAATAATCACACTGAATGATTATGGTAATTCTTTTACATAGCATGGGCATGTTGGCAAAATTGTGGCGAACCCTAGTGCAATGCATGCACTGAGATACTCTAAACAAGGTGTTATGTTTTGAAAGCACTGTGGTCTGAGAGGTGGCCAGGATTAATGAAAAAAGTGCACTGCATAATATTGGTAACTCTTGGCATTTTTCAGACTTTTATGATCAATGTGGCCCCAGCCTTAAAGATTGCTGTAACCTGTCAGCATCTATACATGCTCTCACTCAACCTTTCATCCATTCATGCCCTTAGCCATTAATCTAGGCATTGATTAACGTGCTCACATATTTAACCATTCTCCATGTACTCATCTGTCCATCCATCCATGTCATCTACTACGTTTTACTTATTCATGCTCTTAGTCACTTATACATCAAACTGTTGACTTATTCTTCTATTTACCCACTCATAAATCTAAAAACCACACATACAAGCATGCACATATATACACACAAATGCGCCAACCAGTGAAAAAGCACTTTCAGTTTAAAGTAGCCTGATCTATTGTCTTTACCAACTGTGACTTTCTTTGTAACAGGGGCTTTTGCCAAACAGCTGTTTATTGAGATAATTTCTTATTAGTGTTCTGAGTAGAATTTTATTTACTTGGTGGTAGATGCTGGAATTGCCAGACACAACTTCAACAGACTGAATAATTTACACAGCCTGTAGAGATTTCAGTTTCATCCTTCTGACTGTTAGTTGTTAGTGCATATCCTTTGAGGGTTTGTGGTTTTCTATATCTCAACCTTTGGGTATAATCATTAAATAACCCCCGCCACTGGTCGTATGGATCTTTGCTCGTCAACAAGGAGAAGCGAGGTGCAGTCATCTACGTCACAATAAATCATCAAAGACTTTTAGCTCAGCCAAAATAAGGATTAGTGTGAATTAAAGGGTTTTTATTTTTTTAATCCTCAAGTATCTCAATTTTAATCAGTAAGGATTGATATTTTAGGCATTAACATTAGAAATTAACATAGTCCAATAATTGATATTTTAATATAAGGTAAAATAATACATTGGTCAGAATAATAGTATTCATTGTTATGATGCAGCAAGTGTGTTCCAGAACAGAAATTCCCTAAAATAAATGTAGTTGGAACAGTATGAGAAAAAGGTGTCAGGTCAGATACCCAATAAAGAGCTCTGATGAGTGAATCCATCTGCAGGTATTACGCATTTGCATATTAAGCTGGAAAGTATTGTCAGCTCAAAAATAGCAGACAATTCAGCAAAATTTAAGTAAGGCAGCCTCTCATGAAGAACAGCAGCAGGGACCCAAATGTGAGTCTCCAGTCAGAGAGTTGGGGAAGGAATACTGAATCTAGCTTGGGAACACACACTAATATAAACACACAATATTCTATTTTCTTCTTTCTTCTTCATTCTCCACAGAATATCAGCAAACTCTTGGGAATAGGCAAACTCCCCATTTGCTCATAGAGGCTCTTAGGCTTTTATGCATCACATCTTGAAAAGTTACATCATTGATATTTTGCAGTCCAGACAGCTCTTGCCATGAATCATCATTCTGGTCGCCTTCTCTCTTACTAGTAAGAACTCACTATCAGTTGTCTAATACATAACAAATGCATATTTGTTAGCTAGCAGAAGGCATCTGGAAAATACATTTGTAAGAAAAAAACATTGTGCACAAACAACTATTCAATATAAAAAAACAGCATTATTTTTTCAGTTAATATGACATCAACAGATAGGCTAACTTAAATCAGCACTATTACGTATTTGCAGGCTTATAACATTTAAGTATGATTACCTGCTACAAAGTTTTCATTTGCATTTCGTGTATTTTTACTTAAACTTAAGCTTTGCACATTATTTAATAAAAGCATTTTGTCAGTGAGTAAAATTTGTCTCAACACTTTATATTGAATATTGAACCAAAGTGGTGCTTCTTTAGTTAATATAAAATGAATCCAGTGGCAGATTAGGTGTGCCATGAAACCCAGAGCAAACAGGGACAAAGGTCCCCCATACTTGGAAAAATGCAGTGGTAATCAGGATTCAATGGGCCCCTCAGACCTCTGGGAACCCGGCACCTGCTACACCATTGATAGCTACGCCCTTGAGTGAGTCAAGTTGTGATGGAGCCACCAAACCTCCTCTACTGTCTCTAAAGCTATGTCACATTAAAACATTTGACCTGGAATGTAGTGAGCACCACTGAAGACAATGGAGGGGGTCACTGCCAGTAATCGGTGGTACAGGTCTTCTGTTCTAACATCCCAATGTCTATTTTTCTGTGTCATCCATTTAAATTTGGAGCATTCTACCCTCAGTGGGTAGAATATTGTAATAGTTTAACAGCTGTTCTACCTCAGGCTATACTAGTTGTTAAAGGATCTCACTCTTGTTAAAAGTCTTCACCTGCGGCTTGGGATGGTAACAGGTCTACATGGCTTTTAACTATGGTATAGCCCTTGGTAGTGAACTATAATGCTATATGTTAAAAAATAAATACATCTATAAAAAATCTACATTTATTAATACAATAATCAATAATTACACGTAAAGTAATAATATTAAATGCTGGAAATTGAGATTACTCCTTTTCTCTAGTGAGCCTGTAAATTGTGTATCTGCACACACAAGCTTTCTCTTGTACTGCCTGACAACCAACTCCCTTCCCCTGATCACACACACACACACACACACACACAAAAGTGGGGTGTGTTGCTGGAAAGAAAAAAAAATGTCTCTGTACCTCATTGACATTTCAACATTTTCCTTTCAAGTACCGCCTTGCCTGGCATGGTAGATAAAGGAAAAATCAATAATGGAGAACCCAGCAGTTTTCCATTCTATAATGAGGCAGGGGAACCACAAGTTTGGCAAGCCTGAAGCCCTCGGCTCCAAAGTGTAAATGGCCACTGAAGTCTCCCAGTACATGAAGCGAATGTGCATGGAAAAGTTGTTCATCTGCTGTAGGACATGGCAAACTTCTTCAAACTTGGTGCCTCATTTATAATCCCTTTGCGCCACCGCAGCATGATTTTTTTTTGTGACGCAGTGGCGGTGCTAGCAGTGCACTGCTCCATATTTACAAACTGACATATTGACCCCAATGTGTCCATTTGTAAAACCCTGCTTCAGATTATACCTGTGTAGGCGTTCGCAGGCAAAAAGCCACTCAGAACTGACGCAGTGACATTTACAACATTTCACTGTGTCATTCTGTGACTTCACTGTGCCAGAATTTTACCACATGGTCACAGCAGACATAAAATTGATGCAGGGCCTTTTCCAAATTGAGCCTTCTTGCATTGCTGGAGTAGCATAATTTTAACAATGTTTCTATAACAATGTGTGAGTTTAGAGCCAAGAGATGCGTCAGAATTTCTGACACATCTGTGAAAACTTGCACCATGGGACTCTGTATTATAAATACAGTACAGCACATCAATGGTATCGTTAACGGACCTTAGGGAAGCGCAAGGAATCTGATGCATCAATGCCGATGCATCAGATTTTTGTAAATGAGACCCTTGGTTTCAAACAATTATGTTTGTTTTAAATTTGTCAGAAAAGGCATGTTTGGTCATGTCATACACACTGGGCCTGACATACGCATCTACTTACCTATGTTTGGGTTTCTGCTTGTAGTAAATGTATTTTTTGGAATGTATTTCAGGAGCACAGCTTGGAATCTGCGTTAGTTGCAGTTTCCACAGATATTGGTCATGAATTCCTGTGTGGATCCCTACAGTGCACCAGTGCATAGGGTTTTTCACATTTACAAATGCGCATAGTGAACATGTACATGTGTAATTCTGCCATTCAATTTCTATGTTTTTTATTCTACCTGAATGACTTTTTCCCCTGGGCAAACATCCCTTCTCCTACACTTGTTCAAGAGACCTTTCTTTGCATTCTCTGTCTTGTTACAGATTGACCCCTGCCCTTGGGAAGAGGAGATCTTCGGTTGTATCCAGGGCGAGAGTGAACCTTGCAAAGTTTTGTAAATATCTGCAAATTCACATATTCATGGGCCTTCACCAACTTCCCAACTCAGTCCTGCCCTAACATGCCTGCTCCTTGCTGCCGGAGGCAGTCATATACCCACATAGTATCAAACCATGATGCTGTAATATGTATGAGCAAATCTCTTCACAAGGGTAAATTGACATTTAGTGATTAAGAAAAGTGAATGTGCATTCGTAAACTATGCTGCTTGTGCGACTTATACTTGTAGTGGAGGCCTCAGAGCAGCCACGAGAAGGCATGAGTCCCTTTGTGCAACGTCCACCATGTGGCAACTCATTTGTGGTATGATCTAGAAGATTGGGTAATGGTGCTTGACTCTAATGGGCATCTTTGTACAAATGATCATTCTCAGGCGAAGATTTATGAAAACAATAAAGAGCAGCAACATATGCTGCACTACCTTATGCTAGGAGGAGAGAGGGGCACTGAGTCATTTACTGAATAGGGTCGCTGCCGCTCATTCCTTGTGCTGTTACTCTTAAAGGCTGCTTCCTACCACGTGGATACCTTTGCCACACAGAACAAATGTGTGTGCGTGGTGTCTAGTATCCATTTTGTACCTCTGCATAGAAATTTTTTAGGGTCGAGCCTGCGTCGCATGCGCTTGCGCATGCGTTTTGCTTGTGAGACGCTTTAGGAGTTAGAAAAGGGCTCGGAGCCCCGTCCACGTCACGTCAGTGTCTTTCATTGGTTCGTGGGTTTGCTTTTCAAAATCCGCTTGCTTTTATTTGTGAAAGGCATGCATACGTCATGCCTTTTCTGGTGTTTAGCCCACCTACAAAACACTGGTAAACTACTGAAAACATACGAGGCTTCATGTTTTCAGCATGGTTTCTGGACTGCGTTATCCTTTCATTTTCCACGCAGTGCGATCATGCTTCATTTTTTTCTTTTAATTTGAGTGCCAAGAAATGTCCGGTTAGGAGTTTACATCGCAAATAGCTCTAACTCGAGCAAATGCGAGACCCGTTGCATTGGAAATGCTTGTTTAACATGTCAGGAATTGGATGTGTGCTGTAAACTGCACCATGCCTCAAATTTTGAAAGGAAAGGAGACATTAAATCATTTCTACGAGTATCCTGTCTGCTTCAAGAAGGTGTTAATTTTGGTGCAAAGTCAGATCAGACAATCTTTTTTGATCTGGTTTGGTGAAAAGGAGAGGTGGTAGCGCTGGAACACCGAAGTGCCACTCATGGGACGCCCCTTTAACGCAATGTAGTGCTAAGCAGCACCAAGCACTATTTGCTGTACAAAAAAGGTGACTTTCCAGTGCAAGAAAGTTTCTACCCTACAAAGTAAACATTAAGAAGGTGCCTTTGTAGCGCTGCAAACGCTTTTTAAATCTTCCCCTAAGTATAACATACAAAATTGGCTTTCCAAGAGCTTTTTGTCTTCATTTTCTGGTCCCCTTTATTTCTCTGGCTCTTGATCTGATAACTTCATTGTTACCTGGAAGATAAAACAGCCGTCCAAAGCACCTGCAGTAACTCCCAAGTCCAGTATTTTTTTCGCCCACAGGCAAGTGTGCCTGAGCCCACAACACGCGAGGGAGTGGAACACCAAAACAAGCGTATTTTTGACATAAACTGCTAATTAAACTATGGGTGAGTCATGGAAATGGCCTGCGGGTTCTTAATTTTCGGTATTACATAATTGAAGGTTCACTGTGAAGACCACTTAAATACATTTTAGCACTTCTTGTTTTCATTCTCTTTTCTCTAAATGCACTAATTAGGAGCCCAGCTATTCAGACTTTAAAAAATAACAAAGAATCGTCATGGTTTTTGGCGAAATTTTCGAAATCATAAAAAGAAAAGAGCTGTTTCTCAGGTTGTGAGCTATCACAGATATTTACTACTACAAGTAGACTTCGGGGGCCTTTTGACTCAGTGCCTCCTACTCTCTTTGGAGAGCTGAAGCAAAGATTCCCCTTGTTGGTGATCATGTTTGTTGTCGTTTGGTTGACTATAGATAGCTGCAGAGACTGGGCTATCATATTGGTTTCTGGAACAAACAGTCCAGGCCAGAGGTTCTTAACATTTTGATTTCTGTGGACCCCACTGAATCACTATTGGAACCCGGGTACCCCCACTGAATTATTATTGGAATCCGGGGACCTCAACTCAGCCAATCTGTAGGCCCCCGGCAGAACCAATTTTAATGATTCGAACCACAAAAAAATCCTCATAAATAAAGAAACAAGCATACATTAAAGTAATACACACATGATTAAATGTTTTAATTAATTCACAAATAAATATATATAATTTTTTTTTTACATTTTAAGGGGAAGGCTAGAGGTATTCTAAATTCAAAAACCCACCAAGCATGCGGTACTCTGTTTAACGCTGCTCCCACAAATAAATCTGAGGATACAAACTTAGGGCCAGATGTATCTAACGTTTTAGCATTCGCAAACGGTGTGAATCGCAAAAATCAGCCGTTTGCGAATGCAAAAACATGTTTTGTGATGTATGAAAGGCATTTGCAGTCCAAAAACAAGGAATCGCAAAAATAGTGATTTTTAGCGAAGCAACATGGTTTTGCGTGTTGCAATCTGCGTATCGCAATTGCGACATGAAAAACCGAATCGCTATTTGCACATCGCAAATTGCGAGCTCGATTAGCGACTCGCAAATAGAGATTCGGTATTTCATGTCGCAAATTCCGATACGCAGATTGCGACACGCAAAACCATGTCGCTATGCGATGCATCAAAAATGTGCAAATTGAGAATATTTGCAGAATGCCCTTTTGCACATGCAATTTACCACAAATTGAAACCAGGTGGTAACCAGGTGCAACCTATATAAGGAGGCCCAGAATGCCTCAGCCTCTTTTCCACAATGGCTGCACTCGACGTCATGGCGAGGAGAATGAGGATCTTGGCAGGTTTGAGGAGAGGGAGGAGGAGACAGGAGCACATTTTCAGAGTGCGCATAACCCTTTTTGACCAGACTGAGGAGGAGATTTATGAGAAGTACAGATTGAGCTCAGCCATGATACTTGACCTGATAGCTGAGCTTCAACCCATACTGCAGCACACAACACACAGGACCAATAGCATACACACCCATGTGCAGGTATTATGCTCCCTGCACCTACTAGCATCATGGAGCTATCAAGGGGTCATAGCAGCAGCTGGAGGGGTATCACATACTGCCCTCTCTAGATTTTTCTATGCATTTCTCAATGCCATGCTGTAGAAAGTTGGCTCTGTATGTGCTATCTCAAAGTAAGAAATAGCATGCACAGAGTCCAAGGGTTCCCCTTAGAGATAAGATAGTGGCAAAAAGAGATAATTCTAATGCTCTATTTTGTGGTATTGTGGTCGAGCAGTAGGCTTATCAGAGGGTAGTATTAAGCATTTGTTGTACACACACAGGCAATAAATGAGGAATACACACTCAAAGACAATTCCAGGCCAATAGGTTTTTATAAAGAAAAATATATTTTCTTAGTTTATTTTAAGAACCATAGGTTCAAGATTTACAATCAATACTTCAAATGAAAGGTACTTCACTTAGGTATTAAAGGAACTTTGAATCAGCAAAATAGCATGTACACTTTTGGCAAAAATGGCAATAAGCTATTTTAAATCTAGACAGTGCAAATTTCAACAGTTCCCGGGGGAGGTAAGTATTTGTTAGTTTTGCAGGTAAGTAAACCACCTACAGGGTTCAAAGTTGGGTCCAAGGTAGCCCACCGTTGGGGGTTCAGGGCAACCCCAAAGTTACCACACCAGCAGCTCAGGGCCGGTCAGGTGCAGAGGTCAAAATGGTGCCCAAAACGCATTGGCTTCAATGGAGAAGGGGGTGCCCCGGTTCCAGTCTACCAGCAGGTAAGTACCCGCGACTTCAGAGGGCAGACCAGAGGGGTTTTGTAGGGTGCCGGTGGGGGCACAAGTGAGCACAAAAAGTACACCCTCAGCGGCACGGGGGCGGCCGGGTGCAGAGTGCAAACAGGCGTCGGGTTTGCAATAGGTTTCAACGGGAGACCCAGGGGTCTCTTCAGCAAAGCAGGCAGTCAAGGGGGGGGCTCCTCGGGGTAGCCACCACCTGGGCAAGGGAGAGGGCCACCTGGGGGTCACTTCTGCACTGGAGGTCCGATCCTTCAGGTCCTGGGGGCTGTGGGTGCAGTGTCTTTACCAGGCGTCGGGTTCTTGGAAGCAGGCAGTCGCGGTCAGGGGGATCCTCTGGATTCCCTCTGCAGGCGTCGTTGGAGGGTGCAGGGGGGTCAACTCTGGCTACTCACAGGGTCGCAGTCACCGGGGAGTCCTCCCTGTAGTGTTGTTTCTCCGCAGGTCGAGCCGGGGGCGTCGGGTGCAGAGTGGAAAGTCACACGCTTCCGGCGGGAAACGTGGAGTCCTTTTAAAGTTGTTTCTTTGTTGCAAGTTTTGGTTTCTTTGGAAAAGGGCCGCTGTCCTCTGGAGTTCTTGGTCCTTTTAGATGCAGGGTAGTCCTCTGAGGCTTCAGAGGCCGCTGGACCCTGGGGGGTGCGTCGCTGTATCAGTTTCTCTTGAAGTGGGGAGACAGGCCGGTAGGGCTGGGGCCAAAGAAGTTGGTGTCTCCGTCTTCTCTGCAGGGCTTCAGGTCAGCAGTCCTTCTTCATCTTAGGGTGCAGGAACCTGTTTTCCTAGGTTCTGGGGGCTCCTAAATACTCAATTTAGGGGTGTGTTTAGGTCTGGGGGGTTAGTAGCCAATGGCTACTAGCCCTGAGGGTGGCTACACCCTCTTTGTGCCTCCTCCCTGAGGGGAGGGGGGCACATCCCTAATCCTATTGGGGGAATCCTCCATCTGCAAGATGGAGGATTTCTAAAAGTCAGAGTCACCTCAGCTTAGGGGTTGTCCTGACTGGCCAGTGACTCCTCCTTGTTTTTCTCATTATCTCCTCCGGCCACTAGCTGGAATGCCCTGTGGCACTGTAACAAAGGGGGTGAGCCTTTGAGGCTCACCGCCAGGTGTTACAGCTCCTGCAGGGGGAGGTGAGAAGCACCTCCACCCAGTACAGGCTTTGTTACTAGCCACAGAGTGACAAAGGCACTCTCCCCATGTGGCCAGCAACATGTCTGGTGTGTGGCAGGCTGGCAAAACTAGTCAGCCCACACTGGAAGTCGGGTATGTTTTCAGGGGGCATCTCTAAGATGCCCTCTGGGGTGTATTTCACAATAAAATGTACACTGGCATCAGTGTGCATTTATTGTGCTGAGAAGTTTGATACCAAACTTCCCAGTTTTCAGTGTAGCCATTATGGTGCTGTGGAGTTCGTGTATGACAGACTCCCAGACCATATACTCTTATGGCTACCCTGCACTTACAATGTCTAAGGTTTTGTTTAGACAATGTAGGGGCACAGTGCTCATGCACCTATGCCCTCATCTGTGGTATAGTGCACCCTGCCTTAGGGCTGTAAGGCCTGCTAGAGGGGTGACTTATCTATGCCATAGGCAGTGTGAGGTTGGCATGGCACCCTGAGGGGAGTGCCATGTCGACTTAGTCATTTTCTCCCCATCAGCACACACAAGCTGGCAAGCAGTGTGTCTGTGCTGAGTGAGTGGTCCCCAGGGTGGCATAAGATATGCTGCAGCCCTTAGATACCTTCCCTGGCATCAGGGCCCTTGGTACCAGGGGTACCAGTTACAAGGGACTTACCTGGATGCCAGGGTGTGCCAATTGTGGAGACAAAGGTACAGGTTAGGGAAAGAACACTGGTGCTGGGGCCTGGTTAGCAGGCCTCAGCACACTTTTAAATCATAACTTGGCATCAGCAAAGGCAAAAAGTCAGGGGGTAACCATGCCAAGGAGGCATTTCCTTACACATGCTGAGCAGGATACACCAATACATCAGATTCCCCCACACCCCACAGGAAATACAGCAGATAAAAATCGATTTCTACCAGATAGCACAGTTCCCTCATGTCCTAGGTGCCATAGATGGGACACATGTTGCAATCTGTCCACCATCGGCCACAGAGTATGTGTACCGCAACCATAAAAACCAACATTCAATGAACATACAGGTGATATGCAATGCCTCCTACATCATAACTGATCTCGTGGCCAGGTACCCAAGGAGCACACATGATTCGTACATCTTTCTTTCACCACAGCGGGATTCACACATGACTGCTAGTTGGGAAATTTGGTGAAGGATATCACCTAGGTAATTTGCAACTTTACAATGTTGCAATGATGGCAGTGCCTAGGAGACAGTGCCTACGCAGTGCGCACCTACATGATGACGCCCTACCTAAATCCTGCAACACCAGCAGAGCGGAGATACAATTCAGCACACAGGGCAACCCGCAATGTGGTGGAGCGCACCTTTGGCCTGCTGAAGAGTTGCTTCCAGTGCATCCACAAAAGTGGAGGGGCACTACAGTACAGACCGGACACGACCTGTAGAATAGTGACCACATGTGCGATCTTGCACAATATAGCTACTACCAGGGGCATACCTGTGGAAATATCCGAGCCAGACTCAGATGAGGATGATGATCCCATACCACCCCTTTAGCCAGCAGACAGGACCAGTGCTGACATCACGCACAACCATTTCAGATGTAAGTAATGACAACACCACCTCACTGACATGTATTCCTGTAGTTAGCACCTTTATTACCTTGACTTCAGGTAACATATGAGTCACTAGGACAAAGCTATGCACAATAGGCAGACATGAGCCATTAACTGTGTCACACTATTAGCATCATAGTTTTACTGTATTGCTACATGTGAAGGTAGTCCCCTGTAGCCCTCAATGTCACTTCTTACGTCCACGCATTCCACTTGAGTGCGCAGTGGCCTCGCCGGCAACTCTTGTATCAGGCTCACAGGCAGTACTGTGCCAGGCACTGCGACGCTTAGGATCCATCACGGAGACTGCAAGACTGCTGCGGCTAGAGGACTCCTCAGTATCCCCCACACCCAGTTCGCTGGATGTAGCACTGCGTGCTGTCTGCATAGCATCCAGAACATTGGTTATTTGCACCAATCCCTGTGTGACGTCCCAACTGCAATGTGCTGCCTCCACCTGTGTAGCCACAGCACACCGTGATATCAGGGCAGTTGAAGTAGTGAGCCGATTTACGGATCTGCAGAAGCCATTGACCATTCCCATGAATTGCCTTTGGCGCCTGTGGTGGTTCACACGCTCATGCCTGATCTCAGTACAGAGTTCCTTAATGGCATTTGTCGGCTCCTTCGTGTTATCTGCTGCTGTTTGCTGTCCCTCATGCAGCTTGCAGATGTTTGCATTCAGAGACTCTAACTGCTTGTGCAGTCCTCCCATATTGTCATTGTGTGACTGCAACTGCCTGTGCATTGACCTCATGTGTTTGTATTGCAGGCGCTGCACTTTGCGCATGGACGCTTCAAGGCCGCCAAAGATTGAGGGGCCCTCGCCTTCATCTGTGTGCTGTGTGCCTGCATCGTGAGGCCTCCTGCGGGGAGTTGAGTGATGCTGGGGCAGGGACTGCTGCCTTCCTGTGGATCTAGCTTCTGGGGGTGGTGTGTGGCCTTCATCCGGCATTTCATCGGAGTCCAGGTTCACCTCGTGGAGAGGTAACACCCTTGCCCTGCGTCTGATTGGTGCTATACACAATGACTCACTGGTGTTTGAGTCGGACAGTGGCTGTGTTTCTGCATCCCCCACATTGGCACATTCTGCTGCTGCTGGGCCTGAGACATCTGCAACGACAATGTGCAGCATGTCATTTATGAATGTATCACCAAATGTTGCACAATGGTAATAAATGTACACTTACATCATATCACTGTGAGTTGTGTGTGTTGTTCCTCAGTGTGTCTGTATACTTAATTGCTATCTATGTGCTATTTTCAGCTCAGGGTTGTGGACTACCACTCCCATAAGGCATTGATGTGCCGCATGTAAGATGTGGGATGGACTATTTATCACAATGCTTTGCACTAATTGCTATTTCCTAAGGGGCATTTGTACATGCACATATGGGGACACAAATCATTATTGGACTTACCTTTGCTGGTGCTGGGTGTGCCGGAAGTGCCAATGTCAGTGACCGAACTTACAGCTTCTGGAAGCAGTGTGGACTCCACCAGGTCTTCCATTGAGGTGGAGGGTGTCTGGGTGGATGGTCCGCCTCCATGCTCCTTGCCTCCTTTAGCCTGCTGGCCACCCTCTCCTTGGCACGGGAACACAGATCGTACCACCTCTTGCGTATCTCTTCCACCGAGTGCTGCGCAATCCCCACTGCACAGATTTTGGTCTGGATGTCAGCCCAAAGTTTCTGCTTCTCACTCTCTGGTACCTGGAGTGAGCTCTTCCCAAAGAGCCGGTCATGGCTCCTGACCACCTCCTCAGTGAGCACCTCCAATTATTGCTCACTGAATTTCAGCTTCCTCTTCCTGTCTCCCTTCTCCTTCCCATTGCCAGCATTGGCCATGTTGGTGTTAGGTCCTGGCTTGCTCCCACAATGGCCTCCCTGGGGCTGGTCTGTGACTCTCTGACTGCTCCTGTGGGTGTGGTACCTGGAAACAGCATGGGCTGACTCACTTCCTGCTTGTGATGTCATCAGGCTGTGCCGGGTAGCCGTTTTCGCAATTTGCGATTTTCAAATACTGAATCTCAATTTTATTTGCGATTCGGTATTTAGACCTCGCAAATTGCATTAGCAAATTTTAAGAAATCGCTATTTCCGACTCGCAATTTTGATACATCACATTTTGCGTGCCGGAAATAGCGATTTCTTAAAATTCGCTATTTGACACTTGCAAAGCAAAATCTTGATACATCTGGCCCTTAGGGCCCAATTTGCGAACCTGGTGGTGGGACGGCATACCACCAATACGGCGGTAGGGAGGAAGCTGCAAAGCTGGCAGCCTCCTGACTGCTGCATTACAACACTCTGGCTGGGCTGGCGATGTGTCTGTGGTGGTGGCACTGCAGCGGCATGCTTTGGCTCATAAAGTGAGCCTGAAGCACATGCCGCCACAGTGCAATGCCAGATGCACCTCAGGTGCAATGTTGCCTTGCACAATGTTGTGCATTGCAAACAGTGTTCACCCACAGTGCAGGCATAAGGTCGGCACAACATGTGCCCCCAGCCACAATGCTCAGTGGGCAGAATCACACAGGGGCTCTGTTTGGGGCCCCTTCCCTTCCTTTTCATGGCCTGGTCTCCGCCATGAACAATTTCAGTGGAAAGGCAGGTTGTGCTCAGCACAGCAGTGCTGGCATCGGCCCTACCGCCTCTGTGGGGTCCAAGATCCTGCCCATTGTGGTGATCTTGTGGCAGTCTGACTGCCATCTTCGTAATCTGGAAGTTGGACCACCAAGAAGGCAGCACTCAGACCGCCACCGTGGGTAGGACGGTCCCTGGACCGCCATACGTGTAATCAGACCCTTATTTTTTAGTCTCCTGTTTCAAATTCCTTCACATTTACAGAACTTTTTAAAATGATCAGTTTTACATTTTGCTTCTTTATTTACATACACATTATAAATCTTTTAGTCGCAGCCCTCCCCTCAGTGGGCTTCGTGGACACAAAGGGCTCCCCAGATCATATATGAGACCACCCTTCTAACTCGCTCAGTAATTCGGTTTCCACTGCTTCATGTTGGAAAATACAGACAGCAATAAAACAAGGATTTCGGCTCTAATGCAGAATACTGAGCTAGGACTATTGTGATACACTAATATTGTAGACAGAAAATTGAGGGACAAAGTTCTTGTTCAGGAAGTATAGCCTTAATATTCTTAACTCCACATCCAAACACCTTGAAGATATATATCTTGTCAAGATACATATTTGTGGAGTTAGGTATAGAAATCCTACACTTACCTTTCAAAATTTTGTCCTTCGATATTGTGTCCACTGTATTTAGTGCCATTGAGAATCCTACCTCAACATTCCGGAGGTACACCAATTAATTTATAGGAAGACCTGCGTGTGCTCCGCTTATATGGCTTGTATTTTAAATACGTTACAAAATTTGGAATGAGGAAGTCAACTTCCAAGACACGTTCTACTAACAGGCCTAGCCGTTAGTGTATCATGCATGAAATATCTCAAAGTTGTACAAAAATCTATTATTTGACTTCAGCATCAATAAAGCTAAAAGGACTCATATGTAACCTGTTCCTAGGGATGTGAAAATTTCAGTTCAACCGAACTGGGAATTACAAGACATGCAGAAACACCTTAGCCTAGATTTATGCTAAAGGGGCGCAGTGCTGTGCCAAAAATAGCAGTGCTGCGCTGCACCCCTTTTGAAACACAGGGGTGCCATACTTAGAGAAATATGGCACGCCCCAGTGTTTCCCCTTGCACTGGTGCTGAATTAAGCTGCCTAGCGCCATCGCAGGCATCCTTGCACCATAGTGCCAGGGTGTCTGTGTTGAGGGGATAGATTGTTTATGTGCAGGAAGGTGTCGCTTCCTGCACTTAAACAATCTATAATGGTGATTTGGCACTTCTATATGTGCTGCAAAATGCAGCATGCATAGAAGTACCAAAGCGTCATTTTGAATGATTGTTTATGTGCAGGAAGGTGTCCCTTCCTGCATGTATACAATCGCCCATGGCAGGAATAAAAGCATTCCTCCTTATTTTGCCATGCTAATGCCACCCCTGGGTTGGAGTTTCTGGCACTGCCTCAGGTTTACGGCAACTCGTAAAGCAATGGGTGTTGCGGTAGAACGCAACACCCATTGCATGTCCTTCTGACGCAGAAAACCATATGGGAGGGGCCCATATTTTACAAAGAGGCGTAACGCCACAAAATAGTGGCAATACACCTCCTTGTAAATATGGAGCAGTGCTTGGCGTCATGAAAAGTGAAGTTCCGGAGGTGCGTGGGGCTCTTAAATATGCCCCTTTATTTCTACTGTTTCCCCTGGACATTAACCTAGCACAGAGCTGGTGAAATTTACAAGTGGCAAATGGTCCAAAAAAGAATGTTTGTGGGAATCGGAACTTGGAATACCAATGCATTTCTGCATGCCAAATTCTTCCGATACTGGTAGTATCTTTAATTTCACGGCTTATGCAATATATGTTATATTTTGATGTGAACATCCGAAGCACCTTGCTGGACGGATACAAATATTTGTGTAGGGCAGGTCTATTCTTGAACGCAATCCCTTTGATACTTTAATACTCACAAAATGTCTCTACTTTCCACAAGTCAAATATATCAACCAATAATCCTAATTTCTCTCAAAATGGGGAAATCAGGGTGAAAGTAGTGATCTCATATGTTTGTTCTTCTTATTTCTTCAAGACTAGATCCAGTAAACCCAGTTTAATCCCGATATTCCACAAAATAACAAGATTCCTTCTGCTGGTCTGGAGACACATTGCTTACAGGACTCTTATCATCAAAGCACTTCACATCTCAGGAGTGAGGTTACACAGCAGGTTTCAGACAGGGCTTAATGACACAATATTGATGCACACAATATCAGTACAGAAAAATGTCATAATTTAAATATTGTTAACACTAATATTACCTTCCTATATTCAACATATATCAAGAACACAAATATCGGTGTTAAAAATAATGTTTTGACTAATATCGAAACAAAAATATCGTACCAGAAATATTGTTACCCCTGTATAAAAATATAATCAAAAACATCATGTCACACCATATTGAGTACAATAATTTCACCAAAATAAAATTAAAATAACTAGTTTTTATATTAAACAAAATATTAAAGTAAACATTTAACAACATATGCATGTTTTAACAATAAAAAATATATTACATCACCAAAATATTTATAAATCAGCCCAAATAAAAATATAACTAAATTCATAACAACATACATGGGTGCATGTATGAGGGTTGGCCACCGGACCTTGCCTTAGGCCAGGTCCTGTGTACATGGGTGGCGCTGCTTATATTTACATTTGTGCGTGCTAAAAAACATAGAAATTCACTAAAAAAGCCAAAGGTTACAGGGATGCTATAGTTAGGTTCTGAATTCATTAACAAAAAACCTTAGAAATTCTGTAGTTCTAGTTAGAGTTACCTCAAGTAACTATAACTTGTGCCCTAAGGTAACTATAACTCACGCCCCTTGCCATGCACAGTTTTTTCATCAAAAATTCTCCTGCATATATTACATTGATATTATGAATGATGTTATCAAAGATGATATGAGTGCCATAATTTGTGGGTTAATTAGCAGTGCATGGCGAGGGCATGAGTTACAGTTACCTTAGGGCACGCGTTATAGTTACTTGAGGTAACTCTAACCATAACTGGTGAATTTCTATGGTTTTGTACGTTTAAAATGTGAGTCTAACTGTAATCTCCCTTTAACCTTCGTTTTTTTAAGTGAATTTCTATGTTTAAACAAAATTCTGTTTCCTACCTATAACGTCCCTGTAATCTTTGTTTCTTTCAGTGAATTATTATGTTTTATTTAATGTATAGTAATTTTAATTACTATACATTAATCCAACCAAGCCCTGAGGAAAACCCCTATAAGCACCCAACCGTGCACATCCTCCACCCATTCGCAGGGGAGGTTGCCTGTAAGACCTGGCCTGACGCAAGACCCTGCGGTCAACACCTCCCAACCACCCAAACCCACACTGTGCACAGCCCTTTTGCCGTATGAGTTAGCTGCAGCTACTCTGGGTGTGGGAATAAGTGTGAGAGGGTTTATCTGGGGGTTAGTGGAGCTGTCAGAATGTCTGTCTCGGTGTGTGAGTGCGTACATAGGTAGTTAAGTGGGTGCTTCAGTCTGTGCAGGGGTCTGTGAGTGGCTGCAGGAGGGTGTCAGTGGGTCTGTGAGTGGGTGCGTAAGTGACTGAGTGGATCTGTGAGTAGGTGCGTGAGTTTCTGAGTGGGTCTATGAGTGGGTGGGTAAGTATCTAAGTGGGTGTGTGAGTGGGAGAAATTGATTGAAAGAGAGACAGAAAGAGAGAATGAAAGTGAGAGAGACAGAGAGAGAGTTTTTTTAGGCTTTAATATCTCATATACTTAGAATGAGATAATTTTGTTCGATTTAATAAAAAAAACATTGTCTGATATATTTAAAAAAGTATCATTTTGGACTCAAACCCCCATAGCTCAGTGTGAAGGTGAGCTATGGGGGCTTTCTTTTTTTTGCCCTTTGTGGGCTTTCTAGTAAAAAACAAGTAGGGACCGCGGTGGAGCCCTCAAGGGCTCTCCTGCGGTTCTTTTTTTTTAATACTTTTTTTTCCAATAAAGCCCCTTACAGGCTATGTGAACCGCGAGGGAGCCCTCAAGGGCTATCTGGCACTGCGGGGGAAGCCTTAAGGCTTCCTTCGCAGTGCCAATGCTTCAGCAAGCACGGAGCCTCTTTGACAGCAGCTCTGTGCTTGCTGAACCATTTCATCTCTGTCCTCTGCACTCGTGCAGGGGACAGAGATGAAACTTCAGGTTTTCACCGTGAGACCTGCTTTACAGGTCCTGCTGTCAAAACTCGAAGTGTATGCTGTGGCTTGGATGGGCACCCCAGGACATAGCAGGAGCCGGCCCTGGGGGGTGGTGGTCCCCAGGGCCATCAGAGGTGACTCATGGCCACCCTCCAATGAGAACTTAGCCCGGGGGAGTGGTGGTCCCTAGGGCACGGGGGTCCCATAAGGACCCTCTTTATTTTTTTAAACATTTTCCCTAGGGGAGGGTGGTCCCCAGGGCCCAAGGCCCAAGGGGCCAAGCAGCCTCCCCACTCCAACTACAGACTTGCATTGGGGGCGGGGTGGTCCTCGCAGGCAGCAAGGGGCCACAGGGCCCATGGCATTAATTACAAGATTGCTCTGGGGAGCTGGCGGCCCCCAGAACAGCAGGGGGACAGGCCCCACGCATCCAAAAGCAAGGGGCCCCTGGGAGGTGGTGGTCCCCAGGGCAGCGGGAGGGGGCCAGGAGCCCACCCCACTTTTTTTTTTTTTTACAAAGCCCCAGGGACTTGGCCCACCCAGGGGCATTAGATTAACGAAACACTTCATTTAAAAAAAAAAATATGAACTGATTTGCAGTTCCACTGTGTCTCCGCTCGTAATATAAAACAAAATGCTTTTTAGCCCTGGTGGGGTCTCTTTGGGACCTCAGAACCAGAGCTAAGGGGTCAGGGTGTTCCTACCCTGGCCTCGTTTTTTTTTGTTTAACTTTTTTTTTTTTGGGTCTTGTCTGAAGCCGAGTCCCAAAATGGCTGACAACACTTCAACAGCTTTGGTTGTTGAAGTGTTATCAGCCAATCAGATCTCATCACAAGATTGTTAGGGGTCACAAATCCTTCGCTTTCTAAATATACAAATTTGTTCTCCTCTTAATTCCTCAGAAACTACTGAACGTAATTATACCAAAACAAAACAAAACACTCTTTCTGGACCAGGACCTATCTTTCTACCAAATTTGGTATAATTCCATCCAGTAGTTTTTGCGCCATCGCTGTTCAAAATTCCTATGGAAAAATTAATGGGCCAAACGTGTTTTGGGACCCCCTTTTTTCTCAGCCCCCCCGAATGGATCATCCAAAACTTTCCAGACAGCAGCTGAAGGTACTGGCTATTTTTCCTGGAAAGTTATGTGAAGATTCTTCAAGCGTGTTGGCAGCCGTCCTGGGACTCGACTTCAGCTGAGTCCCCGAAAAAAAGATTACAAATAAGAAAAGGGGCCAGGGTAGGAACACCCTCGCCCCTTAGCTCGGGTGATGGGGTCCGGACCCCCAGAGCAAAAAGGCTGTTTTCAAAAAATTTCGGGGAGTGACACAGTGGATCCATGGGTCTGCTGAAAATATTTTTTATGGGGCCAAGTCCCTGGGGCATTTTTGATAATGGGGGCTGCCCGGCCCCCTGCAATCCTGGGGACTGCTACCTCCCTGGGGCTTTAAACTAAATCAATGCCGATGGGGCGCATTGCCCCAGACCCCCATTGACTGCTACGTTCCTGAGGCTTTAAACTAAATCAGTGTGGGGCCGCGGGCCCCCATGCCGCCCCGGGAACCACCACCTCCCAGGGGCTAAAGTAATTATGTATGTGGGTGGGCCGTGAAGCCCCTCTGCTGCCCCAGGAACCGCTGCCACCCCGGGGCAAAGATTTCGTTTTGTGCAGGGGGCATACAGCCCCACTGCAGGCCCAGGGACCACCACCTCTCAGGGACTAAAATGAAACAGTGAGGGGGTCTGTTTTGGACCCCCAGCCTCAGGACCCACTATCTCCCCGGGGAAATAAACTTTGGAGTGAGGCCATGTTGCCCCCCTCGAGGGGCCAGTGATGGCCCTGGGGACCACAAGCCCCTCAGGGCTGGCTCCTGCTATCACCCAGGGTGCCCACCCCTTGGACATAGCTGTTTGCTTTTTCTTGGTGGGAGCTGACAACTCCCATTAAGCAAAAGCAAACAGGGTAAGCTTTCTGCCAGCGGGAGGTATTGAACAGCTCCCGCTGACAGAACGTGGAGTTTTCATCTGCTTCCCTGCATGCAAGTATGCAAGTATGCATGCAGGGAAACAGATTAAAACATTGCTCCTGCAAGCAGGAAGCTGCTGTTTCAAGCAGCTCCGTGCTTGTAGGAGGAATATCGGCTCCCACAGGACACAGGCAGCCAGCTAGGACTGTCGGGCCTTGAGACTCTCCCCGTGGTCTGGTCACTCTCTTTTTCTCTCTATCTCTCTCTCTCTCACTCTCTCTCTCTCTCTCTCTCTCTCTCTCTCTCTTCTGTCCAATAATAGATGGAAGATAGAGAAAGTGAGAGAGAGAGACAGAGAGAGAGAGAGAGAGAGAGAGAGAGAGAGAGAGAGATTTTTATTGCAATGGTCTCTCCATACAATGACTTTAAAGAGTCAGTCTTTCAATGTTTAGGTTGTTAAACATTCCTAGTGATGTAACATTGAAGCCTTTTTCCACTCAAAATCTTTGTGTTCATTGTCATCGCTAGGTCTGGACACCACATGCTAAGGAGTCCGTTTTGGACTAGTGGTTAAGGTCTCAGACCGTAAACTGAAGGTTGAGGGTTCAGGTGTATGTTTGTATGTGGTCATTTCCCTGGGTCCCACGCGGCCAAAATCAGTCAGGGCAGGGGGGCTGCCTAGCCCCGTCCCCTCAAAAAAGAAATTGGCTGGGGCCCACGCAGACCTTTGGCCAACTCCTCCCGTGCCTGGCCAAAGGCCATGCACAGCATGGGGTTGGGTAGTTAGGGGTCTTGGCTACAGGGTCTGGCCACAGGCCAGGCTTTCGGCCCACACCACAATGCAAGGCCGTGCATTGCTGTGGTTGGATTAGCATATAGCAATGAAAATTACTTTATGTAAAAAAAGTTTTTGAAATTCACTAAAAAAAACAAGGTTACAGGAGCGTTATAGTTAGGCTTACATTTTAGAAGTACAAAACCATAGAAATTCACCTGTTATAGTTAGAGTTATCTCAATTCGTGCCCTAGGTTAACTATAACTGACACCTTCTCCATGCACTGCCAATTACCCCACAAATTACGGCACTCAAGACTTCTTTGATAATATCATTGATAATATCAATTAATATTTGCAGTAAAATGTTTGATGAGAAAACTGTGTATGGCGGGGGCGTGAGTTACAGTTACCTTAGGGCCAAGTTATAGATACTTGAGATAACTATAACTGGTGAATTTCTATGGTTTTGTATGTTTAACATATGAGTCTAACCATAATGTTTAAAATTAAGCTTACTTTAAATTAAAATTGTAAAATAACAAATAATTAGCAAAACACTCTACTACTTCTTTCTCTTTAAATGTACTTATTACAACATTGAGAAAGTTTTAACCTACTGAAAAACACCACCACCCACAAAACATAAAAAAAGAGATGAAAAAAAGTAAATAAAAGTAAATTATAAAACAACAGAAATTCACCCTAAAACAGAAAAAAAATAAGAACTGAGAAGCTCAACCTCTACAAACTACCAACAAATAAACATTTCATATGAAGCTGATGTTCTTTTTTTCTACCAACAGAAAAGAAAGCACCTTCTCCACATTACAACCCCCACAATGGAAAAACTTCAAATTAGTGTGAAACACCTAAAAATAACACACAGATAAGTATAAATAAGAAACTAGTTGCATCATTTTATATGTAAATAACAAACATATAAATATTTTAAAATTGTAATTCTTCATACAATTACACTATTTTCAGATATAATGACAGAACGAGCAAGATATATCACATCACAGAAAGCAAAGCAATTATTAAGTCACATGGGCTACACCCACAACCAAGTAAGTACATCAATGGAAAATGTGAATTAGAACTGTAACGATACTCTAATGTATACCATTGGAGGGCCATTACAAAAGATGATATTGCAATTAATGTAAGAGAACACACCCACCCTCCATATGCGATAGAAATAGAAGTAAGGGAGGTATTCCAGGACATACGAAAGGCCACAACTAGCTCCCAGTAACCTACAACAAAACGTCTTAAATATATATTCCCTAAAGTCCCCGAACACCTCACAGGCCAACTACCAACTATACACATTTAAAAGCATTTAATTGCACAAGCTAAAAAAGAAGCCATTGACACACCTCCTGCCCCTACAAGAGACTAAAATTTCAAAATACCTGAACACTTACAAATCACACATAATGAGAGACCCTTCCTGCTATATGACTCTAAACAATGATGGTCAAACCCTAATATTTTCTACAGCAGATAACTTACTAGTTCTAAGCCATTGTCACACCTGTATGATGGATGGGACCTTCAGAATGTCCTCCAAACTATTCACTCTGATATACACCAAACATGGTGAATATTACAACTCCAATATCTCTTTTATATATGCCCTACTACCAATTAAACTAAGTAGTTCTTACTACAGACTCTTTATCCACATTAAACATAAAAAATTACTGATAACCACAAAAAATTGTCTTAGCCATGATTCAAACCAGTTTAAAGATTTACCCACACACAGTCATACAAGGCTGTTACTACCATGTCAATCAAAGTATGTGGCAAAATCTCCATCAATCTGCTCTAAGTTTGGAATCTGCTGCAACCAGTCAATTTGCCCTTGAAATCAAAAGAAGATAGCACTAGCCTATGTCCCTGTCACAGAGGTAGCTAACAACTCACTTCCTTTCTACAGAAAACCATTGATGCCAACAAAATGAACACAATCTAAGCCCCCTAGAGGATTATTTTGAAGACACTTGGGTTGGCAGACTACATTGCTCTGCACGCAGACATCAACCCAAATTCTAAATAACATGGTAGAATGTCTAGGGCATCACCTTGACACAAGAAGCCAAAACAAGCAACGCAGTGGAAGGATGGCACAATGCCTTCCAGTCCACACTAGCCAGAACCAAATAAAAGCCCTATGAAAAGAGCATAGCTACCACCAACTACGAATGGAGTAATCCATAACCCAAGTTGCACCTAAGATTAGCATACAAGCCAAAAGTATCTACATCATGCTACACTTTAAAGTAAAACTCTTCTTAAACAACAAAGGAGTAGACTACTTAGCCAAAAAAAACAAATTACCAAAACCATTTTATAAAATAAATATTAACCTACAAAACTCCTATCAAAGTATAGCATAATCTTACACAGAATTACACAATATTTTAATAAAAATATCATACAAATAATAAACATTATGGGGGTCATTACAACCCTGGCGGTCAAAGACCGCCAGGGCTGTTGTGGCGATTGCACTGCCAACAGGCTGGCGGTGCAATCCAGGAAATTACCACCTCCACATTTGCCCCAGCAGTGATAATCCGCCTGGGCAGCGCTGCCCAGGGGATTACAAGTCCCCGACCGCCAGCCTTTTCCTGGCAGTTTGAACCGCCAGGAAAAGGCTGGCGGTACGGGGAGTCGTGGGGCCCCTGGGGGCCCCTGCACTGCCCATGCCACTGCCACTGGCAGTGCAGAGGCCCCCTGACAGGGCCCCAAGCAGCTTTTCACAACGGGTGCAACTGCACCCGTCGCACGGCCGCAACACCTACGGCTCCATTTGGAGCCGGCTCCTGTGATGCGGCCGAGATCCACGCTGGGCCGGCGGGCGGAAACCATGTTTCCACCCGCCGGCCCACCGGGATCTCATAATGACCGTGACAGGAGTGCGGCTGCATTGGCGGCCGCCCGGCGGTCGCCCGGCGGTCAGATCTTGAGGGCCTATATTTTATCCCATCAGTCAAAACTTTAAATACAACTTCAATTTTGAATAGGGTTTATAAAATAAAAGTATGTATAATATTTATATAAAAAAACAGGCTTCGACAACTTAAAATGAATAATATTTTCCAACCAGCTAAACAAAAAATGTAAAATAAAACCAATCAAGTAGAGATCTATCGAACCAATCCAAAGGATCTAGGAACCGTAAAAAAGCTGAAAAGGTGTTTAAACAAAGAAACGCTCCTGGTATAAAAAATTACGCATATAGTACATTTTAATCACCAAACAGCAAGTAACATAACACTATTTAACATACAATATTGTTACATTTCTAAAACACTGAACGAAAACCTAAACAACACACTAGTGAAAAACACTACAATTACTACATCTAAATGTACTAAAAACCCACTAAAACACTATAACTAACCTCCCCCACCCGCAAAAACTGAAAAAAAACTCTTAAGAAGGTTCTGATGAACAGCAGTATCTTCCTGAGATCTGGATCCCAAAAAATAGACTAAAAATTAGACAAATGAACTACAAAATAAAATGTAGTGGTACAAAATGACTACTAAATGAAACTAAGAAAAAGGTTATCTACTCATAGAAGTCATTTGTATCTGAGTAGGGCTCCTCCGCCATCAGCCTCAAACTTCGACTTTGTCCTAGTCAAGCGTGACCAGATGTCCCCGGTTGGCACTATTGATTTCTAAGCACTAGAAAGCACATTTGTTAACTTAATCTCTAAAAATGAATAACTCTGGTTCCCTATATTGGATTTTTGTTGTTTTGGTGTCTTTTTAAAGATAAAAATATTTACTATTTTATGAGCTGGTTCGGGATTTTTATTGTGTGTTTTGACTTACTTATTTACTGTATTGGTGTATTGAAATGCTGTACATACTTGGCTCCTAAGATAAGCCTGCTCGCTCGTTGCCAAGCTACCAGGGGTTGAACCGGGGGCTAATTTTTAAGACCTTGACAGGACCTAACACTGTCTGGGGCATTATTGCTAGTGGTAGGTGCATACTTACTTCTACTATTAACTAGCCTTTAACATAATCTGTGGCAGCGGTGGGATGTTGCCTTGTGTTTGAATTACACCATACAGTAAAGTGATTTAAGATCAGTAAAAATCCACCAAATTGACTTGGAACAAAACTTTTGATTTTGAGCTTTTGAAATTTGGACTAAAACAGATTTTTGATCCATTCTTTGATTTTTTTCCATTTTTTTTCAATTTCTGACTGACTTTTGTGTGACCCAAAACTAGGATACCATGGAACTTGATCTGGCAAAACTGAACAAAGTCAGAGTGACTGAGCTTAGGGTTCAGTATAGGTCCAATGGGTTATCTAATAGCAACAAGATCAGGAAGGATGAGTTGATTAGGTCCCTGAAGGCCTGGGCACAGACAGCTCCAGAAAATGAAAGGATGGGGAAGGTAGTCCCTCCAACAACCTCTGCAGGAGGAGTAGGATGACGCCCTGTCCACAATGCTCATCAGTAGATTTGTGCTCCCTGCTAGGGGAGAAAGAGAAGGCTCTCCCAGAGGGGAACCAAAACTGTCTCTTTAAGAGAAAAAGCTTCAGGCTCAGTTAGAAGCCTTAGCTATAGAAAAGAAGAAGCTAGCACTGGAATAGAAGAGGTGGACAAGGAGGAAGAGCGAAGAAATGGTGGTAGCGACAATGAAGAAAGTGCTGAGATACCTAAGGGGGGGTAGGGGTACACCTAGACTTCCCAAAGGGAATACTTTCCAATTATATTGATAAATGGTTGACTGCATTTGAGAGGGCTCTTGAGATGAAAGAGGTCTACTCTAAGTATTGTGGTTCACTGCTTTGGGAACTGATTCCCATACCTGTGAGGGATAGGCTGCTGACCCAACAGGGGGATGAAGCAAAATCTTAAGAAGGTCAAAAACAGAAAGAGTCCTCACAAGGCCCACATAAACTTGCACAAGAGGGTGGGACCCCGAGACAGGCCACTTTAAAAAAGTAGAGGTATTTGGGGAAGACTTTTGATCCTACAAAGGCAGGAAAGTTTTGTGACATAATGAAGACAGGTCAGTGGTTGACTGTCACCTGCCAGGATACAAAAGAGGCAATGCTGTTTGCACAAAGAAACCCCCCCACTAGTGGATAGTCCACAGGGATTGCTTGTGTAGGTGTGGGGGTGCAGATTGTCCCTGAGATGGGGAAGAGGTTAACAGAGGCAATCTAGTGTCCGTGCGTGTGTTGGAAATTGCAGCCCCAGCCCCTTTGCCTCCTAGCAGGGGAAGGTACAGGCAGAGGCCTAAAATCATAAAATCAATGGGGCTGAGGTTGAGGCTTTGAGAGATACAGGAGCTATTGTGACTATGGTCACAGAAAAGCTGGTTCCTCCCGTGCAGATCATATCTGGTGTGTACCACTGGGTAACCTATGCAGACAGCAGAACCAAACTCCACCCTATGGCAGTGAGTTTGGAATGGGGAGGTGTGCCATGACCTAAGCGGGTAGCTATGTATCCTTCACTCCCAATAGAGTGTCTACTGGGGAATAATTATGAAGCATCTGACTGGTCATGGGTGGAGAGAATGGTCCATGCAAGGGTGCTGGATCTTCCTGAGTGGGTATTTGCTGTGACCTGGTAACAGGCTGCTCATCAGGGGAAGGCTGGACACTTGGACTCTGGAATAATGGGCCAAGGATCCAATGACAAAAGAAAGGGCACTGGGTCTGTTGAGCCAACCCAAAGAACTTCAGGGGTGCAGGAGGATCTGACCTCTGAGGGTTGTACTCCACCCCTGAAAGATCTGCCTGACTTAGCAGCATTGACAGGAGCTGGGGACCCACCAGAGAGGTGCTTTTCCAGGGACAGAGAGAGTGTCCCACTCTTCAGAGCTTAAGGCAGACTGCCTCTAGGAAAGAGGAGGGTGATGTTAGTGGATCCCACAAAGATTACTGAGCTGAGGGAGTCCTATACACAGAGACCAGAGTCCCCATGGAGGGAGCCATCAGGAGGTTGGTGGTATCTCAAAAGTATAGGGAATTCCTCCTCACTCTGAGCTCCGACATCCCCTTGGCAAGTCATTTGGGTCAGTATACGACTTGGAACCGGTTGGTGAACCATTTCTATTCACCCAACATATCAGCCAATGTGATAGAGTTTTATAGCTCCTGTGCCTCCTGCCAGGCCAGTGGCAAAACAGGGGGCAACCCAAAGGCTCCTTTGATACCACTGCCAGTGGTTGGGATTCCCTTTGAGAGGGTGGTGGTAGACATTGTTGGTCCCCTAGACCCACCAAAGGCATCAGGAAACAGGTATATCTTGGTGGAAGGGGACCATACGTCAAGGTACCCCCAGGTAATTCTGCTCAGAACCGTCAATACACCAGAGTGGGTTTTCCAAAGGAGGGTGTTTCAAAGAGGGGCTCACATTTCATGTCCAGCTATCTGAAGGCGATGTGGGATTAATATGGTGTTACCTACAAGTTCCCCACCCCATATCACCCTCAGGTGAAAAGGTTTAATAAGACCCAGGTGGGCATGATCAATGGTTTGTCTGGCAAACTCAGGAGATGGAATGTTCTCCTATCATGTTTACTATTGCCTACAGGGAGGATCCCCAAAATGAGGCTGGCTTTAGTCCCTTTGACTTATTGTTTGGGCACCCTGTAAGAGGTCCGTTGTGCCTGGTGAGAGAGCCTCTCAAGGAATTCCTCATGGTGGCTTAACATCCCAGATGTATCAAAGGTTTGCTCTGATAATGATTTAAAAATAGCACTAAAGGTGTCATTAATTTCAGTTAAGGTTTTGGTGTTAAGACAAAGGACCACCATACTCGCGGTGTTGGTCGGACTGGTGCACTGTAGGTGGTCTGTCCGCCACATTACGACCCTGGCAGTCAGACTGCCAGGGGACCGCCGTCACTACTGGGAAGAAGGTTCCCAACAAGTGCAAGCCACAGCAGCACTAAACTCAGCACCTCTGTGCTGATCACCACTACTGTTTCTGCCAGCCTTTCCATTGTGTGGAACCCACCATGGAAAGTCTGGCATTAAAAAAGTGCTGCCCTCCCCCCCGCCCAGCACACTCGGAATGCGCACTGTCTGCTGTGTAGATAGTATGCATTCTGAGGGTGTTTTTGTGCTACGGCATTAGCCTCGGCTCCCTTATGAGAGCTGAGGCCAATGCCGTAGCACTGTTCCCGCTGGTTAGCCTGGCAGGAACGTTGTAATACAATGTTCCCGCTAGTCAGCCCAGCAGAAAATTGTAATATGACTGGGGGAGGGAGGTGCCACCAGTATGACAGCAGCATCCTTCCTGCAGCTTTGCCGGTCCTGCCGTGGGACCACAAAAGTCATAATGAGGCCCAACGTTTGGACCATTTTATAGATTTTCTTCTGCTGCCTAATGATACAAGGAACTGTGACCTGCCTCTTGGCGCAGAAGAGTTTCCAAACAGATTTCCATCTATTTTGAACCTTAGTGCATTATGATCACTATCAGATCTGTTTATGATTTCAAAATCAAAAGCCATGTGCCAAATATCACGACCTAAGAATATGTAATCAATACTGCTTTTGGTATCTTCCCTGTGAAAAGTATGGCCACAATGTATATCAAACTTGAACCTCTCATTTCATGCCCTCATACCATGATTCAAAGAGATGGATAAAAGCTGAAT